>NW_005842223.1:733457-749037 GCF_000455745.1 Alligator sinensis
CCACACGCGGCTGCCTCCAGCTGGTAAGTCTGTTGGGGAGGGGGGAGGAAAGGGGCATGGGAAAGGGAGGGATTGAGGCTGGAGCAAGCTGCCCAGCCAAAGCAGGGGGGTGGGATGCGGGCGCGGCAGTGCTGGGAGTGGGGCAGCTTGCCCAGCTGGCGCAGAGGGGAGGGTGCAATGCAGGCATGGCTTGCTCTGGGTGGCAGCAGGACATAGCCCCCACTCCCAGCACTGCCGGAATGATGTGGGATGTGGGCACGGCAGTGCTGGGAGCGGGGGCTATGCTCTGCTGCTGCTTGCCCCCTTCCTCTGGGAGTAAGCCATGCCCACATCCCTCCCCCACAGCCCAGCTGGGCAAGCAGCAGCAGGGCAGAGCTCCCACTCCAAGCACTGCCGTACCCACATCACGCACCCCTCTGCCTCCCTCCCTGAGTAACGCGCCCCCCCACTCTGGCTGTGCAGCTTGTCCTCGCCCCAATTCCGCCTTCCCCCAACCCCAACAGATTTATCCGCTGGAGGCAGTTGCATGCTTGTTTAGTCTATGGACAAATCTTTTCTGATACTTTTCTGAATCGATTTGAATGCTTCGAATCAATCTGGAGCTTTTAATTTGTCTCCAGTTAGATTCGAATTCAGAGATTTGGTCCCTGAATTGGGCCGAATCTCCTCTGAATCGAATTGGCTACTGAAGCTTTACACAGTCCTAATATCTATATATAGTGGTGTTTCATTTTAATAATGGAAAAACTTGGATTTTGGGTACTTTTTTTAATCCAAAAATTAGGGATTTTTTTTTTTATCAGAGAAAACCAGGATTCCTGCTCATGAGGTCATCTAGTTCTGCCCCCTGCAGGATCATCCTGGACTAAATCATCCCAGTCTCTCTAACCTGTTCTTGAAAATTTCCAAGGATGGAGATTCCACAGCTTCTCTAGCTAACCTGTTCTGATGCTTAATTACCATTGTAGTCAGAAAATTCTTCCTAATCTCTACTCTGAATTTCCTCTACTGCAGTTTGGGGCCCTGTTCTAGTCCTTATGCTATATAGGCTGTAGTTGTCATGGAGGTGGTTATAAATGCTTATGTTAGGTTGCCTGTAGCTTTCAATTTTGAAAGGATTTTTTTTATAAAACTCTAGCATCTTCCCCTGCTAGCAGTCTTCTCCTGGTACTAGATGCTGCATCATAGTCCTGAAGCCAAGTGGTAGGAGAAGGTGTGGTGCTGAAAATTTGGAATTTAACCCTTGCTAATGATACATAGCTAATTATTTCTCTAGCATATATATGCACACGCACACTTATTGGAGTTCATATGCAATTGCTATACAATTCTTAGGGTGTTTTTAAAGGGAAAGTGTGTGTGTGTATTTTATATAAAATATACACACACATGCATATTTTCCCTTTAAAAACACCCTAAAAATTGTATAACAATTGCATATGAACTCCAAGAATGTTTTAAATTCAAACACTTGAAAACCAGAGAATGTTAGAATTCTGGTTGCCCACGCAACTTTATTTTACCCATTTGTATGCATGTATTATAGCAATCTCTAATATCATAGTCGCATGCTGCATTCTACTATCCATCTGTCATCTTCAGGAAAGGATGGGCTTTAAAGGTGGGTGGTATGGAGATTTAGTGTTTCAGAAGCAAACGAATCTGACATTCTCTAAATTTTGTGTGCTTGACTTGAACAAAATCGAACTTTTGATATTTAAAAATGGTGTGCGTGTGTGTAAGCCCATGGTAAGACTATAAAAGTGAGTTTTAACTTGAAAAAATTGTTTGATTTTTAAATATTTTTGCCTAAAATCATTGTATACTCACATTTTAGCAGGAATCTAGTTCAACAGATGATGGTACTCAAGATAGGTTTATAGGTCCTCTTCCAAGAGAAGGCTCTGTTGGTTGTACCAGTGATTACGTTAGTCAAAACTACTCATACTCTTCAATCCTGAGTAAATCAGAGACAGGTATGTCATTGTTTTGTCTACTTTATTTTAATCTGCTTGATAAAGATAATTTAAACAGCTAATTGTTAAAAAAAATATTTAAATTGCATTAAGGATGCAGGATTTCAGTTTATTTTGAAGAGTCAGTTGCAGTTTTCAAAAAATACATTTAGATGTTAGATTAAATGCTTCATTTACAGTATCTACTCAAATAGAAGATGATCCTGATTATAAGATGACCCCAAAATAATTAGATTCTATTTATGGAAAAAATTATAAATTTGTTACAATTTTCCAGGTATAGACTCTAACTATTGGAGGTTTGACTTGAATTTGTCCCCTGCCACTGCTACAGCAGGGAAAATAAATCTGTTCGATCAGGTAGCCTTCTTAGTCTCTGCCCAACCCCTTCCCTATTTCCTTACTATCAGATGCTGCTGTCTCTGAGAACATGGAAGTGAGGGGCAAATTAGGCCATAAACCTTGAAATAAACATAATTTACTATATAGACCAATTACTGGAGGTACCCATAGACATAGTTCATCCAGAATTGATGCAGTCTACCTTTTTGAGACTGCTCCAAGTTTTAGCACTGGTACTCCATAAACACACTTTTGAGCATCACTTTGGCACCCACGTATATGTGGTACAAACTGTGCATGATACTAGTCCAAGGCCAAAGGCTTGTGACTTAGCACAGAATTCACTGGGCTGGGCCTCACCAAAGTCAACAACATTTCAAGCCATGGTGACCCTACAGCTCAGCACTGCAGTGTGTGGGGAGGGTGTACTTCAGAGAGATTTTCCCCCCCCCCCCAAAGAATGCATCTGCTCGCCCCCACTCGTGACTGGAACTGGGTGTTCTTGGCACAAGTCCTAGTATGCTCCAAAAATTTATATGCAGATGAGGTGTAAGGCAGCCTGGTTTGGCTTCACCGCATGGAGGGTGGGGCCACACTAATCATGCAGCAGGTTGAGAGGAGCTGATGGATTTTGAGTGAACTATGCAGTGTCATGGTTCACCATGACTTGAAAAGAGTTGGTAGTGAGGGGGACTGCACTTAATAGCTACTGCCAGGTCTTATTTAAAAGGGGTACGCTAACCTATTCATGTGGTTGGTTCCTATCAAGGTGTTTGGTCAGTGTAGGACATGCGTTTTAGTCATGCTCGGTGTTGGCTGCATTTAATCAGCTTCACAGTTGGTTTTCATTGCTGAGCACATGCTGCTTTTGGCAGCAGTTTAATGATAGTGTATTTAGTGAGATTTTGTTGTATGTGATTATAAGATGTGGGGCTTTTTCCCCCATGCCAATTGGGGGGAGGTGGGGGGACGACTTCATCTTGTATTTGAGTAAATACAGTATTTTTAATGGTTCTCATATTTTTGCAAAAGGACAGTAATGTCTTATTTTTGACTCACATGGCATTGTTATATGTGCAAAGGTGTTTTCCTTCAAAAGTGGTTTTTGATTAAAGAAGAGGTTTGCTTGAGGCTAATGTGCTTCTAAAGTTTTATTCCTCTTACATTCCAATTTCTGACCATTCGTACCTCCAGCTAATAATTTGGTTTTGATGGTGCTCTTGATGGCATCTGCATTTGGTTGTTGGTTTGAATCCTGTTGTATGGGCAGATATATTTTATGTGCTATATTTGAAATATCAACTTATGAAATCATTTAACAAACAACTCGGTTCTGTCCCTGTTCACAAAAATCCTCTCATGTCATTGAAAAGCATAGTTGCCTGTTATGCTATGAGTATGGCATTGACCTCTTGGATTTCTTGCAACTTACAGCTTCAGCATACAAAATTTAATGGTATAAAAATAAACATTCAAAATGTCTACGTAGCTGTATGTATCAGCATATATGTTTAACTTTTTAATATTGACCAGAAACTTAAAATCCTCAACATGCTACAAGTTTTAGAGAGCGCTGAGAGCTGATCTTACTGTTGCATCATATAGTTCAACTAGGTGAATATGCTTTATGAGTTGAGGAGAAAAACTTTTGATAGTGAATATAGTAGTTATTTTTAACCAGTCATTACAAGAGGGAAAGTATTGCTCTTATCCCTGCTCTCCACAGGGGTACCGGATAGAGCTTGTGCCTTTAAATGTCAAAAGAGGCAAGGGATATGACCTTCTAGGCCCTGTGAAGTGGAGTGGATGTAGGACATTATTGTGATAAAGGAGATATCACCATCAAAACCCAGGCTAACCCTTCTGCTTTTCCACAACTGCCAGTTTTATGTGGTGATTGAGAATTCAGAGCCATGAATTGGGGGGGGGTCGCAGGGCTAGGGAAGGGTTAATTTGGATCTTGGCAGTGACACCTGATGCCACCTCTCACAGCAGCTTCCTTCTGCCTTTCCCCACTCCCTAGCTTTAATGCCTCTGTTTACTAAATCCCTCAGGCTTGAATACTACTTACTGCAGCTGCCTTTGCCACTTGCAGTACTTGCCACTGGTTGGCCACCTGTGCTCTAGAGGCTATTCGTTCATTAATCAGCACAAAGTGTTGTTCAGTTGGTGGATAGTTGTTATACTTATATAGCAGACTTGCACTGAATTCTTGGATTTTCATTCAAAACTATGAAATACTTTTTTGAAGCATATCCTAAAACAACCGAGGTTACAGCTTAACTTGTGCACATAGTAGAATCTAAATGTATGAATTTTGCTTGACAGAATCATTTAAAAATATGCTCCTGAGTCCAAGAAATGTTTGTGTGAGAAGTTCACAACTTTTTGCCTTTAGTCTTAATATTATCCTAGGTGAATGATTAATGACAAATTGTAGCGCTTGTGCCATTGTTGATTGATTCAGAGACATGGGGTTTTCATGACAGCATCTGTCTTCAGTTTTTGATGATCTTCAATCATTCATTCATGTAATTTGGCTTCTGAGAAGTGAAAAAAATTACTCTTTTTATCTTCAACTTTTATCTGTAACTTTTTAGGCTATGTGGGATTAGTAAATCAAGCAATGACTTGCTATCTGAACAGTCTTCTACAAACACTTTTCATGACTCCTGAATTCAGAAATGCATTATACAAGTAAGTATAGTGTATGTATTATTCAAGTTATACAGTCTAGGCCAAGGGTTGGCAACATGACTCACAGTCTACATCTAGCCCACGGAGCCATTGGATCTGGCATGTGGAGCAAGGGGACTTTGGCATGTTGGTGGTCGGTGGGGACTTTGCCTGTGCGTGTACTTGGATCAGGCAGCGAGGAGCTGTGATGTGTTGGCAGCACAAGGCTTTGCCCATGCTGGAGGCTGTTCTGGCCTGCAGCTCCAAAATGTTGTCAACTGCTGTTCTAGGCTTTGTTTAATGTTGACATATTAAAAAATAATGGTGGTAATTTACTGTGCTGCAGGTTTCAGGGGGGTTTTTTGTGTTGGCCTTTGTTTAGAAATGCAGATCCATTGAAACGTCGGCAGCTTTGGGTGTTCACGGAATGCAGGGTTTTTTCCAAATTGGGCAGACTGTTGAGATCAAAGGAGCAAACCTTTCAAGGAAAACAAGAGGAGAACTTGCTTTTGAAGCAAGTTCTAGTGTTTATTTATTTAATTAATTAATTTTCTCCTCTTTTTGACCCTCTAGGCCAGGGGGAGGTTGAATTAACCTGGGACCCTGGGCTAGATTTCGACTGTGGGCTCATGCGCTGATTGAGCCTGGGGCATAGCGATAGGGTGGCCACTGACGCATCTCCAGAATACAGGACAGATGGCAAGGCTCCACAGGCTGGATGTTTGACACCCTGGCTCTAGATCAGAGGCAGACTATTATTTGGGCCCATGGGCCACATAGGCAGTTCTGGGGAGCTGCTGTGGACTGGTCAGCTCTTCACCCCAACCCCACAGTAGCCCCGAGCCATGGGCCCTGCTGCTCCTTACCGCCAACAGCATACATCCCCAGCCCCTGCCCACTCCAGACTCACCCCCGCCAGAACCTACACACACAGCCCCAAACCCAACACACCCCACGTATGCTTTGGACTACCTGCCCATGCTGACCAGTGGCAGCAGCAGCTGCAGCCAGGCAGAAGCTGCTGCTTGGCGCGGGGGAATAGCAGCCCCTCACCACTGCCGGGCCCTTCTTGCCACAGCCACCTGGAGCCCATGCCTGGACTGCCGTGCAGCTTCTCCCTGCCATCTCAGGGCCATCCAAGAGGGCAGCAGTTGCAGTGCAGAGGAGCCACAGGGCAGCCCATGCATGGGCTCTGGGCATCTGCAGCAAGAAGGGCCCATGAGAGGTAGGCAGTTTCTTTTTCCTTGCGCCTAGCAGCAACTTCTGCCCGGCTGCTGCCACTGCTGCTCAGCATGCGTGGGCAGGTCTGGAACAGGCATGGATCTGGCTGGAGCTGGGGTTGTGTGCACAGGTCCTGGCTGGGCCTCTCCACCAGGCTAAGTCTGGAGCGGGTGCAGGGCGGGCTGAGGTTGGGGCTGTGTGTGTGGGTCCCTGCCAGTACCACAGGGCTGGGCTGCTGCAGTCCTGCTGCATACCCAGGGGGTAGTGGGCTGCTCCACAGGCAGGATGCTGCCTGGGCCAGGCAGGACCAAGGGACCCGCTGAGGGCTGGGCAAAGTTCTTCTGCGGGCTCTATTTTGCCCACCCCTGCTCTAGGCCAAGCTAGAAGCATTCATATTAATGTAGCCTTTAAAAAAATTGCTGAGTACTATATTCTGCTATACCGTGCTTCATTTGAAGTGGTTTTAAAAATTGAGTCACGCATTGTATGTTACATGAAAGGGATAAGTGTGTTAAAGGTTCTTGTTTCCTGGGCATTTCAGATATTGTCTTGTACTCTTATGTAGTTTGAATTATAAAAAGCAATAGAGCTAAATCCAACAAATTATTACTGAGGACATGCTATTAAGCAAATTTTGAGCAAGTTTATTTTAAAATAGATGTATCTGCTTTTAATATGAGTACATCATATCAAAAAGCATAAGGTAGTTTTCTAAATTAAGGTACAACTATAGCTTTTGTCCTGTGAATGTCTGGTGACTGCAGCAAAGACCTGCAATAACAAACTTACCATATCTAATGGCCATCAGATTTAAAAATAAACCTTGCCTTAAAAAATAAGCAGAAATAATGTTCAGCAGCAGTGAAAATCATGATTCTAAAATAATTAACCTTTTTTAAAATCTTTGGTTATTTTCAAAAATGTGCCTTGTTTTGAGGTTGGCTGCTGGGGGTGTCTTTATGAAACTTAAAGAAAAATTATGATTCTTGTTAAGCTAAATTATCGGGCTTCAGTTAATTTTTATAATCTTGCAAACTTCGATGAGCAAGATAATTTCTCATAAATTAAATCCTGTTACGCAAAATATAACTACTTCAGCTACTACTCCAATGTCTTTTATATTGGTAATAGGTGGGAATTTGAAGAGTCTGAAGAAGATCCAGTGACAAGCATTCCTTACCAACTTCAAAGACTGTTTGTTTTATTGCAAACCAGCAAGAAAAGAGCAATTGAAACTACAGATGTTACACGGAGTTTTGGATGGGATAGTAGTGAGGGTAATGTTTGATGTCTATATTAAGTACAGTGATTATAAATTTATGCTTTTTCTCTAGAGACTAGGCATTAAACTACTGTCGATGTCAGTTTATAACAAATTATACAAAGAACTCCTGCCACTAATTTTGAATACAGCAGATTATATGGATTTTTATTTCTAAGAACTGCTTTTTTTTAGGTAGAGTTGGGTTATTAAACAATTAAACAAGCATGTGAAACTTCCATGTAAAATTTTACTTATTTTCTATTTTAACAATGTTATGCTTGATTCTGCCAAAATATTTCAAACTTCTCTTTCAAGCAGTTCTAAATTAAATAAATGTTGCCTGATAAAAGCATCGTTAATCAGGACTTAAAGTTCTAAATGTTGTTTTTAAAAGAGAGTCCTTTAAAACTACTACAGCTATCTTAAAGGCTAAATATTACCTGGAAATGCAGATATTTCTTCTAATCGAAAACAGTATAGAGCATTCCAAAACAGGCTTCCTTATTTTGAGATCTAGGCAACATAATTAATTCTCTTCCACTGATGCACTTTGCACTGAATCACCCAAGAAAATGTCTTTTATCTTAAAAAAATAAAAATAAAAATAAAAAATTGGGGGTTTAGTTAGCTGTGGGTGGGATGTGTCAGAAACAGTTTTATAACTGAATTGTCTGAAACAGTGTTAGGTAGACTAAAATTTTCCTATTGTTTGCATTTGTGTTCATGTAAATACGTGTACATGCCTGTAAGTGTATATTATACCAGGACAGACTATATTTTCAGCAAGTTGCATGCTAATTTTCCAAACTTGTAGTTTTAAAAGTAAATCTGTTGGGGGAATGAAATTTAAGTCCAGTAAAGAAATAGCTTTAACAGAAAACATATCCTACATATAGAACAATATTAAAATGTTTAAAGCTGATTTTTTTTTCCTTTTCTTTTCTTTAAAAAAAAAAACAACCACAATGTGTATTCTGTGCTACAGAAAATTCTGGAGTTGTAGATAATTTTTTTTATTCTTTAAAACAGCATGGCAGCAGCATGATGTACAGGAGCTATGTAGAGTTATGTTTGATGCTTTGGAGCAGAAATGGAAGCAAACAGAGCAGGTAACTGTATTCTGAAGCTTTTGTGTTTGTGACAAGTTTAATGTGCTTTTCAGGGAAATGATGTTGGAGGAATGTGGTTTAGATTTAGTTTCTCAGCCTATCTTGCAAGGTAATTGAAAGTTTGCCACTGCCATCATTTTGTGTCTCATCTTGGTAGCATTTAGCTTATTAAATGCTGAAGTGTGTGACTTTTTAGGTCTGGTTATTGGTCTTAGTCCTTCAATTAAAAGCTAAATGTTCCACGGTTTAAATAGTTCAAAATAGATTAGATTCTTGGGCTTGATTTGCATTTCAGAAACCCAGCATGATTGACCAGTTGAAGATTTTCTCTTCCATGGGTCCCCATTAAGCCTCATAACTGTCCGGCAGCTGGTTCCCATTGTGGTGCTTTACTTGAAAGCAGGGTGTGGCCAGGACGTTTCTAGATGTAGCAGCTCAGCATGGAATATCACAACTAAGAAACTGTAAATACTTTAGTTACCCCATACGATACAAAGCACCTTCTCTCCCTTCACCCAGTCTAGCCTCCACTGGAACATTAGCCATCTAAAATTGGGGCATGCATCTTAAGCAAGGAAACAGATTTCTGTGCTGGAGTAGAGACCTAAGGATGCTGGGATGCCTGTCAAGGGTGGTTCTCTGTTCCTGTCCCATGGAGCAGGGAGCGGGGGGTAGAATCGACTCTCAAGCATAGCTCCCCCACCCACTGTTAACCTCTGGCTTTTGATTGGGCATCAGTCTTGCAGCCACTGCCAAATGGGCAGTAGCTTTTGGCTGAGCATTCTTCTTGAATGTAAATGAGGTACTAGAACTGTAATTCTTAAGCATTAAGAAATACTGTTGTAAAACCAGCCTTTTTGATTCACATATCGCCACTAAAAATGTTGTTGTGAAGTAAATTAATGAAGTGTTGAGCTCCTATTCCATTAGTATCCACACCACAGTTTGGTGGCTCCTACTTTTGACAACTGTTTTATTGAGTAGAAAGTAGGAACCATTTTAATAGATCAGGGATACTCATGGACAAAAATGTTTCTTGAAATGTGCAGCTATGAGTGTGAAATGTATATTGTGAAATGTATTTAATTTTTTAATAGTATATCCATCAGTGTTGTGTTAATGAGAAATAATGTCAGTTTAAAAAAAAAAAAGGAAGTTTTCTTCAGATATTTTAACTATATCAAAATATCTGTTTTAGGCGGATCTCATAAATCAGCTGTATCAAGGCAAATTGAAGGACTATGTAAGATGTCTGGAATGTGGCTATGAGAGCTGGAGAATCGACACTTACTTGGATATTCCTTTGGTCATCCGGCCTTATGGCTCCAACCAGGCATTTGCTAGCGTGGTGTGTACTCTTATGCTGACTGCTAGTGTATCTATATCCACATAGAACACAATGCGACAGTGGTATAATTTCTTACCTGGTAAGTATCATCCTAGATACTCTATCTTGGGGTGTTCGTCTTTGTGCAGTGAACCAGCTAGCAAGTTCTAGAAAATCTTTATTTATTTATTTATTTTACCCTTCAATAAGTCCTACTGGTGCATGTACATGGGGAGGGAAAAGGCAACTATACTGCTTCGTGATTATATTATTTTTCCTAACTGGAATTTTCAGCATTTACCTTAGGTTTCTTTTGTGAAATCATTTGCTGTTACTTTGGGTGCTTTTCTTTGTTAGTACTTTTTAGATTTTGTTATCACTGTTGAAAGTTATAGTAAAAGAGGAAAGCTACATAGTAGACTTTATTTTTAGTTTTATCTCTATCCGCTATTATATTTTGAGAAAAAAAGGGTACTGAAATAACATACCTATGCTCTTAGCAACTCCTGAAATGTTAATGATACGAAATTCCATTGTTTGCTTCCATTTTATTTTACTACTTGTGCACCAGCATTGTTGATGTTGGCAGGCATAGGTAGAATTGTTAAGGTATACTTTTTAATTACCTCCCTTCTGCAAGGAAAGCAATTTGTATTATTTCAAACCAGCATTGTGGTCAGGATAATTAAAATAATAGAGATGAGCCAAAATACATTCTCCAAAATTTAGTTTGATTAGCACAAAAGTCATGTTGGGTAAACTGTTGCCCAATATTTATTTACATTTCTTTTTAAATTTAGTGATTTCCCATGTGTATTTCATAGACATCAGGGCTGGAAGGGACCTCGGAAGATCATCGAGTCCAGCCCCCCGCCCAAAGGGCAGGAAGTCAGCTGGGGTCATAGGATCCCAGCAAGATAAGCATCCAGTTTCATCTTGAAGGTGTTCAATGAAGGCGCTTGAACCACCTCCGGTGGCAGGCTGTTCCAGACCTTGGGGGCTCGGACAGTAAAGAAGTTCTTCCTTATGTCCAGGCTGAAACGATCTTGAAGTAGTTTGTGACCATTCGACCTCGTCATCCCTTGGGGCGCTCTGGTGAACAAACGTTCCCCCAGATGCTGGTGGTCACCCCTGATAAACTTGTAGGTGGCCATCAGATCACCCCTGAGCCTGTGCTTTTTCAGGCTAAAGAGCCCCAGGGCTCTCAGCCTGTCATCGCAGGGTCTGCTTCCCTGACCTCTGATCATGTGCGTGGCTCTTCTCTGGACTCTCTCAAGCTTCTCTACATCCTTTTTGAATTGTGGAGCCCAAAACTGGACACAGTACTCCAGCTGCAGCCTCACCAAGGCTGAGTACAGGGGGAGAATGACGTCCCGGGATTTGCTTGAGAAGCATCTGTGGATGCAAGCCAGCGTTTTGGTCGCTTTACTAGCCGCCGCATCGCATTGCAGGCTCATGTTCATCTTGTGGTCAATGATGACCCCCAAGTCTCTTTCTTCCATAGTGCTAGCCAACATAGCACTGCTGAGCCTATAAGGATGCTGAGGGTTTTTCTTCCCAAGGTGGAGAACCTTGCATTTATCGGCGTTGAACACCATCAGATTCTCGTCCGCCCACTTGCTGAGCCTGTCCAGGTCAGCCTGGATAACCTGCCTGTCTTCTGGTGTGGATGCTTTGCCCCAAAGTTTGGTGTCATCGGCGAACTTGGCCAGTCCGCTTCTGACTCCAGTGTCCACATCATTAATGAAGATGTTGAACAGTATGGGTCCAAGGACAGAGCCTTGGGGGACCCCACTGGTCACAGGACACCATGAGTGACTTCCATCGATTACTACCCTCTGGGTCCGGCCCCGGAGCCAATTTTCCAGCCAGCGGATCATGGAGGACCCAAGGCGACAATTGGCCAGTTTCTCCAAGAGGCGATCATGGGACACCAGATCGAAGGCTTTTTTGAAGTCAAGATATATGACATCAATCTTTTCTCCCTTGTCCAGGTGATAGGTCACCTGGTCGTAGAAGGAAATGAGATTGGTCAAGCAAGACCTACCCGCAACAAACCCGTGCTGGCTATCCCTTAAGATGTTGGCGTCAGCCAGTCCATTAAGGATGGCCTCTTTAATAAACTTTTCTAAGATCTTCCCCGGGATAGAAGTCAGGCTGATGGGCCTATAGTTAGCCGGATCCACTTTCCTCCCTTTCTTGAACATAGGCACCACATTGGCCTTCTTCCAGTCTTCGGGCACTACACCAGAGCGCCAAGAGTTTTCAAAGATCCGTGCTAGAGGCTGGGCTATGATGCTCGCCAGCTCCTTGAGTACCCTGGGGTGAAGATTGTCAGGGCCAGCTGACTTGAAGGTATCCAGCTTCTCAAGATGTTCCTTCAGAAAGTCAGCATTAAAGGAGGGCAGGGGATCACCCTCACCTGGACTTCCCGGCCCTGTAGCGGGCATGGGCGTCCCATGGGACTGATTTAATGCAGCACGGTTTTAAAATATTAATATATAACTGTTTCTTTTACTTAACAAAGGAATTGCTATTTCCATTTTAGTCAGTGTAGCTTCAGTTATAGGGTACTTGACATTTTAAAACATCAAATAAAGTCTTCAAAAGTGGTAGGGTAAGAATACCACCCATCATGTAATTTACAGACAGGGTGCAAGTGAGAGTAGTCTTCTGAATGCCTTTAATTTTGATGGACATCAAGTATTTTAAATATTTTTGACCTCTTTCCACCTACCTGGATCTGTATTTTAAGTTGCAAATTATCATATTCCTGAGCTTACTTTTTAAAAATAGATTGCTTCCTCTTTCACATTTTTAAGGTTATAGTTCTACAACTATGTCAGTAAAACAATGGATTTTGCTTTTTTGCATTTTTATTGATTCAGTGAGGTTTTAAATACCTGGTTAAAGAACTTCAATTACATTTTAATTCTACTATTTTATAGAGTGGTGTACTTGTCTCAGATTATTCTGAAATAATTTTCTTTGGTAGAGGAGAAGTCTACAACAAAATATTATGACGTTTTAAAATTTGCACATGTATATAAAGATACAGGAAGCTTGCACAATTAGGTCTTTAATATCAGACTAGTTCATTGTCTGGTATTCCTCTTGTAAATCATTGTTTGCTGAATTTCAGTATTTATATGACAAGGTAAACTAGTTTTAAGTCTTTGTTAGAGAGAGTTACATGTTGCAGTTTATTGATGCATCATTTATTTGAGTTATCTTGTAATTCTTTAACTATGTAGTTGATTCTCCTCCTCTGTATTTGCCTTATCCGTAGTGGATGTTATTTTAGCTTTATAGTCTTCAACAGTGAGGAGATATGGAGGATACTTGCTTTTGGAGAAGGGAAAAATCGCCTGTTTCTAAATGGAATTCTCTGAAGGTAGTATCCTCCATTGATCCATAGCTAATGGTTTAGTAGGTTTAGGTAAATGGGGATGAAAAAAGTGTTAACACATGCGCTAATAGGGCTTGTAGAAGGGAATATAAAACTTTTTAGATCTTGCTAGTCAGCTCCTGAGGGAACTTGCAGCAGGCGACGCAACCCAAGATAGGGGATCTAAGGAGGATACTACCTTCAAAGAACTCTAGTTAGAGGTAAGTGATTTTTCCATTACTTTCTAAAAAGAGAGGATGGATGAACAAGTTTATAAAATACTTGGCATACTATATACTATCTTAATTATGCTACTGTGTGCAATTGTGTACTATTGAACTATTTTCAATATAGGAAATTTCATGCATTAAATTTTTATAAGCAGGCAGTGCTAGAGAACTTCAAAGAAATATGCTTCTTTTTCATTGTCTTTTCTGAACAGAATAGAATTTAAGCCTGCTTTCTAAAATAATCAATTTAATATCCTCCATAAATTTTACAATTTGAGGAAGCTTTTATTTTCTTTGTGTTTGCTTTTTTTCCTTTGGTTCATGTCATGTAGTATAGCTTTAACATCATTAGTCCATGTTCAGGACATCAGACTTTCAGAGCATGCTATAATGCCATGAGAGTACTAGTTTAATGACTAAGCTCCGTTCAAGTGCTTCATTTAAAAAAAACAAAAACAAACCAACCCAACTAATACATTTTATTAGGAGTTGCCATAGAGCTGTTTCTTGAAGCTTCAGTTTTGAGATAATGAGCTAGTCACTAATCCTATTTAGATCGTAAAGAAAATCCATGGAGAACGTCAAGGTCTTTTATATTAAAATCTTTTTTTTTAAAGTTACAAATGCCTTTTGTGTTGGCTGTATCAAAAGAACTAGACAGTTAAATTTATCTTGTTCAAATAGAATAGGTATACAAATAGCATAAAGTTTGGTATGAAGGTTCAACTATTGTCTAAATTCTAGAGGTATCATAGCGCTAGGGCTAAGTACAGATTTCAGGAGGTTAAAGCGGTTTCAGAATGGCTGCCCAGTTTAAACTTGGCTCATCCCAGTGCTGACTGTACACTTATAGACCTGGTCTTAGTAAACGGCAGCCACTTTAAACCCGTAACTGAACCAGAAGTTTTATGCACACAAACCAGTCTAAAAATTCCAGTACCAGTTTTAAGATAAATGTGGATCTATGTAGTATCAGACTCGTTTGATTTAGGTAAAACTAGTGCATGGAACTTCTGTGCACTTCCCTTGTGCAGCCCTGGGGCTAGGAAAACCCAGTCACTAGCCCCAGCCCTGGGGCTGCTCTTTTTACTCCCCCTTTCCCCAGCAGTGGTCTGTTTTGCACCACCTTGGCCCCTTGCTCCCCCCCAGCCAGCCCTCTCAACCCCCATCCCACAAGCTGCTCCAGGTGCACCCACTTTCATCAGCTGCCACCTCCCATCCACTCATAAGTCATGCCTCCCCTCCACCCTTCGCAGGTTATACCTGCACCCCCCCCACGTTCTCTAGTGGACCCCTGATCACCTCCACCTCCTGCTGGACCCCAGTGCCTCAGCTAGCCCCTCCCCCATCCTAACTTTCATATCGGGCAACTATTTTGAATCGATTTAACCTCCCCCCTAATGCCCAAATGTCTGTATTTAGCCCATCAGCTAGCCCAGTTATAAAATGAATTGAGGGTCAGCAGATTGCTGTAGGAATTATAGGTGTGCAACACCTTTCTGGATCTTGACTTTCCACTGAAGATTCAAGGATATCACGAGTAGGCCTTTCCTTCTATAGATGATAGATTCAGATTGTCAGCGTACTTTCCCGAGTAGGCCGTTCCTTCTATAGATGATAGATTCAGATTGTCAGCGTACTTTGCACAAACAGCTCTCCAGTTTTAGTGATGCTACCATTACTGGCCTGGCTTGGATTTTAAAAGAAGTTAACTGAAAATGGAAAAATAAGTGTCATATTACCTTTTTTGTTTTGTTTTGTTTTGTTTTATTTTGTTTTAACAAGTTCCCATTCTGTCTTTTAATTTGGCAGTCTTTTTGTCGTTTTAATTGCTAGTGTAGTTTTGAGACATGAATTAGCAAATGTACTTTGCATCAATTCAGCACAAGCTTACAAGTTAGATGGAATTTTTATTAATTATAGATTGGCTTACCATCCCAAATTTGCTATTGGCATTTTCAGGGGCAGTCTTACTACATTTCTGTTTTACGTCCATACTATAACTTTTTCTAGAAGATTCTACCCAGAGTCCTTTTTTTTTTTTTTT
>NW_005842223.1:749921-755058 GCF_000455745.1 Alligator sinensis
CCAGCCCTGGGGCTGCTCTTTTTACTCCCCCTTTCCCCAGCAGTGGTCTGTTTTGCACCACCTTGGCCCCTTGCTCCCCCCCAGCCAGCCCTCTCAACCCCCATCCCACAGGCTGCTCCAGGTGCACCCACTTTCATCAGCTGCCACCTCCCATCCACTCATAAGTCATGCCTCCCCTCCACCCTTCGCAGGTTATACCTGCACCCCCCCCACGTTCTCTAGTGGACCCCTGATCACCTCCACCTCCTGCTGGACCCCAGTGCCTCAGCTAGCCCCTCCCCCATCCTAACTTTCATATCGGGCAACTATTTTGAATCGATTTAACCTCCCCCCTAATGCCCAAATGTCTGTATTTAGCCCATCAGCTAGCCCAGTTATAAAATGAATTGAGGGTCAGCAGATTGCTGTAGGAATTATAGGTGTGCAACACCTTTCTGGATCTTGACTTTCCACTGAAGATTCAAGGATATCACGAGTAGGCCTTTCCTTCTATAGATGATAGATTCAGATTGTCAGCGTACTTTGCACAAACAGCTCTCCAGTTTTAGTGATACTACCATTACTGGCCTGGCTTGGATTTTAAAAGAAGTTAACTGAAAATGGAAAAATAAGTGTCATATTACCTTTTTTGTTTTGTTTTGTTTTGTTTTATTTTGTTTTAACAAGTTCCCATTCTGTCTTTTAATTTGGCAGTCTTTTTGTCGTTTTAATTGCTAGTGTAGTTTTGAGACATGAATTAGCAAATGTACTTTGCATCAATTCAGCACAAGCTTACAAGTTAGATGGAATTTTTATTAATTATAGATTGGCTTACCATCCCAAATTTGCTATTGGCATTTTCAGGGGCAGTCTTACTACATTTCTGTTTTACGTCCATACTATAACTTTTTCTAGAAGATTCTACCCAGAGTCCTTTTTTTTTTTTTTTTAATTGTCTTTACAATAATCTCAGCGTACCTATCAGACCTATATGATGATGAATTTTTGTGAAAAATGAGAGTGTATTCCAAATGCCATTCTACAGCCAGGCAGTAACTAGTTTGGTTTATTGCAGTAGGTTTAATATGTTACAGCTTTCATTCATTCTTTTTATAAAAGAACAGTCAGAAATAGTTTGGGATGAAATTAGACCGCTTAAACTTTTTAAAACATTCTTGATTTCAGTGATGATTAATTTACAGTGGGAATGTTTAAATGTTTGAAATGCATGCTTGCTATGGGGTTGTATAATAATACATTCAGTCTCCTCATGGATAAAATCTTGCTCTTAAAGTATAGTTGCTGAAAATAGGGCTCACATGATATTATCGACATGGTGGATGAGAACCTAAGTTTATACCAATGGTTAATTCATTTTTCAGAGTAAACATATTCTAATTATAAGAGAGAATGGGGGCTGGCGTGGTGCAGGCACTAAGGCACATGGTTGACAGCCCAACAGTTGCAGGTTCAAGGCCATAGCTGAAGTGATCATGGTGTGGCCTGTCAGATTCCAACAAATTGGTGAATTCCATTAAATACTTTGTCACAGGGACACAAAAAGGAAAAGAGAGGATAAGAGATTGATCAATGGAATACTAATTGCAATTGAGAACATTTATGTTAACCAACAGGGTAATTTGACATAGAGATAGAAAAAAATAGTTAGTGTTGGAAATATTAATATATTATGCCTAAGGAATGGCAACATATAATATTTCCATGTATAAGAGAAATGTTGGGAATGGTACCTAAAAGTATTAAAATATAGTGCAGGTATTAAAATGACAGTAAGTTAGTTATAGGTTAAGCACAGTTCACTATCTATTTCTCTGGTAAGCAATTAAATCATTTAATGATGCATTATCTTTCATAATATTTCATTCAGTTTTTGGAGGTCCATAGGAGCATCACCTGTTTTTTCCATACATAAAAATATATTACAGTATGATTACTTGTCGACTTGCACGTAGCACCGAGTCTGCATATACTTTACATAACCACTTCTGTCCATCATTCACGTCATTTATTTGTTGATGAATGAATTGCAATGATTTTCTTTTTATTTTATGAGTAATTTTTATAGAAGCTGTTGCTTGTATCTTTCACAAACTATAGTAATTTCTGGAATGAAACAATTAGTACTACAGAAACATTTATGGTAGCTTATGAAAAAGGTTTATAAGAACACTGGCTGGCATTTATTTCATAAGGGGCACCTTTGCAAGCCATAATTGTTTGTCTTCTAAGTTTGGTATTTTCCATGTTGGCTGTTGACTTGTTCACTTTCATTTAAATTGTTCTGATTATTAAAACTTTTAGTCAGTGTTCAGAAGTCTAGCTGTCAAAACACAGTGGTCTCTCTTAAATCTAAATTTATAGTTTACTTACCATCTACATATTTTTGTTTATATTTGGAATATAGCTTGCTGCATTTCAGTAAATAATTTCCCAGTACATTAATATTTTTGTTGCCTTTAGGTTAAAGGTAACTATTTTAACTTCTGCAATATGTAGGAAGTACATTTGTACACAGTCAGTTGACTCAAAGGTCTTTAAAAATGTTTGGCCTATCTTAAAACCCTACCTTCTTCAGGCTTGGGATTCCTTTAGGCTTGGTCAGAGGTAAATTATTTTTTCTCTTGGTTTAGGTAAAAAATAGTGAAGCATGATAATTACTTACTTTCTCTGTGCTCTCTTTCTGAAGTTTGGCACATTTTTCATTTGTTAGGCATCTGTGGTCTATAGAACAGTCCTTTTGTAGAGTCTCTTCTCTTACAACAATAACAGAACTTTTGCTCGTATGGAAAAGCAGGGGCTGTAAAACCTTTGTTTTGTTATTTGTTCTTAGTGCTTCCCTGAGTTCTCAGAAAGAAAAGGAGGGAGAAGGGATGAATTGGAGGCTTTTTGAAGACCTTCCCATATCCTTGATCTCCTCCCAAACTGGGATCCATCAAACAACATGATTTAGATAGTAATCTTATAAGCTCTGTGCCAGCCATTTTGCAATTGGTGAGTCTATTCTGCCCACTAAGCCCCGCTCTTATATTTATTCAGACTTTAGGAACCAACTGTGTTCCATCACAGAAAATGACTTTCAAGGCATCATTTATGTTTATTTGACCCTCTGCTCTTTCAAAATAAGAATCTAATTAACATGCCAGTGATATTCTATTTTAACCTCCACAGGTGAACAGATAACTCCCGAGTACCATCTGGAGTTCATGAACCCAGGCTGGCAGCTTGCAAGCTAATTGGGTTAAAAGTTTTAGCATTTTATAACTTTGGGGAAAATTTTTCATTGAATTAGTAAAAGAAAAATATATTTTTTTCACAAGTGGATTTTGTTTCCACAAGTTTCTTTACTAGTATGTATAGTTTGCTCCCATTATTTCATTGTTGAAAACAATGTTGTAAAGAGCAGAAAAATGACCAGTTGGTTATATTTAATTGTTCCTTACTACTCAGAAAAGCTAGATGAAATCACTAAACTATATAAAAGGTTTAGTAAAAGATCTTGCATGCAGCTATTGGAGGACATAATTTATTATTATTTTCAGTTTATAAACCTCATAGTTATGTACTAATAAGCTGAATATATTCTTGGAAGATGGTGTTTATGTTCCTCATTGCACTGAAATGAACAGTGATGTTTCCATACATTTAAAAGGAATAACAGATTTTTTTCAAAAGCAGCTTTAGAGTTCCCTTGTGAATTGATAAACAACTAATTTCAATAACAATATTGAAGAGACAAAATATTCCTTTTCTTCATTTTATGTTCTGCATAAGGTGATGCATGTTGGAAGAAACTTCTACTCCTGAAGGGATATACCTGTCTTTAAATTATGGGAGAATGGACACGGGGCTATCTGGTTAGCCAAAGCAGAATAAGGAAGATCAATTTTTCAGGAACTGATTGAACAGAAGTGGTTAAATGTGATGTGCAAGACAATAGGAATATATTTCCTTGTAGATTGTATGCATAATCAGGACTTGGTGGACCTATTCAATGCTGAATGAAATATGATAATTAACAGTAATAATTTGTCACTTACGATTTGACTGCTTACCCTGGGGTTGGGCAGAAAAGTTGGCTTCCCTTGATGTTTTCCTTTTTTGACTTTTTATGTTTTCTAGACTTTAAATCATCTTTGATTATGAATATTAATTATAGCAATATATTTGTGTATTTACAATCGGAGCATAAACTTAATGTGTTAGATTACACAAGTCCAAAGTAAACATTCTTAAAAAGAAGGCAAAATACTTTTTTTATTAGGAGGAAGCTCTACATGCGTTTATTCAGCCTGAGATCCTTGATGGTCCCAATCAGTATTTCTGTGAACGCTGTAAGAAGAAATGTGATGCCAGGAAGGTAACTACATGAAATTTATGGGCAAAAACCATTTATCTATGTTATAAATATATAAATACACATTAATCTTGTTTGTTTGGATTTTTTTATATAGGGGTTACGATTTTTGCATTTTCCATACCTGCTAACCTTACAGCTGAAGAGATTTGACTTCGATTATACCACTATGCATAGGATTAAACTTAATGACCGTATGACTTTTCCTGAAGAGCTAGATATGGGCACATTCATTGATGTTGAAGATGAGGTAAATATGTACATAGTCTCTTTCTCAGAGAAGTTTTTTCCTGATTTCTCTAAAACCCCATGTCCATAGGGGAAGCTACCTAAATATGAGTTCCCTCATTGTTTATAAAATTATCTGATTTTTCTAAACTGCTAAATGTCCCACACCTGCTTCAGTTACTAAGCAGCTAATCATTTCTGAAAGTCAGACCATGACTCAAAGCACCTTAAGGATATCATATTATAAATGTGTATATTTTTTTCAAAATCTGAAAATGATACTGAAATTAGAAGTGAGCACACACCAACTGCAGGAACTTCCTCAGCCTGACTAAGGGTTTTTAAACCCAAAAGCATGCTTTAAAATTTTTTTACAACTATTTAAGTTGGTCTAATAAAAGGTATCAGATTCACCCAAAGAACCTTGTCTGCCTATGTCCTTAGACCAACACAGCTACAACCTATACCACTGAAGATAGAATGTATTTTCACAGTTAGTCTGCCAGCAAGTATGTAAGCTACCTCGTTTAATTTACAGTTCGGATACCTCTTTCC
>NW_005842223.1:755089-757319 GCF_000455745.1 Alligator sinensis
AAAACTTGAGAGTAGTGCATTGACAGCATAATTCATAGTATGTAAGGAATTGTCATGGTTTTTTGCACCTTTAAATTCCACCACCTTTATTTTGTGCTAGTAAAACCCACATCTTTTCGCTGAGGAAGACTATGGTTTTTGATAAATGAACTTAGAGCGTAAAATAAGATCAGATGGACTTTCATGGGCACATGGACTTGCATGTTTATAAGTTAGCTATTCCTGTGGTTCCCTTTTTTTTCCCCTCGTCCAAATTTAGAACATAAAACAACAACAAACACATACCTGCTAAATATTACAGCATAAAGATCAAATATTCTATATTTGTCTTGGGATGTCAGGTTTTCATGGTTTACCTGGTGCCTAAGCACTGCATCTTAAATTATACTTTCTTTTCTTGCCAACCTCACAAATATATTATGGATATGATTTAGAGTACTTTGAATATACAGTGATATCCAAATTTTAAGGCGTGGAGGGTATTATAAGACTTTAAAAATGCTTGCTTACTTTTAAAATGTTCTTTGTATCAGAGCATGCTGTTGTACCAGATCACTGTCTATCAATGTTTATTAATCATTTTTTGTAAAAAAATAAATAAATAAATAAAATATTTTTATAAATGGATCAACATTTAACTACTTTATATCAGTATAGTAAACAGCATTCATAAACTGACTGCTTTGTAAACTTACTATTCCTAAATTGGTTGCTTCATATTTATAGGTTATATGTGACAAAGTTGATTGAACAAGTTTGAAAAATTGTATCTAAATAACTAACCAAGCCTAATCTGGCAAAGTATAATTTACCTGACCTGCTTTTTTGCAGTGTTTTTAAACTTTTACATTCAAGTAACGCTAAACGTGTCTAAAACAATTTCTTTAGGAAGGTGTATTTACTAGTCTTCATGAGAATGACCTCTTTCCATAAAGAATTTGCAGACTTAAATGACTAGTAGCAAGAAGACACTTTCTGACACTACTGAAATTTTTTCTCTATAGTAAAAACACATAGTGATTGATCCTTGAATGCAAGTAGCAATTGAGACTTCTTTGAATTGTCTCTTACCAATCAGTTAACACTTGTTACAGCAGGATCTGATAGATGATTGGAATATATCTTATTCCATTTTAGTGGTTAGTTTAAAGGCATAGGTTAAAGGGAAGAGTTCTAGTTATTCAATGTAAACTTTTGTTTCAAAATAAATGACAATATTAATTCTGAGAATTAGAATTGGGTATTAATGCAGTGGCTAAAACTTTTTTTTTTGCATGCAAGTTGTACCTGTTTTCGGTTTGCGTAGTAATTTTGCATAATTTGAATTTCTTTTAGTCTGTAATTCCCCAAAGGTTTAAAAGGCAGCAATGGATACATTGTACCAGAATGAGACAAGAACCATCAATTAGATTACATTTGAAAGGTGCCTCACCTAAATTGTAGCGCTTAAATTAAAACAGAATTGTTGTTTTGAGATCTTTCTCCTTTATTTTTCTCTTACAGTTGCTCTTTCCTCCGGTGATGGGATTTCTGGATTTGGATTTTTGTCAATAAATTATCGATATTGGATTTTCCATAGTTTACAATTATTTTAATCTTTTAGAATGTTTGTAGTTTAAAACTCAATGGAATACAGCTTTCCAGGTTCCATGAAAAGATGGTTCTTGCGGAACCTGGGTGATTCCCTTTAAAAAAGGGAGAAGCTGAAATCTGTTTCACTTCACCACATGATGGTCCAACCTCAGTTTTTGGTAGCAAAGTTGATAACATGCTAAATTTTAGGGCTGCGCGAAGCTTCAGTTGCTGATTTGATTCGGAAGAGATTCAGCCCGTTTTGGTGGCCTAATCTCCGAATTAAATCAGGAGACCCATTAATCTCTCTGAATCTAATTGGAAGCCTCCGATCAGAGAGATTCGATGATTCAGCCATAGACACAGCATTATATGTTTTTTTTTCTATGTACCTCGAGGTACCAGGCACAGCTTGTGAACGCCGAGATGGTAGGGCAGATGGAGCATCCCATGGGAGCGCGGGAGGCTCCCTGCATGCTCAGCAGCAGACCTGGAAGTAGACCAGAAGTACTTCCGATCCTCTTCTGGGTCCACAGTGGAGCATGCGGCGGGGGGCCCAGCCCTCGGCTCGGTGACTGGTGCCTCCTGGGTCTGGGGGGGAGGCAGCTGGGGTCCCTCCATGGCCGAACGCTGAGCGGGGGGGGGGGGGGGGGGGGGG
>NW_005842223.1:757352-766567 GCF_000455745.1 Alligator sinensis
GGTGCTCCTGTGGGACGGTCCATCTGCCCCACCATCTCAGTGTTCACAAGCCTGGTACCTCGAGGTACATAGAAAAAACATATAAAGCTGTGTGTACGGCCGAGTAGCTGATTCTCTGAACCAGAATCAAATCTTCAGGTTCAGATTTGGCTGAATCGAATCGGGACAGTGATCCAAATCAGTGAATCAAATCACTGTCCCCCAAATCAGGCCGAATCTGAATCGAATACTGTCCACACACTCCTACAACATTTCTTCCAGGCTATGTTATGACATCAGTTTAGCTTAACTTTTTATGATCGTGAAGTTTGCAAAGTTTTGTTACAGTTGTAATTAGCTCTACTTCATGTTTGCCATGTGTAAAACATGGACAATATTCAGTTCTTCACAGATCTGCAACTACTTTAATTATAAAATGCTCTATAGATGAGAGATGCTAAGAATGCAGAGTAGTAATTTTGTTAATTCATTTTCAACTCATGCTATCTGCATGTAAATTTTTAATCTGTTATATAAAATTAATATGGTTTATTTTTAAGAAGTCTCCTCAAACAGAGAGTTGCACTGATAGTGGAGCAGAGAATGAAGGCAGTTGTCACAGTGATCAAATGAGCAATGATTTCTCAAATGATGATGGAGTTGATGAAGGAATCTGCCTGGAAACCAATAGCGGTGCAGAAAGAATTTCAAAAGTTGGCAGTGAAAAGGTATGTTAGAGTATATAAATAAAAACATTCAATTTTAGTATATTCTTCAAATGGGGGGTGGTTGTTGGGGTTTTTTTTTTTAAGGTTGATTCTCTTTTAAAAGTTCAAATGCATAAAACCACAGTATGGCAAGAAGTCCAAAGGACTCTTCGATCCTTCTAGAATGAGAGAATTTCCCAGATGTTGTTGCTGTTTGGTTCCAGCTGCTTTGTGCTGACAAAAAGCATTCATGTAAAAGATGGTTCTTCCTTATAACCAGTGAATTCATGTTGAGGTAGATTATCAAATCTGTGGCAGGTTTATATCTTGCAAGTATCTTATAGCACAGAGGGCTAGTGAAGAATTATTATTTTGAAAAGCTACAGAGATTCTCACAGCTGGCAGAATACTGGGAAATTGTGAGACCAGAAATTGATCAGAGATGGTATTATTCTGATCCACCACTACAGCGTAAACCCAGAACTTTCTTTTGAAATGCTTCTTGATACAAGACCAAGAGTGTGTGAAGTATTTTGGCATCAGTGTCTCAGAATGTATAGTCTTACTGCTTTTTCTTAATGTCCCCCACACCCCCCGGGTATGACCTGGTATATGAGTAAATGACATACATTTGAGAGAACGGAGATCTTGTGTCAAATAGGCTAAAATAGGTCAGTCAGGTGTTCCATGCCCTCTGGCAGACACTGATTCCCTTCTAGTTTGTACAGTCTGGGTATAAGGCATAGTTGTATGCTGTCGGGGCCGAGGGGCTGTGGCCAGCAGCCCGGGCACGTGGGCCGGGGAAAGGGTCGGCACGGCGAACTAGAATTAGGCACTGACGCGTAGAGGTTGATTAAAGATTATTTTACTTACACCGTAGATGGTCGTGGTGCAGGCAGGAAAACTTTCTTGAGTTGCAGTTAAAAAAAAAAAAAAAACACACGTGGAGTTTGCTAGGCTCCACAAAACGAACACGAACAGAGCTCTGGATACCACTCACGGAGTTTGCTAGGCTCCGTGGACCGTCCGAAATGAGAGTCCGAAAGGTGACTCTCCACGAGCGCGCAGGGTGGGGTACGTCGAGGGATTAGGCGGCGACAGGGAGAGGCTAGAGGTTGATCAGGCCCCTGTATCCTCCTCTAAGGCACACGCGGAGTTTGTTAGGCTCCACAGCGCGGTTAGAGTTCTTCACGAGATGGATGTGAAGTCCTCCAACTTGGGCGGAAACTGCTCTAACCTTTTATACGGCTAGCGAGCCAATTGCTAGCCGCCACGTAGGAATAATTTAGAAACAGCCAATAGTGGGACACAAATTTGCATGCGAGTGGCGGGAACTCCTTTGCACCGGGGGTTTCTCTATGCAACTGAGAATTGCACCGTGCAAAGAAAGCTCCATGTGGCGGGAAATAATTCTGCAGTGCCGAAGTACATACAAAATCATACCCTTTGGGTCATGACATATGCCTTCATGCTTTATTTTGTGCATGTACATGCTGGATTATACATGGTAACTAGTCTTGTATGGACTGCGACTTAATTCCAAAATGTAACTGTTGTTTGCTGCTTGGATTGCATCCACAACCAGCTTGTAAACTAGTGGTGAATGGTGATGAATACTTATAAGTTAATAAACTAATAGCAAATAACACCACGTAAACGTTCTGCATAGTAATGAAGCCTGCATAAATTATTTTATTAAGCTATAATTACATATACTATGGTAGTACTCAGATGATCCACTCAGATCAGAACCTTGTTAGAATTCATATTAACATGATAGAAGACAACAACAAAATCAACAAGTAAAACAATTCTGTTTTATTATAATGAACATCAATCACAGCACAGTTATATAGTTGTTTTGTAGTGTGTTGTATGAAGCAAAGAAGAAATAAGTTAAAGATTAAGCTTCAAGGAGGAGTTTGTAGTAGCTGTGTACTTTTATGTTAGAACTTCTTATCCATAATAAGAGGAAGCAAGAGTGGATTTGTGAGAGGGAAATGGACAAAAGGCTAATGACCAGTAAGCAAAGGCATATCTCTTATTGGTCTTGATAGTCCAGTAGTGTCTTGGAGCTGACAGAGCATGGATTTTAAAGCTGTGAAAGACCTTAAATGCAAGATAAGCAACAGGCATTTCATGAAGTAAAGGAGGAGCCCAAAAAGTATGTAGAGAGAGAGGGGTTCATATAGTCATAGCAGCAAATCAGAAAGATTGCCTTAGCAGTGGGGTTTTGGAGAGAGAGATTGCAATTGGCAAAGACAGATTGGTAATAGTCAGGATGGGGGATGGTTGGACCAAGCATTTGTCCAAGACTGTATCTTGCAGTATCATCAAGGCCATCTCTTTAACGGTGTGTGCTGGTAACCAGCACAGTGTTAACTTTACACAGAAAAAACTGTTTGTATAGTTCTTAAAACAATTTTCTGAGTAGTTTCTTAGAATGATATTGCAAACTCCATTTTTCTTACTGATTTTTTTTCTTTTTCTTTTTCTTCCTTTCTTCCCCAGAATTCTTTGTTGTATGAACTCTTTTCTGTTATGGTCCATTCAGGAAGTGCTGCTGGTGGCCATTACTATGCCTGTATAAAGTCCTTTAGTGATGATCAGTGGTACAGCTTCAATGATCAGCATGTTAGCAAGGTAAAATAATATTTTCATTTCCTTGTTCTCAAATGAAAAAGGGAGCTTGTGGTATTTAATGAGGTTACATATTTTTAGTTTTGAAGTGATGTTGCACAAACTTTGAGCTGCTTATTTGTTATCACCTGACATTAGCTTCTCATCATTTCCTCCCCATTTTGTTTTGGGTATAATTTATTAACTTGAACTTTGCTTTTAAACTTGTTTTTTAAAAAGTTCAGATACAGTTATGTGCTGCTGCTTTTACATTAGCCAGCCACCTATTTCCAGTGAATATTAGTTTAGAGTACAGGTTTAACGCCTCCATTTTGTGAGGAGCTACTGTTTTCCTGTTGAGACAAGAAACATCATAATGTGATTCCCTGTGTTTTTTCTTTTCAGTTTTTTTTTCTCTTTGCTTTTTGTATTGCATTTGGAAGTAGTAATTCAAATCCAAAGACAAGAAAATAATGTTGGTGAATTCTCTGTGATAGCACGCTACAGGTCTTTGTTTTGATCTCATTTTACATTACTGGTCATAAGGTCACTTTGTCAGTTTGTCTGCTCCCCAAAGCAAAGCTTTCTGCATCAGGGACAGTTGTCAGTTAGTGTAATGTAGTAAGTTGATGGGAAGCACTCTTGCTATTCCTCAACAAGTTTGGCATGTTAACGAACATGGGAAGAGACAAAACTACCTAGTTTGGCAGCACAGTGAGATGGTACCATATTTTCTTGCATGCTCCCATATAAGAGACACACCTTGTTTCGGGAAGGCAGAATAAGGAAAAGAGAATCTTACCTGCCGCAGCATGGGTTCATAATGGCTGAATGCTGGCCGTATACAAGAAGAGCAAAGTCCCATGGTCAACACTACTCAACTTCTGGCTGCAGCTGGTCAGCTCGGAGTGAATGATGATGGAGTTGATGAAGGAATCTGCCTTGAAACATAGCTGCGCAGAAAGAATTTCAAAAATTGGTAGTGAGAAAATATGTTGGAGCATGTAAAAAAGAACTTATAAATTATGTTCTCCAAATGCAGGGTTTTTTTGTTTGGGCAGTGGCTGTGACCGAATTAAACTTTAAAGCTGATGACAGGACTCCATCTCTCCTGCAGCAGAAGGGAGTAGAGTCCTTTAACCATTCCAGTGTCTCCATGCCTCCATTCCACCTTGGAAATTTTCTTCATCACTTAAAACATACATACCATTTCTGGAGGGTGAATTTGGGTGGAATGTGTGGTATGTGAGTAAAACCAGTATGTAGGAAGACATATTACTATCTTAGTTATCAGAAGTGTGTGTGCACGTGCGTATGTGTGTGCGTGTGTGTATGACCCTAAACTTGCTCTTCCATTATCTTACTCCTCCCTCTTCTCTACATTTAAGTTCTAAAGAGAATTTAACATACTTCAAGCTCCATTATTTTTTGTTCCTGAATGTAAGAGAAAATGTCTTGTTCTGAAGCCTTCCTGTAAAGCTTCAGGTGATAGTTGTGCCCATCTGTCAATAGACATTACATTTAAGGGACAGGGCAGTGTTTTAAAAGAAATTAAGTCTGTGATTATGTGCAAGCACTGTCAGCTTTGTGTCCCCTCTGCTTATATAAGGGAAGCTCCCTGCTTTCTTAACCGTCCTACTGGAAGGCTTCAGATGTTAAAGGCCTCTACAGCTATAAGTTATGGTTTCTGACTGTCAGAAGAACTAAGATGTGAAATACTGATTCCACTGAAGCTGACAGCAAAACTCTCAGACTGCTATGCTTTCACACTTAAGCTCCTGAGATGAACTTAAGTAGCCATACTTCTCAAATGATGCCCGTAGGCTGCTGGATGTCACTTTCTCCCTTTTAGTGTTTTCTTCCTGTCAGAATGCCAATGGGAGAAAGTTATTTAAATTAAATTAAGAGTTCACTGAAGATGTGATAGTGTTGTCAGTCTTTGTCATTATGGAAAATCAGGATTTTTTTTTTTTAAAGGTGAGAAGCAAACAAGCATAAATATTAGAATATTCAGTGGACAGGTTAAATTTATTGACTGATATCAGTTCTGGAGAGTAATGCATCTGATCCTGGAAATCGGTGTATCTGCAGCTTCCCAAAGCCTCCAAGTGTCTTTAGGTATCTTGAGAGTCTCACTGGACCAATCTTGTTTTCTATCCTGTGGCTTAGTTTCAGGGGCTCTAACATGGCAATGTTATTGCTTACATCTGCTTCTATGATAGAGAACCTCTGAAGAAGGGGAGTTCATATGTATACACTACATAAAATTTGAAGTAACATGAAATCTGTTTTTGTAAAGCTGTACAGCTATGACACCATTTTAAATTAAATCAGATTTGGACTAGGTATTGATTGAAAGTTTGTGCTCCTTTTTTGAGAGTCTGCATGATATTTACATATTCCCACCTGCAATTGTTTCCTAAAACATGGCCTTTCAACACTTATCTAACAGGAAATTTGCTTTCTCGGATTTGAAACATTTGAAACCTTCTTCTACATTTTTAAAATCTGTTATAAAATTACAGAAGAATTTAATTAAGTTGAAATTTGTGTGGATATGGGACAAGATGTATGTCCAGTTTCTTACAACATAATGCAGTTAAGAAAGACGCTTTTAAAAAAATTAAGAATTATACTTGTGTCAGATATAAAAGCAAGATCCAAATCACTACTGGATATGCAGCTATTTGCCAAGTCTCCTTTTAGAAACAAATGTGAATCGTTTGACAGCAATAAGTCAGTTTTCCTGAAGTAGGAAGTATAAGTTGATGGTTGTTATGTAATGAATGTTTTCAAAATTGTTTTTTTCTACTAGATAACCCAAGAAGACATTAAAAAGACATATGGTGGATCCTCTGGAAGCAGAGGCTATTATTCCAGTGCTTTTGCTAGGTTCGTAATACAATATTGTTCATTCTTTTTTCAATATTGGAATGTTCTAACCAACCTGAGTAGCCCCCACACTGTCCACCTGAGCGCCACATTCTCGCCACCCCTGCTGGGCACACATTCCATGCTTCCACAGGCCCCAGCCTTGCACTCCATGCCCCTGCCCAGCTGCAGCTCCCCTCCTCCTTCCTCCCCTCCGCTGCTTCCCTACGTGCTGCAGCAGGGAGACAAGGAGGAGCCGCTGGACGCTAGGGAAGCCAAGCAGGTCCCTCAGCAGCTGCAGCAGTGGCAGCAGCAGCCCTATCTGGCAGCTGTGCATGCTGGCTGGGCTGGGCCCTTCTGCCCTCAAGGGTGGGAGCGAGGCGTGTGGGCTGGGTAGAGTACAGTTAATTGGTGGGCACCCACGGGCCAAATGAAATTGCCTAGCAGGCCTCATCCAGCCCATAGGCCATACTTTGCCCACCCCTGAGTTAATACACAATTGCACGATACCACAAATGTTCAATATTGTTAAAAAGAACTTTAATGAAAATACTTGACTATGACTTCCAAGTCAGATACTGACTGCTCTTAAAAAAAAATATTTCCTCACTAGCTCCACGAATGCGTACATGCTTATATATAGACTGAAGGATTCAACAAGAAATGCAAGTAAGTGTATTTTATAGTTCTCAACTAAAAACAGTGTTGGTTTGAGGGTGGGTTGGGGTTTTTTTCCCCCTACTGGGTAGGAAGGCTAAGTGTAAATGAAGACCTAAATGGGTCTGTATGTTAAGAATTTGGGTTTTAAGATGAGCTGAAGTAATGGGGTTTTTTGGGGGGTGGGAATGGGGACATTATATTAGGCAAAATGAGAGTGTGGACTACATTTATGGTGCTTTACATTTAAGAGGCCACCACAGTATTTATGTAAAGTAGATATAGTAATGGAAAAAAAGTGTAAGTGAATAAAACGCATGTAAAAAATAGTGTCAGTATTGGAAAGTGTTATGTAATAACAAAAAACCCTATTTTCCTGCACTAGCAATGAGCACCTGAGTTGTTTAGAATGCTAAATTATTATTCTTTGGAGTGAATTAGGGAGCGTAGAACACTAGGGGGAGCTAATGCAGCAAAAACTAAAAGCTCTGCTATAAGAAAAGTTTGTTTTTAAACTACTGTCAAACAGTAGGAAAATGATACTATACTGAGATTAGTTGATCTTGGGGTTCCCCCCCTTTTCCTTATAATCCACACAACATGATGCTGATAAACCAGGCAGAATGACATTGAATCTTTCAAAGAGCTGAATAGAAATAGTGGGAATAGGACATGGATTAATTTTGGTTATTATTTCAAACTGGTTGTTTTAAAAGAAAGATCTAGTGTCAACTTCTACAAAGGAAAGATCACCTAAGACTATTAAAGACTATTTAAAGTTCTTTAGGGACTCTGAGTAGCATTAAATTTAGCCCTACTTATATTAGTGATTTTTTTTATTTTTATTTATAAAAGCATAATTGAGTACCTACCTTGAACTGTATCTGCCCTGACATATAATTTAAAAAAATCAAGTACAGTGAATGGCACTCCCCAGTATAACCAGAGGATTAAAAATACCTGCACCATACATAGAAAACCATACTCTCTATATTTCTTTTTTCTCTCCCTAATGACTAGTAGATCAAATACCCCGATTCCCCTAGGCTACATTTTTTAAATGGGCTAAGCTAGTTCTAAAATATCTCACTTAATCAGGTTTCTTTTATTGCCTGTATATTTTGGTAGCCCCTGCATCTCTCTGTGTAAGGATATTTTTTGCAGAACATAATATAAATTAAAGCTTAAAACAAAAACGCCCTATATCTCAGCTTTTGGAGTATGACATTGGGAAGAGAAGTGTTCTTTCTGGGAGCCAGGTTCCGAACCTTTTTGTCTGTTGTAAATTAAAACCAGCACTTTGAATTCTACCTGGAAAGCTTACTTGACAGGCAGTACAGATTTTGGTGTGCTAGTATGATATACCTCCGACTTACATTCTTTTCCCAATGCAAATTATAGTTGCCTACTTAACTCCCGTTTCCTAATGGTCTCAATGTCAAGGCGACTAAACCAGTGGTTGTCAATCTTCTTAGACCCAAGGCATCCCTCAGAAAATGCTAGCTCAGAGTTTTCACTCCTTTTTTGACTACAGAAAAATGATAGAGAACTTGGAAAGAACATAGCAGGTCAGAATGTTTTTGACAATATGGATTCCTATGGGAAAAGTCAGGATTGATCTTTGTGAATTACGTGCCAGCATTTACAAAAGGGCCAATGTGGTTTCCATGTTCAAAAAAGGGAGGAAGGAGGACCCAGGGAACTGTAGGCCAGTTAGTCTAACCTCAATCCTGGGTAAGCTTTTTGAGAGAATTATCCTGGCGCATGTCCACGAGGGGCCAGCAGGGGAGATTATGCTTAGGGGCAACCAACATGGGTTCATTAGAGGCAGGTCCTGTCAGACCAACCTGGTGGCCTTCTATGACCAGGTCACCAAATCCTTAGACGTGGGGGTAGCAGTGGACGTAGTCCTTTTGGACTTCAGGAAGACCTTCAACATTCTCTCACCCCATTCTCATTAAAAAACTAGGAGACTGGCATCGACACCTACACAGTCAAATGGGTCGCTAATTGGCTGGAGGGCTGCACCCAGATGGTGATGGATGGGTCATTTTTGACCTGGAGGAATGTGGGCAGTGGGGTCCCCCAGGGCTTGGTCCTCGGACCCGCACTGTTCAACATCTTCATCAGTGACTTGGATGAGGGGATAAAAAGCACTCTATTCAAATTTGCTGATGACACGTAAGATGTGGGGGGATGTGGGCACGCTAGAAGGGAGGAATAGGCTGCAGTTGGACCTAGACAGGTTACAGGGGTGGGCAGACGAGAACAGGATGGGTTTCAACACTGACAAGTGCAAGGTGCTGCACCTGGGGAGGAAGAACCAGCAGCATACCTACAGGCTGGGGAACTCCCTTCTTGTCAGTGCAGAGGCAGAAAAGG
>NW_005842223.1:766725-783893 GCF_000455745.1 Alligator sinensis
GAGAGGCTAAGGGACCTGAACCTGTTCAGCCTCCACAAGAGAAGGCTGGGGGGGGGTCTAGTGGCCTGTTACAAACTAGTCAGGGGGGACCAGCAGGCATTGGGGGAGTCCTGTTCCCCCGAGCACTACCAGGAGTGACTAGAAATAATGGTCACAAGCTGGCAGAGGGTAGATTCAGACTAGACATCAGGAGGCGCTACTTCGCTGTTAGGGCAGCTAGGATCTGGAACCAACTTCCAAGCGAAGTGGTGCTGGCTCCTACCCTGGGGGTCTTTAAGAGGAGGTTAGACTAACACCTTGCTGGGGTCGTTTGACCCCAGTACTTTTTCAGGGGGTCGGACTTGATGATCTGCTCAGGTCCCTTCCGACCCTACCAACTATGAAACTGTGAATTTGCACACCAAACAGTGCTAATACTGAACAATCTCCATAAGAGAATCTCATGGCACCCCAGAGTGCTATGGCGCCCTGGTTGAGAATCACTGACCTAAACCATGTATAGCTGCAGCAAAGTCCTCATCAAAAAGGATAAGATGTTGCCTCTTTTTCTCTAGTTGTAGATGAAAAGGTGCTCCTGGCTGGATGAAAGCATAGGAGGCCAAAATACCAAAGTTGGGTATCTGTATCACAAAAGGCATTCTCATCTATTTGTGGATATGTGACTTACCTGCACATAGAGTTTAATTCCTTGGTGCCATGTTTAGGTGATAAAGTGGACACGTGTGGGCCTGTAAAATCGTGTCCATAGAATGCAAAACCCTGTTAATGATCAGGTCTTATGTAATGCATTCTATCATTGGTGACTATTTTAGATGGAAAGTGAGCAGTTATCATGGGTTAATTGTCTTGACCTTTTCCTGCTGGGTGAAATTTTTAAGTCAGCCCATTAAACATCCCTGAGAAGGAGTAAACAATCAAAGACACTGGTGGTAAAAAGTGATGGTAAAAGGCAAAAAATATTTTCAATCAACTTACTTTAATTGTGCTTATTTTACATATGTATTATGAATTTTGAGCCCTTTTTTAATTTATTGAGGCAAAAAGGGACTTCAGACTATATAATACTGAACAGGGCACGGCACAGGGGATACTATGGTGGGAGTCTACTACGAGCTGATCACCTTCCCCATGTGCCATAAAGCTGGCAAGTCAGTCAGTAATACAGAAGTCCTTGGCTTCAGGAAAGCTGACTTTGACAAACTAAGGAGGCTTGTCAGTAAGGCCCTAAAGGGCCACAACCTAAAGGGGAGGGGAGTTCAGGACGAGCAGTTGCTCCTCAAAGGAGCAATCCTGGATGCACAAGCAAAGTCCATCCCGTCTCAGAGGAAAGGCAGCAAAAGAGCACAGCAGCCGCCTTGGCTCTTCAGGGAACTGGTGGACCTCTTGCGTCTTAAAAGGAAGACCTGCAAAGGATGGAGGACTGGAACCACCGCCAAGGAGGAATACTCTGCTCTGGTCCGGACCTGCAGAGAGCAAACCAGGAAAGCCAAGGCTGCGATGGAACTCCAGCAAGCTACAAATACAAGGACAATAAAAAGTTATTTTTCAGATATGTGGGGAGCCAGAGGAAAAGCAAGGGCAACATTGGACCCCTGATAAACCAGATGGGACAACTGACAACCGATGCCCGTGAAAAAGCAAACTTGCTAAATGGGTACTTTGCATCAGTTTTTCATCAGTCCCATGGGACGCCCCTGCCCACTGTGGGTCAGGGAGGCCCGGGTGAGGGAGATTCCTTGCCGTCCATCGAAGCTGACCTCATGAAGGAACACCTTGACAGGCTGGATACCTTCAAGTTAGCCCGCCCTGATGGTTTACACCAAGGATACTCAGGGAGCTGGCTAGCATCATAGCTCAGCCCCTGGCACAGATCTTTGAGAACTCCTGGTGCTCTGGTGAAGTGCCCAAAGAGTGGAAGAAGGCCAATGTCGTGCCAATCCTCAAGAAAGGGAGGAAAGTTGATCCGGCAAACTATAGGCCCACCAGCCTGACCTCTATCCTGGGGCAGGTCTTGGAAAAGATTATCAAAGAGGCCATCCTTAACAGACTAGCTGATGGCAATATCCTGAGGGATACCCAGCATGGGTTTGTTGCGGGTAGGTCTTGCTTGACCAGTCTCATTTCCTTTTATGACCAGGTGACCTATGACCTGGACATGGGGGAAGAGGTTGATGTCATATATCTTGACTTTAAAAAAGCCTTCAATCTGGTATCCCATGATCACCTCTTGGCAAAACTGGCTAACTGCGGCCTCAACCTCACCACGATCCACTGGCTGGGGAATTGGCTCTGTGGTAGGACCCAGAGGGTGGTGGTTGACGGAAGCCAATTGTCTTGGTGCGCGGTCACCAGTGGGGTCCCTCAAGTCTCTGTCCTAGGGCCTGTACTGTTTAACGTTTTCATCGGTGATGTGGACATTGGTGTCAGAAGTGGACTGGCCAAGTTTGCCAGTGACACCAAGATTACATTACAGATAAAATTGTTCTGCATGCATCCTGTAAAACAAATAGTGATGGAAAATAAATTAGAAGTTTCTAATAAATTAGAATTCTTCATGCTAGAATTGCTAGAGTACAGAGCAAGAATAAAGTCATGTTGACTTCAGCTCCATTTACACTTAAAAGAGGAATAGTGAGTGGATTCATGAAAAAGTAAAATAAGAAATGAAAGTGTGTGTCAAACTACTAGGGTGATGTTGCAAAGAGTGTACATAAAGTGCCTTAAAATTATACTGTATATTGTTCGAATCAGAATTTACCTTCAATTTGCTTTTATTGATAGAATTCCTTGAAGCACATGAATATCCAGAGCACATTAAGCAACTGGTACAAAAAGAACGAGAGTTAGAAGAGCAAGAAAAAAGGCAACGTGAAATTGAGCGCAATACTTGCAAGGTTAGAATTCCAGTTTGCATAACGTTGGATCTATAATTTTCTATTTAAAAGGATTAAAAGCTATATTGCAAATGCCTGCTATACCACAATGAGTCTTATGGAATACAGATAATATGCTTTATTACAAATAACTCATTACAACTAAGGGTCTATATGTCTGAGTCAGGTACAGCGTAGATGGCTAGCATTAATTTTAAACTCACATTTTTGTATTTGAATGGGAAGCCAAAGTAACAATATTGTGTAATCAGCTGAATCTCAGAATTTTAAACAAGTTAAAAAATGAAAAGTTAGTGTTTTATTGTAGTAACCTCTCTAGATGAAATAGTATTAGCCTTATATTTTATATTTTGTTGTTTTAAGGTGAGTAAATAACATAAGCACATTTCAGTTTTAAAATATGTTAATTGCAAGTAAATTTGTGAGAGATTTGATTTATTCTTTTAATTGATGGCTTTACTTTACAGATAAAATTGTTCTGCATGCATCCTGTAAAACAAATAATGATGGAAAATAAGTTAGAAGTTCATAAGGACAAGACACTGAAAGAAGCAGTAGAAATAGCCTACAAGGTACTGTATCATTTATAACAATACAGTAAAACAGGCAGGTGAATTTTTACTACATTTCCTTCATTATATACTTTCATGCTTATTTCTGTCTCCGTGTCAGATATTTTTATACAGAGTAGAATTAGGAGTTTCACTTTTGTACCTCTGACAAAGTTGCTGTTGACAATTATTATAAAGTATTGTCCCTAATTGAGTTTAACTGGAATGAGACTGTGCCTCTATTAAAAAAGTAGTTTCACATGTTCCTATTATAAAGTTACAGTCGTGTTTTTATCCCTATTATTCAGATATAAGATGACCTCCCCCCTTAATAATTAGATTCCTTATATGGAAAATTTATAAATTTGTTATAACTTTCCAGGTATAGAATCTAATTATTGGAGATTTACCTTTGACTTTGTCCCACTCCCTTTCCACTGGTACTGCAGGTAAATAAATCTGAGGGGTCAGGTAGCCGCTTTGCCTTCTGTCATCTCCACTTCTCCCTGTAGTCCCTTCCCCACCCTCCTTACTGTCAGCCCCTGCTCTCTCTAAGCACATGGAAGGGGGGGGCAAACTTGAAAACATTGACCTTGAAGTTGACGTAAGCAAATTACTACAAGTACCCAAAGACTTGGTTTATCCAGAATTGACACCTTTCACCTTTTTTTGAAAGTGCTGCAAGTTTTAGCCTAGGTACTCTATAAACACTTTTTAGCAGCACTTTTGAACCTACTTTAGATACAGTACAAACTATGTATGATGTTAGTTTAAAGCCAAAAGGCTCATGATATGCCATATAGTTCATTGGGTTGACTTCAGCAGTCAACAGTGTTTCAAGCCATGGTGGTGGCCCCAGAGCTGAGTGCTGCTCTGTATATATGTATATTCCAGACCAGCATTCCCCGCACCTGCTAATTAGCCACATGTTCTTGTCATGAGTCCTGGGATCCTCCAGAAATGTATATGTAGATGAAATGCAGGGAAGTCTGGTCCAGTTCTACTCATGGAGGGCAGGACCACAGTAATCATATGAGACAAGCTGAGAGGGTTGACAGGTTCTGGGTGAACTGTTTGGGGTCTTGTTCGGTGATGTTAGCCAAGCACTTAAGGCTAGTGAAGCAACAGGAATCATTGGAAATGGGAGAGTAGGAGTGAAGAGGAAATCTAAATGTATTCAGTGTAGTGGCTCACCATGACTTGAAGAGGTGGTGCTGAGAGGGACTACGCACAATGGCCACTTTTTCATTTTATCTTATTCTGCTGTACTGCATTAACTTGTCTTTGTGGTAGGTTCCTATTAATACGTTTGCACAATCTATAATATGTTTTATAGTTGTGCTCAGTGTTGGCTGTATTTAATCAACTTTATAGTAAGTTTCCATTACTGAGCACATGCTGCTTTTGGCCGCAGTTTAATGATAGACAATATACTTAATGAGGTTTGCTTATATGCAAATGTAAGATAAAGAGCTTTTTCCCCACATGCTGGTAGGGATTCGGAGTGGGAAATCTCATCTTGTATTTGCGTAAACATGGTAATTTTTCACAATTTCCACTGGTGAGTTTACTTTCATCTCTGTACTTTGAAGGAACTATGAAAATTTATAGTAGAACTGTAATAAAACTGTAAAAAGAAATACTGATATATATGCAAAAGACAATCTTGTCATGAAGTCTTCTAAATATTTTATCCAATAGCAATTATTCCAAACTCCAGTCTACTCTAACACATTCACCTGGTGGTCTTCTAGGTTAAAAGAAGCATGTTATACATTTTATCATTGTCTAGAATGAGCTCAGTTAGGCTTCCGAATCGTAAGGTGGCAGTCATGGCCCCAGATGCACAACTCCTGTGACTACTCGCAACAACCTCATTTGGAGTGGTTGTATCATGGGAATCATCCTTCCTTCTCAAAAAGGTTGAAGTAGCATTGTGTGCTTCAGTCTCTTTCCGTGAGGAAAAGCGAGGGTTGTAGCTATTATGCCCTGACCCTAATGACAGAAAGGGAAAGATCCTTAATACGAACCTTTGCATTTGTAGTGTTGCAATCTACTCTTCCTGCCACATATCATGACCTCTGCTAAGGAGCTATTGGGAGATATTAAATACTTTTGTGAGCAAAGAGTTTGGTATAGGAGAGAGACTGTTATACTATACTCTAAAGCTAAATGTGCATGGTTAGGATGTTCACGGAATATAGGCAAAATGTGTGTTGTTGTTTGTGGGGTTTTTAAAAAAATGCTGTATTTCTGCAATTGAATTGCAGATAATGGATTTAGAAGAAGCGGTTCCTTTGGATTGCTGTCGTCTTGTTAAATATGATGAGTTCCATGATTATTTGGAGCGATCATATGAAGGCGAAGAGGATACGCCAATGGGAATCTTACTTGGAGGAGTCAAATCAACCTACATGTTTGACCTACTTCTGGAAACAAAAAGACCTGACCAAGTTTTCCAGTGCTATAAACCTGGTGGTAAGGAGGAAGGCTTTATAAATGGATAAATAAATAATGTACGGTATAGATTTGGGGGAAAAAAAACCCGGCAAACCTTCAGTGTTTAAAAAAAAAAAAAGTTTGTGTGAAATGAATGTAGGAGAAAAATGAAATTTTTTCTTGTGGATTCTAACTAGTCCTGCAATTTTCAACGCCTTTCTAACTCGCAGTTTTATGTAGGTGATGTTTTGCAGTATTAAAAGGATGGTCAGCATTTCTATATTGTCACTATATGGTTTTCTTGCTCTCTTGACATTTAAACTGGTTGCCTGTCTCTGAGCCTAGAGAGTCCATTGGCTAGTGTGCTGAAAAGGTATGCTAGTTCCTGTAACCAGTAGCACACAGCTCAAATGACCAGGTATCTTTTACAGCTGGCTTGACTGGAGGCTGCCTGCAGCACAAATCTGAAGCAGGGATTAAATTTACATCTCTGGATCCATTACAGGACACTTTCGCTGCTCAGCTACCTCACCCTCTGTACCTTTAATGATATTCTTAAATAGGACATTAAAAACAGTGAACTTTCAGACTTTTTTGTACTGACTCATCTCTCATGTGTTTTACTTTTCTTCTTCTGTTCCCATAGAAGTCATGGTAAAGGTTCATGTGGTTGACCTAAAGACAGAATCTGTTGCTCCGCCTATCAGTGTCCGAGCCTATTTGAACCAGACAGTTACTGAATTCAAACAACTTATTTCAAAGGTAAAATTTTAATTCTTCATGTTTTGAATTTTATTGAACTATGAAAACTCAATAAAAGTTAAACATAAAGGATGAGAACCTTGGATTCCTCCTTACCCTTCTTGCTGTGTAAAGCCCTAGAAATGTTGTCTAGCACAGAAAATAAATGTAATGGTGTATCAGAGTACTCATGCACAAATTCCAGTTTTGTGTGCTGAATATGGGGTAACAACATACAATTCTACAGAAGTGCTGCTCTCTTTAAGAGGTACTGGATCCTATATAACATGTTTTAAGTATTAACTCTTTCTTGCATTAATTAGTATAGAAGGTGGTTAAAAAAAAACAAAAAAAACCCAACCTACAGTTTTGAATTTGTTCACTTTTCAGGTTTGAAATAAATTCACTTTTCAGTTTTACTTTTAAAAATTTGTACAAAAGGAGAGGTTTTGATTCATCTTATATTCAGCAATTAATGACTTATCCAGCTTTTTTAAAACTCATGTCACTTTGTTACTCAGACTTCATGCACAAGTGAATTGTATACCACTGATGTTCTGTTTTGTTTTGTTCTAAGTTTACCACTTTCTCTAATTTTATTAAGAGTACCTTGTGTTCATCAATATAGAATAGAAGGGAGGAAAAAAATAATTCAATAATCTCCTCCCCACCACTCTCCCTCACTACCCCTTCATAATTTTAAATCAACCAGTTTCATCATCCCAGGTTACTTTTTCCCTTATGGTTGTTTGAGAAATCATACAATTATTTATGAAAGTGTATGAAATTTTGTTTTGTGGTATTGTAGGCTACTCACCTGCCTGCTGAAACAATGCGGGTAGTGCTAGAACGTTGCTACAATGACTTGCGCCTTCTCAATGTTGCCAACAAAACACTGAAAGCAGAAGGCTTTTTTAGAAGTAATAAGGTAATGTCTGTTCTTAAATCATTCTTTTCCAATGTGTTTATAACTGATACTAGTTACTACTAACATTTAGCATTCCATACAATAATAGTGTATATTTATGAGAGCCCCTCTACACTTGCAGATAAAGGTGCAATGGGATCTAACGTGCAATCCACACGATGTTGCCTCCTGCCATGCCAGCAAGCTCCTTTAGCTGGGAGCCACCTCAGTTGAGGGGCACCGAGCTGCAGAGGTGCACCACACACCCCTACTGCTGAGAGATGCAGCTGCCGTGATCTTCCAGCCCTGATGGTGTGTGAAGTCCCTGGGGCTGGGAGATCAAAGCAGCTGCAGTCTCCCAGCCCCAGGAGTGTGTGAAGTCTGGGACTCAGGGTCCCTTAGTTGCAGCTCTCTTAGCCTTGGCTTGGTGTGGTGCACCTGGCTGCAAGGGAGACCAAGCTACACATGCAAATTAAAGCTTGATAGTAACCCTATTAAGTTAGTATGTATTTTCGAAGTCTAGCTTTACAGCTGGTTGGAGCTTTTTATGGCATTGTAGTGGATTTGGGGTTAACTAGCTCACTCACAGTCCTCCAGTGTCCTTTTACAGGTTCACAGCCTCTGGTTATCATCCGCACTGCTCCAGGACAGGCTCCCTCCCAGCAGGATTCAGTCAGCATAAGTATTTTACACTGTGCAAAATATCCACATGTGGTCTTCTCCCAGAACACCTGGTTTACTCTAACCATATACACAGTCTCTGGCCAACTCCCAGGAGAAAGGCACTTTATGAAAGGTCCTCAGGCAATGCTGTGCAGACCTGCTGGCTTCCTCCCTCTCCAGTCTCTGTTCCAGGCTGCCAGTGTCTCAGCTCCCAGCTCTTGGCTGTCTCAGCTGTCTGCCTATCTTGGTTCTCAGCCCTCCGTTCCCAGCTGTCTGCCTGTCCAGGCTCTCAGCTCTTGACTGTCTGCCTGCCTGTCCTGGACTCTTCCCCCTAGAAGCCTAACATTCTCCCTGAGTTCTCTCTTGAAGTCTCTCTGTCGTTCCTCTCCCCAGGAGCCCTCTTAACTTCTTGTGGGCTGGCTCATTATCTGGATCAGCTGGCCAGTCCTAGGCAGCCTGTAATCAGGTTTCACTGCTTGCCAGCTGGTCTGTAGTCCTTATCAGTCTGCAGCCTGCCGCCAGGCACCTTGAGCTGGTAGTCTGCTACAGCATAATAAGTACTTTGCATATGTAGCTAGTCTCAGGGTAATTGTACAGTTAACCAGTTAATTGTGCAATACCTGCAACATGAAGAGGGGGCCTCAGTTTACTTCATTTTTCCGAATTTTCATGTCATGCCTGCTGTGAGAGCTAGCAAATGTTATAGTACGAATAGTTACGGTTGTATATGAGACTAGATAGACATGACAAAGTAGAGCATACCAGCATTCTGCAATGTGGTCAATCCCTGAAGCCCAGTGTTAGTGCTGAGAGGTTTTAAAAACATCCTCAGTTTAGGAAACCAAAGGTGGTATATCTTGACAGACTGGTATACTGTGAATTGTAACTTCGGGCCCTAGACAGTTCCCATGCTGAGAGCAAGTACAGCTCCTTTTTAAATGTCTTGCTGAACTTAATACAAATGGCACGTTTTGGTTTTTAATCTTACATCCAGTTTCTTTTAATGTACTAGCTCACCAAGGGAAGCCTTGATCATGCAAAAGTATTATAAACTACTTTCATAAATATTTTCTGTACCTTAAGTCAAGCAGTTACATAACTTCATTAGTATCTGTAGCATTGTCCTTACTACTTCAGTGATGGGACTTTAATTTGGCACAGGAAATCTGCATTTCTTTCATTTAACCACTTGTTGACTTTTGCTGCTCCTTGCCTCTTCCCAAACAGGCAGTCCCCAGTCTGGGGGAGGGTGGCAGGGCCCAGAGTCCCAGTGTTCACTCTGCTCTGCTCCCAGGGGCTGCGGGGACTGGCTCTTAGAAGTGCCACGTGGGGGAAGCTGCCCCCCACATGACATTCAAAGCAGTGCCCACTGACTTTTTCTGCCACAGGTGGGTGGCACATGCAGGAATATTAAAGCCTGTGCAGTCAAGGCCTGCCCCAGTTCTTGGTGCCCTAGGTTTTAAATGCCATCCCACCTGGCCATCTGAGCAGTGTGGGTGGGGATATCAAAAGCTGCAGGGCCAGGGAGGCTATCTGTACCCCAGTTCCCTGTCTTGCAGACTTTAAATGCCCTGACCCCCTCCTCCCCCACCAAAGGCCCCATGGGTTTTAAATGCTGCACATGCTGCCCATTTGCATTGCACACAGTGATTTTTAAACTCAAGGCGGGCTGCCTGTTGACTGCCTGTCCCCTTTCTGGACAGAAGAGAAGACAGACTGTCACTAATGGGCTTCCATCAGGGTAGGAGTGGCCCAAGGAATACTGCTGAAGAGCCTCCAGCTGGGGAAGCCCCCTCACCAGTGCAGTTCTCTAACACAGTGTTCTTTCAGCTCTCAGGTTACTGTGGCAATTGTTACAGAGGGATTTTGGGGATGGGGATCGTTCTTGGATCAGTAGTGGTTTGTGAAGGCTTTGTTGCTCTGTGGCTGAGCAAAATAATGACATTGACTGATTCCAAAATGAGTTCCATCAAGCCCTCTTTATCAGAGGGAAGCACTAAAGAAAGTGAAGGTAACATCACCCCCCCACCACAGGTCTTTTGAATTTTAAGATGCCATTTAGTTATGGTATTGCTTGTATGTATTTATGTATATATTTAAAGGCCTGCAGTTTATTAAGCAATAGAGTAAATTTTAAGACCTAGGATCTAGCTTTCCAGGAAGTCAGTATCTATCCTCTTCTTGTGTCTATCACAGATACAAATGCATAAGTACTTATACTCACATAACATATGTAGGTTGTGCAAATTATATCGCATATGTAATGCAGTATAATTCTTTCTGAATATTAGGAGAAGGCATTTTGAAGTGACATGCAAACTTTCTGTCAATAAATAAGGTTAATAGGGGCCTTGTCAATTCTTTTTCAACATCAGTGTTAATGCGATGATATATTAAAAAAAAATACAAAATTAAACAATTTAATTCCTGCACTCTTGTTATTTTTACATTAAGTTTTTTCCCAAACTGGCATTTAAAAATGGGTCAGTTTTGGAATAGATTTTACATACTGCTATGTTTTTTCTAATGCTTTCAGAATTTTGTGTCTGTACTATGTGTATGGTATGTTGCTATTTATAATTTTATTTAATAACATGGATATGTAGTATAACCACATGATTTTATGTTCAGGTGTTTGTTGAAAGTTCAGAGTCTTTGGATCGCCATATGACTTACACAGATTCTCAGTTATGGAAACTTTTGGATCGTCATGCAAATACAATAAGACTGTATGTTTCATTACCAGAACTGTCTCCTGGATCTCAGTTTAAAAGAACAGTTTACCAGAAAGCTAGTGGAGATTCAGGTAATTTGGATGAAGTTTGTGAAAGAGTAAAAGGTTCTGTAGGTAATATGAAATCTGTAGAGGCTATCCTAGAAGAAAGCACTGAAAAACTCAAAAGTTTGTCACTGCAGCAGCAGCAGGAGGGAGACAACGGAGACAGCAGCAAGAGCACAGAAGCAAGTGACTTTGAAAACATTGAGTCACCTTTGAACGAGATAGATTCTTCAGCATCAGCAGAACACAGAGATCTTGAAAACCAAATTCAGATTTCTGATCCAGAAAACTTCCAGTCAGAGGAGCGATCGGATTCTGATGTGAATAATGATAGGAGCACAAGTTCTGTGGACAGTGATATTCTTAGTTCTAGTCATAGCAGTGACACTTTATGTAATGTTGAAAATGCCCCAGTCCCTTTGGCTAATGGACTTGATTCTCATAGTATCACAAGTAGTAGGAGATCTAAAGCAAATGAAGGAAAAAAGGACACCTGGGATACAGCTGAAGAAGATTCTGGAACCGATAGTGAATATGATGAAAGTGGCAAGAGTAGAGGAGAAGCGCAATATATGTTCTTCAAGGCAGAACCCTATGCTGCAGATGAAGGTTCAGGAGAAGGACAGAAATGTAGGTATCAATTCCATTTTGTTCAACTTCATTTAACTTAATACATTTAGCTAACAGACATATGTGTTCTATTGTCAGAAAAGTATTGAAACACATAAATCAACCTTTTTTGAAAATGCTTAAATGTGGCAATACACATCATCATGTTCAGTTGTAATTGTGACTTAACTTTACACAAACTATATTATTACTAAGTGAAGTCTCTCAATGAAGAGTACAAGTACATTTGAGTTAGTTTTCACTTCCTTGAATATAATACCTGATGGGGTTTTTTGTTTTGCTGCATATTGAAAACAGGTTTTTTGGTGGGGGAGAGAACAGCGTGACCTTTTTCAGCAAAGGAAAAAATGTTAAATCGTTAACATTATTCTTTGTGCATTGTTTGCTCACAATACCACTACTATTTCTGTTTGAGCTAAAATGTCCTCTCAACAATTCTGAAACCATCAGTTGTTGTTGTTGTTGTTGTTGTTTTATTTTATTTTTTATTTTATTTTTATTTTTTAAATTTTTTAAATTGAAGCAGAACTCAAAGGCCAGGGAAACAAAATGCATTTTGTTTCTGAAGCTTTTGATCTTTGGGATCTTTAGATTATATACAGCCTCATTAGCCCAAGAATAGTAGATCAATTTTAGGTGTATATTTGGATCCAGGTATTTTAGCATTATTGAGGCTCTTCATATTTTGTAAAACACATGATGGTATTCCTGTGTATACTTTTTTAAAATTATGATTATCTTTTATGTGCATATATCATAAAATGTGAAAGCCACAATTAAAGAAGTTGAATCGTAACGAATGCAAAAATCTAAATCAAAGTTCTTTTCTCTAACATATAAGTTAGGAGTCTTCAAGTTTATGAATTGGGACAAGTAACAGAAGTATGAATTTTAAATTAGTATTAATGCTTTCTTGTTACATTGTATGAATTGTTACTTTTGAAGGAAAAATGCCTATTATCTAATGCAGCAGCACAAATCATTTTGAACTCTTGTAGTTGGAGTTATGTTTCTTTCTTGGAATAAGAAAATTGCTGTTTTTTAGTCAGAGACTGTTTAGTAAACTGTTGAAAGCATCTTTCTAGTCTCGTATTCCATTTCACTGTATATTTTGTTACTTCCATTTTAACATTGCAAACCTGCACATAACCACTAAATAGTGTGTTGTCAGAAGTTTAATTCAGGTTGTAATTTTACACAAAGATTTAAGTTGAATTAATAACATCATTCTTTGCTTTTCCTCGTGTGTACTGGTAAAGTCTAGGTACTTGCACAAGGTCAGATCCTCCCATTGTTACAGATCATGGAGCCCAGTGCTGCTGTAACAATATACCAGCTGAGGATCTGTCCAAGAAAATAATGTTTTTATCTCTGGAAGTTAAGGAACAAATCCTGCTTCTCTTAATTTTTTACCAGTTTTATTGATTTCAGTAGGAATGCTGTTTGACCATGTTGTATTTAGTCTTCCCTTCTGGCTTACATGGAGACAGGTTTTCGATACCCCAGCAGGGTTGGATGACCAGAACACCTCATTTGCCCAGACCCTCTGTATCCATTACCATGCTTTTATGGAATAATAGACCCTTCCCCAGATCCCAGCTCTTAAATAGAAGGACAAGGAGACACTTATAAGACAGCCCCTGGATTCAGCTCATATGAGGGAATATGGGTCAGGGGAGGGGCTCAGGCTCCCCTAGAAAAATGAGCCCTCCAAATCTCATGTGGGGGTCAGGTAGTAGTAGTTCAGACATCTATTGGGGCAGAAATTTCCCAGGTCCTCCCTTGCATGAGGGTTGGATGGGGAGAGGCAGTAGATTTGGTTAATCAGTCTGCTGGAGCATGGCAATTACCATACTCCAACAACCTTCTGCATCTTGTGTATCGTCATCCCTGCACGTAAAAATGGCGGCAGGGGCACTTGAACTAAAGCCCGTTGAAAGAGCTTTAGTTCAGGTGTCCGCCATTTTTAAGCACAGGGATGCTGATACACGAGATGCAATGGCACTTTAATTAGAGCGGCTCTTGGAGCTTATCTTCTAGAGGGACAGGCCACCAAATCTTGGTGCACATGGGAGAGTGCAAGTGAATGACTCACTCTGTCACCCAAACTATTTTCATCCCTTTTTCTTCTACAGCTGCCTTTCAGTACTGCCCAAAGCCTCCTTCCATACCTTCTTAATCTCTTTCCTTTCTCTGCAAGAATTTCCATGTGTAACTTAATTTTTAAAAATTAATCTATTCATCTTCTGAACTTTCCTACAGTCCTTGGTGTTTTTCCAAAATTAAAACAAATAAAACTGGATACAGGCAGATAATAGCAAAATGCCTTCCTTCCTGAATTTTCTCTCAATGTTCTGATGTACAGTGATGCTATCTAGGTGTATCCAAGGTTCTGTGCCCACTTAATTTGAGACTAGGCAAGTATTTCAGGGTTAGATTTTGAAAGGCCTCTATTTCAAGAGTGATGAAGGCACAAAGTTGGGTACCTAAGGGATACAATCATTTTTTAAAATATGACCTGGTGTATGTCTAAGCTTTCCTATCTGTAAAATAGAGATGATGATCTCCTTCACTGGGGTCTCAATATGCAAACATCCTAAAGGTTACTAAAGATACTACCTCTCTATACTATGAATTGTCAGTCACTTTAGGGGTTACAGTAATAGCTCCTCTAAAGCATCTGCCCTGCCAAAATGCTGGGCTTGGTTGCATGCCAAGTGGGAGCAAGGGGGCTTCTTTCTTTGGTAACAGTCCTGGGTAGGTAGAAATGATAGACAAAAGCACCTAGGATAGATAAAATAGCAGTGGGGGTCTGGTTCATCATTTAGACTCCTAAGCACTGATAGTTCAAGTAACTGTTTAATAAGTACATGAAAAATTTTTAGCAGACTAGGCAAAATCTGTATCCTTTGCAGCACAATGTACTGATTCACTTCTTTGGGGGGGGTTTTGTCTTAGGGTTGATGGTGCATGTTGACAAAAGAATTACACTGTCTGCTTTCAAGCAACACTTGGAGCCATTTGTTGGAGTTCCATCCTCTCACTTCAAGGTCTTTCGCGTCTATGCCAGCAATCAAGAGTTTGAGAGTGTTCGGCTGAATGAAACACTTTCATCATTTTCTGATGACAACAAGGTTATTAAACCATGTTTTTTAATAACTTAATGTAGGCTGAGCTGTATAGATTGGGTTGTTTTATGAGTTGGCAACTTCTGCATGTAAATTGTCAGATGACACTCATGACTTCATGGAATCTTTGTAACATTGGTAGTGTTATGTAATGTTTAAAGGGAAATATCTTTTTGCCTTTAATGTTGCTTCTAACAAAGAATTTTTTAATTTGTAGATAACTATTAGACTTGGAAGAGCACTTAAGAAGGGGGAGTATAGAGTCAAAGTGTACCAGCTTTTGGTAAATGAATCAGAGGTGAGTTCTTGTATATTTTTAAGTCTAAAATTTAGACCTGAGGAAGGGCAACTGAAGAGCACAAAACCAGAAACACTAGAAACTTCCTGAAATGTAGGTAAAACCAGGGGAGATGATGTCACTGCCAGTGCCCAGTCATTACAGTGACAGAGAAGAAATTGGTTAATATATGCACAGAGTGTCCTAAGTCAAGGACCATACTTCGCTACAGAAGAAGACACCCTCCCCCCCCCACTAATCCTTGCCAATGTGACATAGGGGAGGAAATTTCCTTCTTGAGCTTCATTTGGTGCTCACTCTGACCTTGAGTGGAGGATCAAGACAATCTCTGACTCCTGAGTTTCCTAAATACCAGCAGGAGCATGTGAAGTCCATAACAGCCTTTGACAGCACTAAGTTTATCTTGAATCAGTTTAGAAGAGGAGCCTGCTCACGAACAATTCTTAACTATTATTTTTTATGTTTGTTGATTCCAGGCCCATAAATTGCAATACATGTGCCCCTTCCTTTTTATATTGCCCCCCCCCCTTTCTTCCTCTCCCTCCCCCCAAATTAACTCTAATTCTGATCCATTTTTATTTATGTTCGCAGCCATGCAAGTTTCTTTTAGATGCTGTTTTCGCTAAAGGAATGACTGTTCGGCAGTCAAAAGAGGAACTATTCCCTCAGCTCAGAGAGCAGTGTGGATTAGATCTAACCATTGACAGGTAAAGGACAATGAAATCAAGGCTGAAATTGTTGTGTTAAAGGCAGCTTTTAAAAAGTACTTTATTTTGTAGGTCTCAGAAGCCAAGGAGATCTGCTACAAATATTGAAACCCTTCCCTCAGAAACCCTTTCTGTCAGAAAATATTAATATAATGAACAAACTAATTTAGGACTTTTTGGAACAGCAGTAAGTTGTGATTTTAGCCAAACTGAATATCAAAGATTAGACAGTGATAAGTTTCTGCCAGGATTGGTGTTTATAAGGAAATACCTTTGTTTGCAGTGTCTTATTTCCAGGGGCTATAGGATCACATCTGATTGCAGTTCAGTTTTGGTACCCTCCTATTGTCTGGAAATGTTATTTGTTCTAAGAAACAGTACTTCTTGAAAAAGAAAAAAAATGCACTGTAAAGACCATTGCTGCTTACAGAAATGGAAAAAAAAAACTAGCACTTTACTTTCAGCTTGATGCATCCTGTGCTGATTTCAGCACATGCCCAAAAGAGGTATTGCTTTAGTTTGATCTGGCTTGCCCGATGTCTATATAGATCACACGCTTACTTCACTGGGGCTTTTTGGTGTTTTTATCTAATAGCGGATTGAGTCAGCTATTAGATAAAAGTGCCAAAAAGCCCCACTGAAGCACCCAATCTATATAAACTTTGGGGAGCTGGATCAAACTAATGTGCTTCGTCTTCTGGTAAAGTGCTGGAGTCTTGTTTTTTGTTTTGTTTTGTTTTGTTAAAGGGGAGGGGGGTTTGGTTTGTTGTTGGTTTTTTTCATGTCTGTCAATAGCCCATGAGTTTGAGTCTTTCTGAGATGCATCTCCAGAACATTTTAGTGGATGATGTCCTCTGGGATTGCTCTGAAACATTCTTTCCTTAATTTTCCATATACTTTTTAGTCTCCTTTCTCAGGGCAAGATGGGACTAGACCAGTGGTGCCCAACCTTGTGCCTCTAAGGGTCAGATGAGTGGCATGGGGTGGGTCTGCGGGCTGGATCTGGGCCTGTCTGTCCCCAGTCTGACTTGTGCACCACCCATTCTGGTCTGCCAGCCAGATCTGGTGTGCAGGGCCATGTTATCCAACCAGTAGGGCTCCCCATGGGTCTGGAAATTCAGCAGCATTAACACTGTAACTGTTCCTCTGCTGCCAAATTTCCAGGCCCTTTGGGAGCTCTGTGGGCTGGATGACACCACTCCACAGGCTGAATCTTCCCCACAGGCCAGCAAGCTTGGGCCCATGCAGTCAAGGTTCCCTCTAAGGTGCGTGCGTGCCCGGCCGCATACAACTAAAAGTGCAGCCGCGCACAGCCTTTTCAAGGCCGCGCACCATGAGAGGCTAGAGGAGGCATGGGCTCCGCCAGCTCCAGGGAAGTGCTCCGCTCCCCTGCATCAAGGCCAGGGAGGGGAGCACTTCCCCTGAGCCAGG
>NW_005842223.1:783921-823220 GCF_000455745.1 Alligator sinensis
CCCCAGCCGTGCGGTGCGTAACTCCGGGGAGGCCCTGCTGCCGGCCCCAAGTGAAGCTTCACTGGCATGGCCTCCGGGGGCATGTCCCGGAGCCAGCGGAGCCTCACTGGGGCAGGCAGCAGGTCCTCCCCAAGGTGAGGCAAGGCAGGGATGGAGGCTGGGGCGGGTGGCTGGCGCAGGTTACGCCGGCTCCAGGGAAGTGCTCCACTCCCCGGCCCTGATGCGGGGGAGCGGAGCACTTCCCCGGAGCCAGCGGAGCCCGCGCCAGGCTCCAGCCCTGGCCCCAGCCACCGGCCCCCGGCTCCAACCTCCAGCAACCAGTCCCTGGTCCCCAGCCCCTGGCTTCAGCCCCTGGCCCCCAGCTCCAGCCCCCAGCCTCCCGCCCTCAGCCCGCTTTGGTAAGTGTCCCACTCTGGACCGAGGCGGCGCGCTCATGGACCGAGGCAGCACACTCACGGACTGCTACTCCTTAGAGGAAACATTGCATGCAGTAGTCAGAGGAAGCCCTAGAGCAGTGGTTCTGAACCGGGGGTACATGACTGCTAGTCCCCCAAGGACTATGTGAAGTCTCATCAGGGATACATGAGAGAGATTTCATACATTGTCTAACAGGTTGAAAGGCCTAAAAAATTAATTTCCCATTGAAAGGGATTACATGAAGTCTCACTCTGAGACCAAGGGGTACGTCAACTGAAAAAGGTTCAGAAGTGCTGCCCTAGAGGATGAGTTTTGCATGTTGCAGAGGAAAATTCTTAAAACCCCTGGATGAAGAGAATCCTCTGCTTCTTAACATATTGTTCTAAAAGACTTTTAATATTGTTAGGTGAAAGGTTCATTTCTACATGCAGGCCTCTGAAGTGAGTGGTGGTATCTCTTCTTTTAAATAAGGTCTTCGGACTTTGAATTTTAATAGCCAAAATAAGTACTTACCACTAAAGGGATGACAATTGGGCATAATTGAATATCGGGAGCAAAGATGGTTTAGCGAGAACCATAGAAGTGATTTGTTGAACCCCTCTGTTTTGTATTAAGTGTTATGGATTTTATGATGCGTTTTTTCTAGTCATCCAAGAAAAATAGTACGATTATCACTTTCTATCTATTAAGAAAAAACTAATATTTTCTTAAATATGTTTGTCTGTAGGTTTCGCTTACGAAAGAAAACCTGGAAGAACCCAGGCACTGTGTTCCTTGATTATCATATTTATGAAGAAGATATTAATATTTCAAGCAACTGGGAGGTCTTCCTAGAAATACTTGATGGTAATAACAGTTACATAAGTACATTTTTTGGAGTTAAAATACACTGTTGAAATGAATCAAAATTAATTCTGCGTTCAGGTTGTACTAGGACACCTTTGAATTTGTTGTTATTTTCCATGTATAGAACCTAATTTTGGGAGGATTATCTGAAATGTATGTCCCCATCCCCCTCCCTGCAACTGCTGTTAGAGAAAGCAGCGGTGCAGGGGTGAGGCACCAGACCCCTGCCTCTTTCTCATCTATCCCCTACTATGTGCCCTTCTGCCACATGCATGCGTCTGCCCTGCAACACCCTGCCTCCCCCCTCCCCATACTCTGCTTCTCTCCTTCAGCTTGTCAGGGTTTGAGGGGGAAGCAGGATGGGAGTAGGGTACCTCATAGCCTGCTCTCCTCTCTGTCCTTCTCCCCCTCTTAGCTTCTGCTGCCACTCTGCTCCAAGTCATGGCAGATTGAGGCCCCTGCGGTGAGGGAGAGATTGGAACTAGGGCTGGGGCAGGGGCAGGCACTGCCCAGCCGGGGCAGGAAACTGAGTCATGAGTGACTCAACTGGGAGGCATTTGGGCGGGGGTCCTGCTGCGCATGCCCGGAGGAAGGCATTGGGGCATGTACCCCCAGAATCTATATGCAGGGCTCGGGAGGACTGCTGGCAGCGCCGGGCTCGGGGAGGGCTGGGCCAGGACTGCTCTCAGGGTGCAGGGAGGGCTACAGGGGTCCGGTAGCCCTCTCTCCCAGCACCACCACTGCCTGGCCCGAGCACAGCGCCGGCCCAGCCCCCCTGCCAGGAAGAGTCTGGCACTGCCCCCAGCCTGCAGTGGGCAGCCTGCCCTAACCCCACATACCAATCCTGGGGGCATGCACAGCAGCAGGAACTACTTCCCTCCCCACCCCCCCACCCCAAACAAGCCACTCATGGCTCAGTCCCCTGTCTTAGCAGGACAGTGCTTGTCCCAGCCCCACTCACTGCAGAGGCTTTGATCTGTCCCCTGCCCCTTCCCCCATAACAGACTTACCAGCCAGATGCTGCTCTCCAAGCTGCCAGGCTGGCCATGTGCATGCTGTGGTTGCATGCATATACATGGCATTTATTGTCCACATCAGCGAAAAAAAGCCAATTGCCAATAATTTCAATATACTTTGTATCAGTGCAGATACAATATGGACCGATATATTGGTGCACCTCTACTTTTTATAGTTTCCAAATGGAAGAGAAAAGTGCCTTTTCTCCATTAAAAATGTTGACTTTTTGAACATGTTTCGTTTCCCCTTCTTTTCCCCATTTTTCATAAACATACTTTGAAAAGGATAGAAGAGGAGCCCACTAGTGAGCAGTAGACACTTAGCGTGGGGGACACTGAGAGTGACTACTCACTGAATTGGACAGAACAGAGACTTTTAACCTGTGTCTCCCATGTTGCAGCCAAGTGCCTTAGTTTGTCAATTATTCTGGGGTTAATGTTTCTAATTTGTACTAGAAACTTCCTTTCTTGGCTTGAGAAATCATTCCTGAAGAAAACTGTATCAAACGGGATTTGTGCCCATGAAGTTTTGCTTTGGAAGTATTGTTATTTTTCAGCAGATCTTTTGTGGAAAAAGTATTCAACTCATTCTAGTGTTAAGTATGCCAGTGCAATCTAAATTTGATTTCTTTATGTGAGCTTTTATTTTTGGTCTGACAGTGTTTGTTTATTTTGATAAGCACATTGAGTTTAGGGCTTGGAAACCAAATTAAAGCGATTTTTTTTTTTTTTTTTAGTGAATTATCTCTTGGACTGGTGGTCAGAATACCCGTGCCTTATCCACATGGTCCAGTTTCTAGCCACAGCCTTCCTGTTTGACCATGAGAGATCACTTAAGCTCTGTGCATCTGCTCAGCCTCTGTAAAATGTGTGATAATTCATTACTTGCTGGTTGAGGCAGCTATATACTCTGTTCAGTATAATAGAGAAATCTGTAAAGTTGTATTCAGTGAAAAAATGTATATGGTATACTGTGAATGAAACATTCCCCAACACACTGATTGTGGGGCAGGGGGAGAAGCAACATTAACAGCTGCCTCAGTATCCACTGTCCATCCAGAGCAATGAATGAGGCCAGGGCCCTATTTAAAAAAAAAAAAAAAAAGGTAAATCTTTATCATAAAGCATGCACACACAGGGCGGCAAAATAAAGGTTATGCTGGCAGTGTTAGTTTTGCTTGTTGTATTGTCTGTATAACGAGAGTTTTCGATGGAATAACTTACTACATCAATCCATACTAACCAGCTCATGGGAATGCAACGTTGTAGCCTGCTGGACTGCATGCAGACTCATCCACTCTCAGTCCAGGGTTAACAAACAAACTACTCAGATTTGAAATATACAATTCTTTCCTTCACAGATTTGCCTGAAGAGACTAAGTGAGATCAGTCTGTCCTGGTTTGAGAGCATTTTTCATTTTACTGGTGATTCATGGCACCTTTTTTGGTAATATTTAGTACGACTTTTCTGGATCTCTCCCAAAGGTTAGCTTCTTCCTATACACCTGTGCCCCAGGCTACAGCTAAAGACTCCTGCTTTGTTTTAGGAAAATAAAGCAGTCGATTTCAAGTCTGGTATCACACTGGATTACATTTTGACAAGTTAAAAGATGTCATCACTTGGCTGGCAGATATGTTTGAATTAATGAAGATACTCTTCACTGCCTCTGCAACTTGGTGTGGTTAACTGTGGAACTTACAGTATAATTCTTCCTTTTTTGTAGGAGCAGAAAAAATGAAATCCATGTCACAGCTTGCTGTTTTGTCAAGACGATGGAGACCATCTGCGATGAAGCTGGATTCTTTCCAGGAAGTAGTGTTGGAAAGCAGCAGTGTTGATGAATTAAAAGAGAAGGTGAATTGATATTGCATAGTGTAGTGCTTAGTGTTTTTGCAGCTTCATTGTGTTAGATCAACTTTCACAATATCACTTCCTTCTAATTGTATATTTCAGATGTCTTTAGAACTGAATCCTTAATGCTCAGTGGTAGATTTTTTCAGAAAAAAAAATCGGAAGGGACCTCAGTAGGTCATGGAGTGTGACCCCCTGCCCTAGGCAGGGAAGAGAGCTTGACCCCGGCTAGGTGCTTATCTAGTCTTCTCTTGAAGACCTGCAGGGTAGGGGAGAGCACCAACTCCCTTGGAAGCCCATTCCAGATTCTGGCAACCCTGACTGTGAAGAAGTTCTGTCTGATGTCCAACCTAAATCTGCTCTCCGTCAAGTTATGGCCATTGTTCCTAGTTAACTCCAGGAGGTGCCCTAGTAAACAGAGCATCTCCTATTCCCTGCTGCCCTCCCCTGATGAATTTATAGGCAGCCACAAGATCACCTCTCAGCCTTCTCCTGCAGAGGCTGAAGAGATCCAGGTCCCTCAGTCTCTACTTGTAGGGCCTTGCCTGCAGGCCTCTGACCATACGAGTGGCCCTCCTCTGAACCTTTTCAAGATTCTCCACATCCCTCTTGAAGTGTGGCGCCCAAAACTGGATGCACTACTCCAGCTGCGGCCTGACCAGTGCCACACAGAGGGGAAGCATCACCTCCCTGGACCTGTTTGTCATGCATCTTCTAATGCATGATAAAGTGCAGTTAACCTTGTTGATCACTTCGACACATTGACAATTCATGTTCGTCTTGGAGTCAGCTATGACTACGAGATCCCTTTCTGCAGCTGTGTTGCTGAGAAGGCCATGGTCCAGCCTGTAAGTGTGGTTCTTTTTGCCCAGGTGGACCACTTTGCCCTTGTCTTTGTTGAACTGCATCCTGTTTTGTTGTGCCGACTTTTCCAACCTGTCCAGATCCACCTGGATCTGTTCCCTGCCCTCTGGTGCATTAATTTTGCCCCGTAATTTGGTATTATCTGCGAACTTGGACAGGGTGCTCTCCACATCTTGTCCAAGTTACTGATGAAGACACTGAATAGCACCGGTCCAAGGACCAAGCCTTGCGGGACTCCACTGCACACATCTTTCCAGGTCGATATCGACCCATCCTCCACCACTCTCTGGGTGCAACCCCTAAGCCAATTTGCCACCCACCTGACCATGTAATCATCTACATCACAGTCTGTCAGTTTATTTATGAGAACAGAATGAGATACTGTATCAAAGGCCTTCTTAAAGTCTAGGTAGATGACATCTACCTCGACTGCTGCGTCTAAGCATGTCGTGACCTGGTCATAAAAAGAAACAAGGTTAGTCAGGCAGGATCTACCTGCAATGAATCCATGCTGATTTCCTTTCAGCATTATTTCTCCTGCTGGACTCCCACGAATGATACTTAAGGATTTTTTCCAAAGTTTTCCCAGGGATAGAGGTGAGACTAACTGGCCTATAGTTTCCTGGTTCCTGCCTCCTCTGCTTCTTGAAAATAGGGACCACACTGACCCTTTTCAAGTCCTCTGGGACCTGATCGGAGCACCATGAGTACTGGCCAATTCCTTCAGCACCCTTGGATGAAGTTCATCAGGGCCCACTAATTTGAATACATCCAGCCCCTCCAAGTGCCCCTTCACTAAGTCTGTGCTAACAGTTGGTAGGCTGGTGTCCCTCCTTTGTCTATCTGTAATCCAATTAGGAGATTTGTCTTGGTCTGTGTCTAGGAATACAGATGCAGATAACTCATTGAAGAGCTCAGCTTTGTCCACCCATCTCTGTCACCAGTTGCCCTAGTTTGTCCTGTAGGGGTCCTATACTACCCTGCACCTTCCTTTTGTTCCCTATATACCTGAAGAAGGACTATTTGTTGTTCTTAATTTTTGTTGCCAGCCTAAATTCTAATCCTTAAGTAAGTTTTGCTGCTTAGCTTCTTAATATGCCTATTAAGAAAGTCTGGCCAAATGTCAAAGCAGTGTAAAATAACTGTATAAGGTCAATTTTACTTCTTTCATGTCTTTGCTTCCTTTATGCAAGTAGCCTGTGAAAGCAAGCAAAAAGCCTATAGGTCCCACATAATGTTTAAGTTGTACCTTTTTCTTTTTCTTTTTTCAAACCAGTGAAGAAAATAAATGTCTTGAAGGATTGTTGCTGAAGGACTCTTCTGGCAGGAGGAGATCCAAGCTCTTTAGATCATCTTACTAATTTTGGATGATACCTTAAAGTTTCACCTGATGCTTAACTGAGCTCTGGCACAACTGATAACACTTGTTTCAGCATGGCTGCAAAAAAAGTCATACTATCAAGCGGGCAGGCAGCCACTCTGCAGCAGTGTGTGTGTGGTCTTGATATATATCTCCTGCAGAGTACGTTGCACTTATCCAGTTTGCAGCTGCATTTCAGCTGTTAAGAAAAATTATTACACGTGCCTAGTCACTAAAAAGGTCATCTTGGGTATGAAGAAATCTTAGTGTTTTAAGGCTGCAGAGAAACTCCTGTTTGATCTTTTAAATCTTCAGTACTTAAGTGGAGATTTCTCAAGATAGGACATAGGTAAATACTATGTGGTTGCCTGCTTAAGTATGAAAGGCAGTCGTAAGTGTGTAGTATCTACATGCTGGCTTCCTGTATGCTTCCAGGCACAGGTCAAGTTAAAGCTGACCTTGAATGGAAATGGATCCTGGCATCTTCAAGACCACTCCAACTTACTCCCAGTCACGACAGTTATGATTGCTGTTTGTCTTCAGTGTCCATCTCCAAGGAGCAGTGGTCAGCATGCTCATTGAGGGCTCTGTCCCATCCGAACCTTCTCCCACCTACATTATGCAAAAGCTTGAACGTACCATGTAAAATGTTTGAGGCCCCCCCACCCCCCCCTGTAGTCAGCCTTCTTGTGCAGAAGCTTACTGGTAGACTGGGGATGATATAATATCATTCACATTTTTGTCAGTCCTGTTTTTTGTATTTGATGCAATGAGAGCAACTTCTCTAGCTAAATATTAAATACAAGGCAAATGGGCTTTCTATCTTGAACCTTGAATAGCAGTAATTGTTTATGTTTTAATTCTTTTCTATCATCTCTTCTGTGTTGGATGATTATGATGTCGTGCAGTGGTGCCCAAAATTTTGATCCTGCAGGGCAGATCAGTGGTGTGAGATCAGTTCATAGGCTGGGGCTCAATTAGGCAGCCAGAGCTGCAGACACAATCTGGTGCGGGGCCCGATCTGGTATGTGGGGTTGGCCTGACGTGTGACCCCAACCTAACGTGCCAGATTGGGCTCTAGCTCCAGATCAGGCCCCACACGAGGTCACACCCATAGCCCGGCCCCAGCTCTACATACAGAGCAATATTATCTGACCTGTAGGGCTTGGAAATTTGGGGACAGTGGAGTGATGGCTGTGTTAATTGACACCATCCCCCTGCCACCACGGGCCAGACATTGAGCATCACTTGTGCAATGCAGGACCAGTCACCAGCACATGGCCTGCAGACCAGATTCAGCCCACTGAGCCATTAGAGACATCCTGCAGAGCTGTAGGGCTTTGCCTATGTCCTCACAAGCTGAACAGTGAGGAGCTGTGCCCACACCATTGTTGCTTCTCTCCCGTTTCCTTTTCAAGGCTGCAATGTGAGTGCAGCTTCCAGCCAGAAGGGAGCTGTGCTGGCATTGGGCTAGGTAGTGGTGGGGAGAGGGTCAGGAGAAGTGGTAATAGTGTAGAAGCAGCTTCCTGGCACTGGCGCAGCTCTCTTCTGGGTGGAAGCTGGGCTTGCACTGCAACCAGGGAGTGCAGGGGGTTGGGAGAAGCTGAGGTGGCATGGGTGCAGGCCAGTTGCATGGCTCCAGCAGGGGCAAAGGGAAGCCTGCCATGCCCCTCCCTCCTTCCCTGCCCTGCCACTGATGTGCTGCCAAAGGCACCCAGCCTACCTTGAACTGGAACTAGGTTGTTTCAGCCCCATGGCTTGAAAAAGGCTGCCAGCCCCTGATCAAGTAGAAGACATCTGTGACTGCTGTGGTGTGCATCAGTTTAGTTGCACTGAGCATAATCTATTTTCTAGGGTTATCTCTTGCTTAAAGAAAAATTGTTACATGTAAGCTGTTGATATAGTGAGATAACATACCTTCTGCAGTGCTGAATCTTTTTCTTTTTTTATCATTGATATCTTCTGAGTTTCTTTGTGGGCTTTAAAATTTGAGAGAAACCTACTGATATTTGTGTGTTCCAAATTCCTGACACATTTATGTGAAAAAAAAAATGGCTCACTTTTTTATTTTCCTGAAATTACTGATATATTCAAAATTTGTTTTACAGCTTAGTGAAATAAGTGGCATACCCTTGGCAAACATAGAATTTGCAAAGGTAAGTAGATTTATCTGAATTGCATGCAATAACTTGGAGTCCATTTATGGTTAAGCTGTAAGAGCAATTTATTCACTCAAAATTGTTTCTTTTCAGGGTAGAGGAACATTTCCTTGTGACATTTCAGTACTAGAGATCCACCAGGACCTGGACTGGAATCCTAAAGTATCTACACTGAATGTCTGGCCTCTCTACATTTGTGATGATGGCGCAGTAATATTTTATAGGTATGTGCTTTACTGTAGTGTAATCCTCCAAATACTCAACATATGAAATAAGGATTGGGAGGTGGTAGAGCAAAAACAAACACCCGAAAATCAAGGTGACAGGTCTGTCACCATACTCTTTATATAGCCAGCCATCAGATACTTGAAGATTTGTTATTAATTCAATGCTCAGTCTCCTCTTCTCCAAACTAAATAATCCCAGTTCTTCCAACCTAGGTGTAAAGAAGGTGAAGTGTAGCATACTGGACCTGAGAAGAGGCCTGGTGGGATTTATGGCCCAGTGGAGTGGTTGGCACAGTTATCAGCTGCTGTTGTGCAAAGTAAAGAGCAGGGAAGAGCAGTAGAGCTGTTTGGGAAGTAGCTGTGTTGCTAGGCAGGGGTGAAGGTGAGGTTGGAGCAAAAAGGAGTTGAGGTCTGTGGCTAGAGTATGAAGACGATCAAAAAAATGGACTTAGCATTAATGTCAGCTGTCTGGGACACTGTTGTCCAGTTGTTGACACAGCTCCCTGCTGAAATTAAAAGGTTCCTATAAATAAATATATAAGCTCTTTTCCCTTTTGACAGCTGTACATTTCTTGCTTTGAAACCTAGATATCCCTTGGTAAAATCTATTCCCGCTTTCCCTTTTCATTTGTTATTTTGATATTTCCTGCTGTCGATAGTTTAGCAAAAGTTGCAAAAATCTAGTCACTATTACTGTGGTTCAGTTTCTTGTTTTCTTATACATTACTGTCTACTTTTTACATGTGATACTGAATATATTAGGATAAGTCTCTGAAACTGCAACAAAATAGATTTAAGATGGCGAAGAGGATTAAAGAATTTAGAGGAAAAAACTGACATTTGTATTGAACTTTTAGTTCATTTGTGTTTGTTTACCCTGGTGTCACTTTACAGAAAGCTGGCAGTCTCTCTCTTGTTATGGATGAGAGACCTTACTTGAAACTTTATAACATCTGAATAATGTGTAATATTTTTTTAAGGGATAAAACTGAAGAATTAATGGAATTGACAGATGAGCAGAGAAATGAACTAATGAAAAAAGAAAGCAGCAGACTCCAGAAAACTGGACACCGTGTAACCTACTCCCCTCGTAAAGAAAAAGCACTAAAAATTTATCTGGATGGAGCACCAAATAAAGATTTGACTCAAGACTGACATTTGCTATAGAGCATGTTCCCCGGGGAATTTTTTTTTGTTTTAAATAAAAAAAGGTTCACTACTACTGTGTAGTGCCATTATGGCAGGACACTCATTAGGTGTAAAACAATGACACCAGCACTGATTGGGCTGCGGTTTACCAATCAGAAGCTCAGTGCCCAGTTGGGTCACTGTTTGACTTGGAATCATGTTGTGCACTATAGTCAAATGTACTGTAAAGCTAAAAGGGATGTGCAAATAAAAGAACAGAAAATCATAGGGCGGGGGAGGGAAATAAGTGGAAATTATTACGGACTGTGCACATAGTAGCTAGTAAAACTAGCCTCCAACAGGATACTCATAGCTTAATAATAAAAGCTGTGCAAAGGCCATGAATGGATTCTTTTTCTGTTTGTTTCACTGATACACGCATTACCTCATTGAAGATTCGGAAGCAAATGTAACACACTGGCTCTTAGAAAACAATAAAAATGCGGTCCGGATGTCATGGAATTCTCAGAACCCAGCTCTAAAAGTGTATGGTTTTAGAAGAATCCTTAGAATATTCTTCCACGAGAGAGAGATCTTTAGAAAGTTACTAGCCGGTGTTGGCTCATTCTGCTGAAGTATTGTAAGGTAACTGTGTTTTAATAGGTTATGGAAGCTGAAGAGCAATTTTATTATATTGCATTTAATGTGTAAATTAAATCTACCCTATCCAGTTAATGGAACTGCAGTTCAGCTATTTACTGTGGTATTTCTTTTCACATATCAACATCCATTGTGTACATTTGAAAGTATAGCTGCCTATTTAAATTTGTATTAATTTTATGTTTGGCAATGCTGGGTACTTTAGGGTTGTATTTCCCCTTGTTAATGAGTTTTTTGTTCAGCTACTTATTTTTGTACATCTTGTTTTTGAAGACTTCATTATAAGTTTGCATCTTCTAGTCCCACTGCAAGCCACACTTTAATTTTTCCTGGAGTTGTTTCATAGTTGTATGTAGTTTAAACATATTTGGGCAACCTCTAACCTCACAGTATAAACTTGCTGGTAGTTCAGATTGTGGTGCAAAGGCTGTGATACAGTCGACATGATTTCATTGCAAAGCTGAGGAACAGCAAGTTTTTGCTTTGCTACATAAAGATCAGTTGAGAACAATTCTACGTAGTTTTTGGAAATACCATCGAATTTATAACAATCAAAAAGTTTTGGTAAATTTTTTCATGCCAGATGCTGTTTACAACAATGAACATGCCAATAAAACATTTGTTCATTCGGTTGTGTTATTTTAATCATTAATCTTCTGTGGATTTTTTTTCATTTTAAAAAAAAAAAAAAAAAAGTTGTTTCATGTAAATATAGACTTCCTGGAGGCAGTCTTTCTGAGTTTCAAGATGTTATATATACATACATCGTAGTGAGGAAGATGCTTTCTAGAGCGCATGCTCATCTAACTTGTTTATATACACAATGGATAATTAGTTTCCTTTTTAGGAATGTAAAATGTTAGGCTGTGACTGAATACTATAGACAGCTCAAGCTTGGCACTATAGGTAGAAAGGAATATCCACATTCCAGTGACAAGTTTGCTCTTCCCAAAATATCTGAAATAGGAAGTGCCTAGTTCCCAGATCTGTCACTAAGCAGACAGAAAATCTGAAGAACTGCAGCAGCTTGAGAATCCAGCCTGCATGAGGTGGAGTCTCAGTAATGGCTCTCAACAATCCTCAACCTTTATAGATATTGACCATGCAGAACTTAGATTTAAGACACTTGTAATATTGGTATTTAGTGCAAGGAATAAAGTAGATGTTGTTTTCCTAATTGGGTCCATTTTCCTAAAGTATACCTTAATCATTCTTTTTAGCTAGTGTCTTCTCTGTTCCATCTTCCAGGTTTTGAGGCATCAGGAAAAATTACTTGAAAAACATTCTTTAATGCAACTAAGGAAGAAGTCTCTATGGACTGTGTAGTAAGGCTTTGCTGCCCAAGAGTAGAGATTTTTAATAGACTGTTTTACTGAAGTAGAGTTAGCAACAGACTCACCATGAAAACAAAATAGAGAAGTAAAGTCTGGTTCAATGTGTGGCTTGTGAACAGTGATAGGGATAGGTCTGTTTCTGAGAGGAAACTGTGCTACTCAAAACAACCTCAAAACTATTCACTCATCTCTGAGATTTTGTTGGGCATACGTGTGTAAGTTATTTAGCAGCAAGATAAGGGAAGCGATTGGGAATTCTAGGGTGTTAATCAAGGTAACCATACAAAAGTGCAGAAGTAATGGTGGAATGGGGTTTTGTTTTCTTTTTCCTGAAGCTGTTCCTAATTAGTATCTGTATTAATCTTGGCAACTGTAAGAAAATGTAGTTGAAACCATTGCTCAGGTCAAAAGGAGGTAAAAACTGCAGGAGGCTACAAGGGGTTTTGAATGACCATTCTGATCCTCATCCATCCATCGGGTTTGGGATTTGTTGTGCAGTAGTCCAGTGTCAAACTTGTCGGTTGAGATGCATAAATGAAAGCTTGTTGGAAAGACGTAAATTGACTCCGGTGCTTGTCACAACTTCGTCTAATTGTGGGTGGTAATTTCTTTGCCCCTCACCCCAGAATCACTCTAGTAGCAGAAGAGCTAAAGGTATGTAGAAACTTGCCTGGTTACTGGCAAGTCAGAATACGTCTTCCTTGTGATCTTTGGTCCAGTGGACCAGACAGTAGACGGGCCTAGATTCTCTTTGCACCTTGCCACCCACTAGCTTGTTTAAGGAAGTCATTTTCTGTACACAAGTTCCCATCTGTAAAAGGGAGAGGATGATACCCACCTAATATCTAAGTGTGTTGAGATTTGTATGGATGAAAAACACTACAAGAGCAGGCAATATTCCCTGACACAGGTTTGGCTAGAAGTGGCTAGAACTCAGATCCTTTAAAGGGTACTGCAGGGTGCTGCCCAGTATTAATATCATTAGGTGTGCAAATGCCTACATGTGACTTGCCAACTCGAGATGTCAAATAGGAAGCCACAGTGTTAAAACATTCCAACCTGCTGGAGGCTTTCTGAGTTGTTTGCTGCAGAAGAATTTCTCTAGTGTTTGTCTGCACTTTTAAAAAAAGTGACAGCTAAGAGCTGGCTTTTTCTGAGGGGAGCTTTGAGTCTAAGGTTGAAGCCTAGAGCCACACCTCTCTGCAGGTCAGCTGTAATACTTCATGCAGATTCCAAGTGCAGTTCTCTATAACATGAACCAGTCAGCTCCCACGTTCATTATTCCTTTACGTGAGATGGTTCTCAAGAAGGCAAGGTGAAAATGTGTTAAGTTAGGATTCAAACTTGAACTTGGACTGTCACTTGCTGTTGCATTCCACAACTGAGTTGTTTGAACTAAATAGTAAATGCGTGGTCTTCAAGAAAGCCCTTCCCACCCTCACAGCTATAAACAACCAAACAGAAGCTGTTTTTATTGCAACTTGACTGTGATTATATTATTAAATGAAACACACTGTACATGGCTGAAAACCAAATGCCCAAAAAACAACAGACTGATAACAGATTCTTGTTCACCTCAGAATAATAAAACTATTCCAAACATGTACAGAAAAAAAACCAGACAAAACTCTCACTTCAGGGTCACCAATAATTTAAATTATATTATGCAAGGAAATCACTGTTATGCTCCCTTCTCTGTACTGAGTATGAAAACTGATACATTTATTTTGGCATACTTAGGAAAAGTAATCCAAATAATGTTGGTATGTGCCCAACACTTATCACAAAATTTGGTCCAAAGGTGTGATTGAATTCAACAAAAATCTGAATATGCAACATTGGGGGACTGAACATGAAGATACCCCTTTAAAATCTATTGCACTTCTATCCAGCAGTGTGCGTGCACATGTTCAGAGCTTGTACAAGCAAGACTCTAAACAAAATTAGGTTCTAGAACTCAGAGTGACAGATCTGCTTTGTTTTGATCATTTTAGATCTCATCCCCCAAAAGCAAGTTATGAGCCAAGTCTGGCTCCTTTATGTCTGTCTGTTCAGAAATATTTTCTTCCAGGCTTTCTAATTCTTTACGCACTTCCTGAATGATGCTGCTGTCATCATAGTCACCAAGAAAGTCTCTGGGCATGAAACCAAGAAAAGGTATTTCTTCCATGAGCAAAGGGTCATCCTTATCATTACTTTTTGTTTCATTGAAGGACAGTTCACACGTGGGCATGTTGTTCTGGCTGCTGAGAATAAAAATGCATCATTAGTTCAAAAATCAAGCCATGTTTTGGTTCCAGTACTTTAATGAAGTGGACATTTCATTTCCATTCTCTTCCTTTCACATATATATCAGAGATGTAGAACTGCCGAATGTATTTACTTGAATTTTTTAAATGTCTGCTATAAATCAGTTCAAGAAACCTGAAGAGATTCAGCCTAATTCTGAGCAAAAAATTGCAGGACAACTGCAAAACATGGTAACGATAGTGGGTATGAAAGTGAAAGGGGTCTCTTGGTTCAGTTTAAGCTTCTACTATCACGGCAACCACATCATAGGCTACTTAACAACTATTTTGTCCTGTAATTAGTATTTTAAGAAACAAACTTCTGAAGTGTCCATATTTTTCCCTTAAAAGTGTCAAACATGTTTGGAAAGCTCTATTTAGCTGATTTTACTTATAAATGGAGGTCAGTCCAATAGCTGTAAGATTTTTTTATTTTTGTTCTGAAGGGGAGGTTCTAGTGAGTTGCAAACAGAGGGGAAGTTAGTCTATATGAAAGGAAAGGTCCTCCTTTTACCTATGAAGAATCATCTACCTGCTGGCTGGAGGAGGAAATAGAACTCTAGTTCTGTTTTGATCATTTGGATCGGCATTTGATCAAATGCAGATAGCCTCAACATGATTAGCATACAGGGTTAGTAATGATGGAGGGATGGTACATATCAAGCCAAGTCATTTTTGCAAGACTGCCAGACTGGAATATGCAAATTGAATACTTTTCTGTATATTCATGGGGGGAAAAGTAAACTTTTGTCTTCAGCCAGGTGCCACACACAGCAGTATACTACTATTAGTTTATCCAAACAAGCATTAGAATTGTCTCACTTATTTTTGGATCAACTGACAAAGCATGCAACAGAGAAGACAAATCATCCTACTAATAGTTTAACAGCCATACCCTATTTACTTGCTTCTGTTTGATTTATCCCCATGTGGTTTAAAAAGCCATAACATATATGACAGGTGGGCAGCATGTTTGTGCTTTTTGAGGTCAAAAGGACTGAACTAATTTATCATAGAAGTCAGTGCTGAAATGCATCAAATGTACCTGCTATAACAAAATCAGTGAGCTGTTCTTCAGGTGAGATCATGATTATAAATGTTGGTGTAGAGGAACAAATGTAATAGAAAACTTTTTGCCAAAACCATTGTTTCTACTTCAGGTCTAATTTTATGCTTATATTTAGCTTCTCCCAAGCTGCTTTGGGAGAACTAATATGAAATTACCCCATGCACTGTTGTGTATCTTTAAACAAGTGCTCAATGGCTGAAATGTTTGTCCTTGAATGACAGAAAAGTAAGAGACATTGAGAACTGCTGCAAGTTTAGCCTCAATGTGACTATGGCCTTTTGTTGGTCCTTTTCAGGGAGAACGAGGGGGAGAGGTCTACTCAGTACTGTGCATGCTGTTCTTGCAAGAAAATGCCAGCTGGAGAAAATGAAGGCATCTGTGCTCAGCTAGGCAGTGTACATTGGGAAATAAGGAAAGATGCCTGCCAGTTTTCTGCTGACAGAAATGACTGCTATTAGAACAGACTACAGGCTTCGGGGGGCCCCGGAGGGGGGTGGGGAGCCTCTGGCCCTGGTTGTTTCACCCTTGTCTGACATGATACAGCACTGTCATAATGTCAATCACAGTTTGATTTCTAAATGAGCGAATGCCTCTGACAAGGAGACTGGAGCATACTGTGCAATCAAAGGGGAGTTTTTAAACAATAAAATGTTACTGTTCCAGAAATAACCTTGGTATTTCCTCAGTTGGCAGCCCAGTGCCCACTGATTCATAGTCTACACAATCACCACTAATAACTTCCTGACCAGCTTTGAATTCTAATAGCTGAAGGGAGAATAGAAAAGGCATGACATGTTTTAAGCCAGCCTTGACTGTATCCGAGTCACTACCGAGGAAAGCAGCCGGTAGTCTGCAAAAGGATTCTGGTGCAATCGGCAATATGCACAAACCTATTCATGGATTCGCAGAAGTTTAGGGCTGGAAAGGACCTTGTGATCATCAGGTCCAGACCCCTTGCTCTGGGCAGTCAAAACAACCTGAATGCATAATAGATGGAAAGTCCTACCTCTGAGGTTGGCAAATCAAGCCACTTGCACATGGGCATCGCTCGAGCACTCCGTCTGGTTCCAGTTCCCAGGTGATCAGGTTGAGAAGTCTGTTTGAAGGATCATAACAAGGTTCTCCTGCTGCAGGTAACGGAGTGCACACAGGAAACAGAAGGTCTGCATGCAAAAGTAAGAAGCCTATGAAGATTTTGATCCCAATTATAACTCCTGAGCTCTGTTCAGAAGGCTGACATGAGAGAGCTGGGGCATACACGTGGCTCTCTCTAACCCTTGTGAAAGAGAAATATCCCCATCACCTTCCTTTCCAGTAAATGGGAGCAAAACTTGAAGTAAATCATATTACAGCCTTTAAGTAGCAACCATTCATGTCCTTTTCACCAAAAGGCCAGTTCCAGTGTGCCAAGGCATTGGTAACTGCATTTCTAAAAATGCTTTTACCTGAAAATTTCAAGGTATAGATAGGTAATTTGTTTTTATTCAGAAGTTAAGTAAAACTGAAGCACCAATGAGCTGTGACCTTTTGAAGCTCCCAAAATAAAATAATTGGGAATCCAAAAATGACCATGTATTGACCTTCAGCAAAACATAAGAGTCCAAAAACCTTAATGGATGCTATTGAGACTTTAGTATTGGACCTCTGTGCAGGGATGAATTTCACCTTGGTGAGAAGAATTATTTCCAGGCTCTGCAATGTGGAAAGTCTGTGCTGTACAGCTCTGCCTACAAAAAGCTCTAAGATGAGCGCCCCCCCCCTGTTTCAGGCTCCGTTATGCATACTCTGGAAGTGAGAAGTCATGCGAATAAAACCCAACTCTATGATGGGCAAACAAGACAAAAAGAACTAAGCCCCAGAGAGGGTGCAAGCACTCATTCTCTTTTCACTTGTATAGGCCTGATTACCTTGCAGGCTGTTCTGGTTTGTGTAATCCAGGACAGTTTCTTAATACTGCCCAACAGCAGCTCACGTAGGAGGCTTGGACTTGGGCAAATCACTGGTTCCAATGGTATCCCTTGGGACTCATGAGAGGCAACAGTGATTTTTGGCATAGCTCTGTTGTGTGGTCTTCAAAATGACTGAAGTTACCTTGTTCTATGCCTTGTTTGCTCATGCCATTCTGACTTTTAGTATCTGAAGTATACTTTTGCACCACAGAGTGCCCATGAGGTTGCTTCCCATTCCTAACCTTATAAAGCCTTATCCTAATGCCTTGCACAGAACTACAGACCAACATATAATTCCCCCTTGATTAGCCACCTCGGTTTAGCAGAAGAAGAGGGCATAGATGCTCTTGCGTTGTAAGAAAAATAAAACTGTTTTACCTTTCTGAAAAGCACAGCACATTCCAGGATTGCAATCCTGCTGATTTTCACAAATTGTGCCATTCTCTCCTTTTGAAACAGCTTTCATACATTCGCCCCAGACACAAAGTTGGTCCCCACAGCATTCAACATCTCTTGAGCAATGCTTTGGATAAAAAGGGAAAAATATATATATATATTTAGCGCCATAACAGAACTCATCCCAGGAGCAAACAAGTAACTAAGAATTAACAGAGCATTAGGCCCTGATTCTGTGAACAGCTGCATGCATGTGCTTACCCTTCACACAACTGTTTGAAAAATCAGGGCCTAGGAGAGGCTGCACTGGCAGCACTCAAATCAAGCAGATCTTTTCACTGGTACTTAAATCCTGCTGGGGCCTGGCCACACCCACCCCTCAACTCAGCACTGTGGAAGGGAAGTGTCCCCCTCAAGGAGGCTGAGGGGGGACCTGGTGGCTGCATACAAGCTCATCAGGGGAGATCAACAGCAAATAGGCAGAGCCCTTTTCTCCCCAGCATCACCTGGGGTGACAAGGAACAATGGTCATAAGCTGATGGAGAATAGGTTTAGGTGAGAGATCAGAAGGCAATATTTTACAGTTAGGGTGGCCAAAATCTGGAACCAACTTCCCAGGGAAGTGGTCCTCGCCCCTACCCTGGGCAAATTCAAGAGGAGGTTGGATGCTCACCTGTCTGGGGTCTTGTGAACCCAGAATTCATTCCTGCCTGTGGCAGGGGGTCAGGCTAGATGATCTATTCAGGTCCCTCCTGACCCTAGCTACTATGAAACCATGAAGTGTTCCCCAGCTTCTAGCCTGAGCCACTGCAGGCATGTGCCTGCATTTCCTTAGTCCAGAGGAGATGTCTATACAGTTAACAAACCCGTTCAGAGTAGCCAGGTTAAATTAACCTCTAAAGATTGAATCAATTCAGGCTCAGGCTTTTTGAATGTCTGTCCCTAGCCAATGTGCTTATCTTTAAGCTGTGAGCATTCTTACTGGAGTCAGAAAAAAATGTATTAAATCTATATGCAAATCTTTGCAAGACCATGGTTTCAAAGCAGTTTTTGGGGTGTATGCCAATTATACTAATTAACAGATAAAACTTGTAGACTTTATAATTGGCAAATGTTTTGATCATGCATTTAGTTTCACACCAGCCTAGCAATGAAATAGGAAAGAAAAGATACTTTTGGATATTTAGCTAAAGAGTCATCTGTGAAAACTGCTCTTTACTAGGAACCTCACTGTAGGGAAGCATGCCCTACTTGTCACCACTACAAAATAATCTACTGCAACTACTGTGTAAGGAAATTGATCCTTTAGTGAAAAGACAAAGATCACTACTAAATTCAAAGTTGCCAGATTTGAACACTTGCCACCTATGCAGAAGGAAATTATGTGAACAATTCTGATATATGCACACAGAAAATACATACTGCATCAAGGCAGCAGGAAGCTTGTTGTAACTTGCACTTTGCACATAACAATAACGGTTCTGCAAGGTACCTAACTGGACTCTCACAGCGGTAAACAGAAGTCAGATTGGGCTCCAACACACCAGAGAACAGAATCTTTTCTACTTAAATGGAAGAACAGGAAGAGAAAGGAAAACAATGGGCATTTATGCACATACTTTTTTGCACTGCAACGCACTGGAGATCCAGTGTGTCAGAGCAGACTCAATATAAAACTGTCTCACGTGCAGTTGTATAAGTGGCAAAACATGGTTTGGAACTAAAACACCTCCGATGCATTTTAGTTCAAAAGCACACCGCCACCATTTTCTCCGCGCTGACGCGCATTTTGCCATTTATACAAATGCATGTGCCACAGCACCCAGCGCTACAGTGAAAGCATGTGTACAAATGCCCAATAATTCTACAGATAGATGCTCCACATAGATAGCTGGACCATAATAGCTTTGGTTTATTGACCTTAGAAACCGTCACAGCACAACTGACCGCTCTTAGAGACCAAACAATATTCCGTACTTACTGTATGTTGGGCTTTACAAGGCTGACACTTATACTCAAAACTGGAGAATTGGCAATATTTTCCTGTCTCACAGTCTTCATCAATGATGCACTCCTGGAGGAAAAAAAAAATTAAGATGTTTGACTTGCCATGACCAATTAATAGAAATCAGCAATTCCTGGTGTTGTATATGAAGAATTTAAGGAAACCTCTAAAATCTTCCATTTCTTCTACTTAGGCACTAGGAGTTGCATGAGCTAACTGGCACCATCCACTTCAGCTGGCTGCAGTTCCTAACAGAGTAGCACTGTGGTACACTGGCATGTATTTATTGTTGCAAGCTCTACTAAATTAGTTCTTCTCCTTCAAGGATGGTTACCTTGTTGTAAGAATATTAGAACAATGTTCTTGTTGTAAGAATGTATTACTGAAGCAAGTAAAATTCATTTACTTCTTTTTCTGCTTCTGAGCATCCCAAACAGCAAAACTGGCTTAATACTGGCAAACAGATTTAAGGGCTCATCTGTTGCCTGTTACCTTTGGCAGTGTTTCTAAATGGAAAGGAGAATGGAGGAAGGGAGCCTACAATACAGCAGGTTCTGAAGAGAAATGTTGGTGAAAAACCATTTTGTAGCAGCCCTTTTGCCTCAGACTGCAACACTCACTTTGACTCCAGGTTAGCTAGCTTTATGTTGCTCTCCAATAATTTCTTGTGGCTGGTTATTGCTGCTGGATAATATCTGATTTATGTAAGCATGTGCAGATGGTTATTAAAGGAATGGAGAAGGCTTCTACTAAATTTTTCCCCTGCCTCTTACACCAGGCCACAAATTCTCCCTCCTTCAATACTCTTTTACATTACTGAGACTTCAGCCAAAGCCTCTAGCACTGTATTAGTAGTTCAAAGGTGGAAGAATACATACCTATGCTACAATGTATAATACTACTTCACAAGACTGGATATGCTAAGGTTAACTGCAACCTTTTAACAATAGCATAAACTACAGCTTGTACTGTAGGAAAGAACTGAATATATCTTTCCTGTTGACCCGCTTGGGTTGGGCTTCCTTTCTTTGAGTCATGGGGTTGCTGTGAAAGAACAAGCCTCATGGTTTCTCTACCCCAAATATCATTATAACCTCAAATCCTTGCATACCTATATTTTGTTTTGTTTTTGGGGGGAGGGTGTTATGAATTTTAATCTTTTAATCTTAACTGAGTCTGAATATAGTGAGAGTGTTTTGCTTTGTTCTGGGTATACCTAGGACCAGAGAGTCATACCCAGATTCTCAACTGGTGTGATCCCCATACTGTCTCTCTATAAATAAACCAATTTACACCATCTGATATTCTAGCCTGGAGAATGCAAAGTAATCATATACCATTTTACATGCTTTAGACAAATATACTGTAAATTACACAATTCTCCACAGATGGGAGTTTTTTACTTTACTAGATGGTTTTAATAAATAGCACTAGGTCACTAGTAACTATTTGAAGAAGACTCTAATTTAATTCCTAAAATAAAAAAAAATTAAAGAGCTCATGCATCATGCAGAAATGCACAGATTCTGAAAAGTCCAATGCATCAAAAAGTACCATCTACATATGCAATTTTTAATAGTAACTGACCCCAAGTGGTTCATGACAGTTAACTTTTTAAACATGTAAGCAATCCCACTAACTTCAATGCGACTATTCATTGTACTTAAGCAAGATAAGCATGTACCAAAGCACTCTGAATCAGGGTTTCAAACCATAAATGCTAGAAGCATTGTAACAATGAGAGATGATGGCTGGCGGTATGTGCATGTATGCGTAGGGTGGGGGGCGGTTGTTTTGCTTTTGGTTTTTTCTAGATCTTGAGACTAAAGAGACCTCTGCTATTAATTTATTAATTATCAACCCTTGAGGTTTGAGGTAAACTCAAGGTCAGTAGCCATTAAGAAACTAGCCAGTACAAAACAGGGAGCTGACTTCTCTACCTTGCAAACAACTACACTAGCCATGGTTTACATACCAGCAGAATACTGCCTCTCTGTGTGGCAAAGAGCGCTCACACCCACAAACTGGACAGTGCCCTGAATTCTGCACTACGAACAATAAGTGGCTGCATGGTATACATGGAATGGGAAAACATGTTTATCTTGGCAGGAATCCCCCTCACAACATCAAGAGGTCTACAGTACTGCTTGACCTAGCAATCAAGGTACAACAGGAAGGCCATCCACTATGACATGAATGAAAAATACCCAACGCAGAAACATCTAAGCAGCAGAAAACCCCTACCAGTATGCTCCAGAAACATCATACAGGAAACAGGAGACACTATACTGTCATCATGGCCCCAGAGAAGGTGGGAAGAGCAACGGAATAGCAACCATACCCCACTACACAACTACCATCCACACACCCTCCTGGTTAAACTCCAACATAAGGCTGCTGCATAGGTAAACCCGAATTGACTGCTATCGGGCTACGGAGACTTCAATAAAATCAAACATAAAATGAGGCTTACAAACTCACCATCATGCCATCCCTGTGGCAAAGGAGATCAGACAGCCCAGCATACACTAACTGACTGGCCCCTATATGGTCCACCAGGGGAGCAAAGTCTGAAAGCTTGCAGTAATATTGATGGATCTACTCTTACAGGGTCGGAGGAGTCAACTTTTTCAAGTCATATGCAAGAGAGAATTATCAACATTGCAAGTAAACAGGTATATAAAAATACTTGACTGCTACTAAGATAAATTGTTTCTGAGTAGAGTTTAATTTGGATTCTGAGAGAAGTAGGCAGTCAGATACTGCTTTATAATTTTTACTTTAACTTCTGAATTTTAATTTTGGATTATGGTTTAGGGTTCCGAGATGTCTTTTTCTACAGCTACCCTCACGCTCTTCACAGCAGAGATTCCATTCCATTGTGATATCATCTGAGGATCTACCAATAACAATTCTGCAAGATGCTTTAGTGAAGATCATCCATGATCATTTAGAAGGGTGATTGCTAATTAAGCATGATAGTCCCAATCTTTGCTGCATTTGAGCACTCAGCAATACTGGGCGTCTCTACACGTTCATTAGTGAGTTTTTGCTATTGTGCATTAAATTTAGTACCTCTAATGTGAGGTACTAAATAAATAAGCATTAGGCTGCCCTAATGCACAGTAGTGAAAGTGCACACATTTTTACTGAGCATCAGCATATCAGCATGGTTTTTGATGTGACGCTTTAATGTGCTGTAAAATAGGTTACTACACATTAAAGTGCACGTGTAGATATGCCCACTGTGTGGCAAGCATTGTTGCCCATTCAGCTAGGCATTTTTGCTACTTCAAATGGCTTTTAAAAGTTTCATGAATCATATTGTAGACTCCACACCCAGCTCTTTAAAATCAGCGATTTTCTATCACGCTGGAATTTAATCCATAAAGTATACAATCCTTGGATTATCTAAATGTAAGACTTCTTTGAAGTAACTTCCATAACTGAGTCAGGGCTTCCAGACTTAGCCATGATGCCTTTACAGCTTCATTCTTTTGTTCCAGCATTTTTCATCCAAGTGTGTATGACTGCTTGTTTTTATACTGTGCTTTCATGTGACTGATAGGGTTGAAGTTGAAGTTAAATAGAATGGTTGAGATTTTGTGGCTTCCCCAGTTACCTCCCTTTCACCTGCCAGGATTTTATACAACAGCAGCTAGTCACATTCTGGTCAGTTCTTTCTCTTCAGATGCTTCTGCAAGTGTGTTTGTGGCTAAACCACCAAACAAGCTATTTTGTTTCTTCTACATTCTTTATGAGCTAAGGCATATTAGCCAGACCTCACATAGTCAGTCCTACCACCATCCACTCACAGGAGAAATGTTGTTTTGAGATTTATGGAACATCACTATCTACAGTTTTGAAGTCACACATTTTTATAGCTCCAATTCTCTTTGTATCTTGCCATCTCTATCATCTTATCCTGCAGTAAGAGCCACATTGAGACCTTTTTTTTTTTTTTTTATTTGTTCCTGCATTAAGCCACTTATCCAGATTCCCACTGGACAGGTGATTTATTCTTTTAATTTTATTGATGTTTTTAAATACAATATAAAAAAATCAGAAAACTCTGTATGTAGAAACTCAACTATATCACAAATAAATAACAACAAGAAAAAGGAGATAAAGAGGATAGAAGATAGAAAAAGAAAAGAGAAGTATGCAATAAACAACAATGTAGTTACAAAAAATATCAAGAGAATTCCTTCCAACTTGCACCAAACTTGCTGAAACAGTTAAGTCTGCTAAACATCACTCTCTCCCTAGATGTCAGCTGCACCACCTCATTGTACCAGATTTCAACCTTTGGAGATGTTCTACTTTTCCAATGCAGCAATCTAATCCTGCATGTTACTAATAAGGCCTGCTGTAAGAATTCAATTTGGGAAGGATTCAGTTTGAATTCCTTGGCTATACCCAAGAACATACATATTTGCCAGATATATCAGTGCTGTATATTAAACCATTTTAACTCTGCCTATAAGTTTTTTTCCAAAAATAATTGATAATAGAATATAACCAAAAATATGTTATAACGCATCACATTTCCAACATGCATCTACTAGCAATATATTTGATTTTTAAGTTTGGAGAGAACCCAGTGCAGATGAAAAATTACCTTTTGTTGCATAAGACAAAGTCTAAGATCAATTATTGATGTTCAAATATTGTGAAGTTGTGATTTTCACTGGGATTCTGTAGGTAACTTATAGCTTTCCTTCTGCTTAAAGCAAAAAGTCTGTATTTTCCTGCTACCCTTGCCCACCTTTTTCATGGATGACCTTTTTTCGTTGTTTCTGAACTTGGCACTTTCCTTGCAATGTTACTGTTTGTTTCTTCTGCTGCCCCTGGCCTGCATCTGTACCTCCCTCAAACTTGTTCTCCTCTCCCATCTCCCCTAGCCCCTTCCCCTAACCCCTCTCTCCTAAATACTTTTTTCAGCTGCTCTCTCATGTGGACAGGCCTTGTGTGGAGAGGCATCCAGCTTCTTCAGTGAGTGCCACAACATGAAGCTGCCACAACCGAGCGTGTGGCCAGTTAAACCTTCAGCAGATGGCCATTCAAACAGAGGGGAAGAGGGAGAACGTCACAAGGGCTGGAAAACTACTGGCTGTCACTTGGAGCAAGTATTGTAAGGGCAAAGTTTTCATATTGCAATCAGTTAATTAATATTACCCACCAACATTAACAATTTTAAACTGTTACTGGTGCCATATTCGTGCAGGTACACACACATTAGACCTATATCTTATCATATACACCCTAATGAAGAATCCTACATTACAAAGATAGGCTTTAAAGCAAGGAAAATAATCTCAGAAACACAAAACTTGGGCTAAAAACACTTGCCCAATAACACCACCAGTTGTATTCACCAGATGGCTAGACCCTGAAAAATCTCCACTTTCTGGAAACTTGAAAACTAAGTTAATGTTTCAGGAGAAATTTTATCTTCATAGCGTGAGTGGGGGGTGGGAAATTGCTTCTTGCATGTATCACAACACATGGGAAAAGCTTTTTTGTAGCTGAGGCCAGCTACATATTTAAAATGGAAGGGCTCTTTGAAGTGTTTTATTATATACAGTACTACTGTTTAAAATGAATGCAGGAACAAGGTAATCCACTTAGTAGTGATGCAATTTACAGCTGCCAAAGGAGACTACAGAGTGCCTATGTATGCTGCATATAGGAAACATCAATGCTTTAAATATTCAGCAGGCCTCTGCTACCAAAAAGTCTCTTTGTTAAGATTCTCAGGAGCAAACGTTTCAGAGCAGATGCAACAGGTTTTGAGGACAGTGCTTTGTCCCAAATCAATTATTTATTTTTATTCTGTTCCTACTCCCTAAACTTCTTTATTTTAATTTTTAAAAAACCACTGTGATTTTTATACTACACATGCTCTCATGCTTTTCGCTAGAAGTTTCCGATAATTCTTTTGCATAGCTCTTTGGGGTGGAATACAACAGTAGGCATCAAATTTAAGTAGTCTATTTAGGAGAAATTCTCAATTGGAATTACAAAGGAGCAGTTATTCTCAACATCTTTAAATTCTGGGTACCCCTCTGTAACTTTTTTGCATTTGGCAGCACCCCAAACAGTGACAGGGAAACTCTTTAGCTTACCTCAGTGGCTCCCAGCTGGGATACTGCTGCCACTGCCACAGTCAGGTTACAGCACCATGCATGCCTCATGCAGAACTAGCTGAACCAGGAAGGGCTGCAGAAGGAGCATGTGCTTCTACCTGTATTAGGGTTATCAGGGAGGAGTCCCCAGTCCTGCCACAGCCCTTTCTAATCTCACCCTGCATGCTCCTCCTGCTTCTGGGAGCAACATGCAGGCATGTGGGTTGAGGCAGTGATGGTGGCAGCAATGCCCGCACCGCAGCACCTCCAAAGGCTCTTGCAGCACTACAGGGTGCCATGGCATCCCAAATGGAAACCACTGTCTTAGATATTTGAACCTATATTTTCCAGATTGTTTTGTTTTTGCTGGTGCACAATGACAATGTCTGTATCATACTCTTGCACTGATGATACATTATACTTCTTTCTGATCAGCACATTCTCTTAATTCTTAATCATCTTAAATCTTAAGAGCCAGGTACAGCCATAAGTCTTTTACCGGTGTAAATGATCAGAAACTGGTCTATACCCATCACAGAACAGAACGCTGGTACACAGACGGGTTTAAAAATGGCAGAACCCAGTCTAAGATTTGTGGCTCCCCTCCCTCTCCCCCTCCCCCTCCCGCCCCCGCACAGGGCAAATGTGTGCTCTGCTCGCTACTGAGCTAAATAAACTACACCGCTTACAGAAAAGCACATAACTGAGATCAATTCCACCTCAGACTTTTTGAATGTCTGTACTTAGCCAAAAAGTCTACATTTGTCCTTACAAGATTACTTTAATTTTTTTAATGACTCCAGCTATTAGCAGCTTCCCTTCAGGATTAAAGTATCAACTTCAACAAACCACAACGTTTCATACATATTCCAGCTTCCAGGACAAATTCCTAAAAAGATGCATTTTAGTAGAGTTTGTGGTAGCGTGGTGCTTGCCACTTCAAGGGCTGGAGCAGGCAGCCATTTTCAAATGAAGGCAGAGCCAGCAGTTGGCTGAGGGAGCAGCACCAGCCACCTCCCTTGTGGCGTGGAACACCTTGGAGGTAAGGGTGAGGCTACAGGGATGGAGGATGCCTCAGCGGTCCTGGGCATGACCCAACACTGCACCCTGCCGGGGAAGGAAGGCCTAGCGAGACTGCTGGTGGCATGGCAGCCCCACTCAAACACCAGGACCGCTCACCTCCCTGGTGAAAGGCAGGTTGGGGCGCCTTAATAACCCCAATGCCCACAACACTGTGGGTCAGGGGGCCAGGCATGGTTACAGCCACCTGAGCCCAGAGGGTGTAAGACCCCAGGAAAGGAGTGGGCTCAGGCACGGCTGTGGCCACCTGAACCCGCAGGGGTGAAAGACCTCAGAGAGGGGATAATTGTGTAGCCCCAAAGAGGGGGCAGTCATGAAGCCCTAGAGAGACGGCAGTAATGAAGGCCCTGATAAGGGTTGAGTCGGGCTGGGGGTGAAGGACAGCCCAAGGGGGTGCGCGGAGTAGGGCTGTGGGACAGCCAGAAGGGCAGCACATGGGCCAACCCCCATAAGATCAAGTTGTGTGAGAGAAGCCCGGTGAAGGGCTAGGGTGAAGCTAGCCCTCCATTCAGTGCATCGGCTGGTCGCTACCCAGGTGAGGGTCACAGGAGAGGCCCGAGAGACTGCATGTCGCCAGCCAAGGCAATACTCAGATAAGCCCGACGGCCTACGGGGCTGCTCAAGGGAGCAGGGCAGAGCGAAGGGGGCACAGTATCCTGTAGCGAGCGACAGACCCTGTGAGAGAGGGTGAAGTGCAAGAGGCCCCAGTGAGAGGGGGACAGTATGAGTATGTGAGTGAAGGAGACCTGACGAAGGACTAAGTTGACCTGGCTTTAGGCCAGGAGCATAGTGACATACTGGATGCCATCTGTGAGGCATGGGCCATGGTGTAGGGGTGGTATGGAGCCATGGATTGCGCCCCCCTGGCATTGGGGCATGTAATGGGCAGCCTCCTTCATTTACCACCAGTTCACTGTTACAATAAAGTCATGGCAGGAGAGACTGGGTGGACTGCCCCATAGACAGGCAGGCAAGTCAACTTGAGACTTGGCCCCAAGCGTGTCTCCTGTCACAGAATTAATGCATTGCTACTTAAATCTTTAACCAATATTTATTAGGTTGTGACAGGCTTTTTGTTTGTAAAGTATCTCCTTGGCTCAGAAGATGCAGGGAGAAGCTGGCAGCCTTGCATGCATATGGACTGGATATCAAACTTAAAGTTCAAACTTTAGGAAAAAATGTGGAAGCAGAAAGCATCCCGGAAAAGAAAGACTTCAACACTTGCAGGTATGGTGGGTGGGTTTAAGACTTTTTCTTGCCACCCTGAAGTCAACCAATGCTTTTGCTACTGGGCTAAGATACAAGAGTTAGAGTCCCATTTCCTTTGCTTCTCTGGAAAAACAATGGTATAGCATACATGCTAATCTCAACCCACATGCTAGGACCATATATTCTTTAATGCTAAACAACAAGCACTCATATTGTTAATCTAAGACTAAACCAGGAATATGTTAAAATAAAAACACATTATTCATGGCTTCATGCACCTGCTCTGAAGCATTTATTTCTGTTTCTCCATAAATTTAAGACTTAACAGCCAGAGAATCAGTATAGGACTTGAAACCTGTCCCCTCTGAAGTCCATGAGAGTTTTGCCAGGAAATATTCTAGCTAAGCAATTTTTTTTTTTAAATGGCAGTGAAAATTTAAAAGCGCAATTAAAAACTGGTTCCTTGCAGCAGTCTTGAAGTATCAGGTGTGGTCTGCTACTATATTCCAGATTCTCTAAAAAGGCAGTATATTCTCTAACAGTCCCACTATGCAAATGTTTTTCATTACACAATCTGATCTGAAGAAAACTGAGGCTGGCTGATAATAATGTTAACAATGGCTAAACTGTTCTAGGAAAAGTGCCTGTTTCTTTTTATGTGCATTTTCTACCCAATTACCATTTTAAAGTGTTAACATTTTTATGTTCCCACCAGTGTTTATGTTTTCTCCCCCCCACCCCCTTTTTTTATTGCTGTAAACTATGTCGGTTAGGTTGGCTTCAATGCTTTTCCATTACTGCTGCAGACAGTAAAAGCTGCTGAGTAGTGAGGAAAAAAGCATTAAAATGGTTTTATATGCCACATGTACCTTATAGTACTATAATTAGAAAGATGACAGAATTGCATGCAAAGGAATGTTGTTTTAATGAAAATTAAAACCATAGCTCACGTTGTAATAGTTTCCCCAGTTCCTGATATCTTGGTTGTCTAGACATGTGTGCGTTCTAGCACATAATATTCATCTTTAATGAGGAGATATGAATTAATTCAACTCGAAATAACTCAAAACCGTAGTAATACTTTCCAGCAGGGCAAAACCTCTCACTATTGCATTGCCAAGCATACTCACTCCACTGCTATAAAATAAAGGGGTAGGAAATGGACTACTGCTAACATCATAACTATGTTTCTGAGAGCTGAGATTTGATAAATGTGCAGTAAACTATGGTGTTAGACAGAATCCAGGACTGTAGGAACAAATCTATGGCTATTTTACAATAGGGCCATGTGAGTTCTAGATCTGCCATATTCAATAAATAAGAAAATATATGTGATTAATTGGAGCAATTTTGCCTATGACTTTTCAATACCCTTGGAAAGTGGGTACCATTGAGGTTTTCCTCCTTCACTCCACCTTTTAAAATGTTTTTTCCTTTTTAAAACAGGACTTGTTTTTTCACTGGGTGGAAAAAAATGATTTCCAGCACTTCACATGATGTAGAAACCTTCTGTCAGTCTGCTAGGTGAGAACAACAGAACAGCACCAAAAAAGTGTGAAGCAGAACAGTAAACTCAGAAGGGTTTAGAGTAAAGGTTTGACAGAACAATGCCAAATGGACATGCTCTTTTGTGTATACCCTTGATAAATTACAAATGCCTAGATACATGCAAGTCAACATTGGAAATATGTATGAGAGAGACAGCAGAGTAGAGGCACTTTGTAGATTAACTGAATCACAGCTTCATACCCTTTCATAGCATCTGATGAAGTTACTTCTTTAGCACAGAAGCTTATGCATTTCTGATTCAGTTAGGCTATCAGGTACACCTCTACCCTTTTTTCTGACTTCTGACTAATGTGGCCAGCTACCTCTCTCCACATGTGAGCTTTGCTGCAGAGTAGACTAATTAGTTCCACAATAAAGCATCACCATCTACATGTGCACCAGTACTAGGGCACAGTAAATGAACTCCACCATAAGATAGTATCTTCAGGGCCAGTGCAGTAAATTATCAGGATACTGCAGTAAATGACTCTGCCATAATGCACGTTTGGACACTAACTGAGACAGCCGCACTTTGAGCCAGGGTGAAACAGCCCCTGGCTGGTAGCAGGCTTGCGGGGGGTCAGCCACCTGGCTCTGCAGTTTTGGCACTGTTGTGCCCCAGCCAGCCCCAGCACCGCCACCCAAACCTGCTGCCAACCTGAGACTATTTCGCCCCAACAAAATGTGCTGCTGTCCTAGGTGCATGTGTAGATACTGCGCCTGGGAGCAGTGTACTCCAGCACAAACTGCTCCAGAGTTTATCACACTGCATTAATAGAACATATAGATGAGCCTCCTGTGTATGAAAAGTTACACATCTGGGTATTTTTTTGTCAAAATTGTGTTTAACATGAACATACATACGAACTCCTAGTTTTAGTTCACAATAATAGCAGCTTGAAGTGTTAAAAAAAAAAAAATCACAAGTTGGACTCTAAAATGCCAAAATTGGCTAAAATATATAGGCGTGAGATTTATTTTTATTACCCTCCAGTTTAAGTTTTCAGAATACAGTCAGGTCCTACAAGATTTTTTCCACAGGCACTAAGGGGCAGAAACTTGATTTGTGCATGTGTGAAATGAAAGTTGAGATTCTTATACAAGTAGCCGAGACTTTAAGAAAACCACAAACAACACAAGACTCTCAATGAATTCCAAAGTAATCTGACAACACCAAGTATAATATGCTGAGTAGGCCTAATCGGATCATTCTCTGATCAGACAAGAAAAAAAATACTTTTCTTTGGTGAAGGTCACTTAATAGTTTCACTGCTGATCACATTTGCAGAAGTATCCATCTGAAGAATTTTCTTTTCAGTAAGGAACTGATTAGTCAAAGGCTTCATCCTGTCTAATAATTTTGAAATAATGAAGTTTTTGGATTTGGGCATGTCACCAGTCAAAGATTAGGTTGTCTAGTATGCTACCTAATCTTATTCTTTGTGCACAGAATCAATGTTACTCAAATTCAGAGCCTAATAGAAAACACAGCTACATGGGAAGGGGGAGAAGAGGACAGACAGACAGACAGAGAGAACACATGGCTGGATCTAGGATTTTGAAATTAGGGGGAGCAAATGGTGATGTGCACCATCACATATAAGACAACGCATTTTTTTCTGCAGTTAAAACTAAATGGGAAACTTTACTAATATGCTAGGGGCCTAGGGCTGTATTATTTAGTTAAAGATTGAAGCAAAAATAAATATGTCTTCATTGGAAAGAGTTTAAAAAAATCTGCAGGGCTGCGAAATAGGAGCTTCATTACCAGGAGAGTAGCTAACAGACAGCAGAGTTGTAGAACAAAGGATAGCTCAATTGATTGGACATCAAGACCATTAAAAAGAAGAGAGAATCATTAACACCTGTGGAATGAAGAGTTTAGAAGGGATCAGGCAGGTTACACATGAGCCATGAACTCAATTGACTCCTTTAGCACTGCCTGATTACAAATGTTGCTATCACTGCCAGGCAGTTGCTTTTAAACTCTGGGTGGAATCAAAGAGGGGTGCAAGTGCACCTGAACCCTCTGCCCATTTATCCTTGAGATGGTGCATGTAAGAATGACACCTTCCCGTGTTTGGAGTGAAGGAGGGAACCTAAGGGCTAAATGAAAAACTTGTTCTTTCTTGATAAGCATTAAGAAGGTAAGTTTAGAGAGATGGTGAACTTTATTGAAAGAACTGGGGAGATGGGGGGGGATCAAGTAGCATGGGTGAAGGGCAAAGTGGGGAAGGAGGGAATCCTTTAGTGACCTTGAATGACAGTGTAGTAGACTGGAGCCATAATACATAAATGAATAATTTATTCCCATGCAACAAAAGAGTGAGCGATAAATTCGAACTGGCACAAACCATACTGGTCAGGAAAAAGACTGGTTTCCCAACTAGGTCCTGGGTCATTGCTTGTTGGTCATTCAATAACCACAGCCTAGAGCTGCCTTGGCTCACTTTGGTCTTCGTATACTCCTGTCAGACCTCACTCTTCCAACTGCACTTGCTCCAGCATCTGATGCTGTGCATGAGCCTTCCACTGTACAGAACTGGTAAGAACAGGGAAGACAGAACAGGGATTTTAAAAAGGTGGCTAAGGCTTCTGATAAACAAAGAAGTTTCAATGACAGTCACTGCAATTTCCAGGGCAAAGGAAACCACCCAGCTCCAGTTCCTCAAGCAGATATAAATCCAGAAGTGAAATGAATCCAGGGCTGCAAGGAAATAAATTATTCCATCATCTGGCAGCAGAAGACAACAGTAAACAGACCAAGAACTTGAGGAAAGAACATCCTGCTGTTCAAGGAAATACAACCTGTATAAGAAAGATGAATTCAAACAAGGACAGGTGCTAAGAAAAGCTAAAAGGATGATCAGGTGAATGGAGGGCCTCTTACAAGAGGACTAGAACAGTTTGGCTTGTTTAACCCAGCAAAATGAAAAGAGGAGGGCAAACCAGAGAGGGGAAAGATTTTTCTAAACTAATAGACAGTGTTGTTACAAGAACCATTGACAGAGTTCTTTTCTTTTCCATACTCTACATTCAAAGTCATCTTGGACTTAGGTAAATATGGTAAGACAACCTTCCAATAATCAAATTCTAGACATGGAAAATTTCTAACTTTTGCTACAGTTTTCGATTTGTAGAACCTAACTATTGAAGGGTCATCTTAAATTCACCCCACACTGCAGCAGGGGGGGCAGGTGTGGGAGGCAGGCAGTGGGGGCAATCAAGTGGCCTGCTCCCCTGTCAGTTACTGCTTATCCCCCCTCCACCACAACCACCACCACTTGCTTTCCCTGCTGACTTACCCACCAATACCCACACTTGCATGCCCTAGCCTCTGCCTCCCCTTCTCTCTAGCCCCCTGGCACCAGCCCCCCCTGCATCTGCCTGCCCCTTACCCTCCCAGGCCCAGGGCCAGGGCTGTTGCCACTGCAACCACCACTGCATGGCTGGGATGGAGCAACTATATCTGAGGCAGGCAACTATTTGGGCCCATGGGCCACACAGGCAGTTTTGGGGACCTGTCGTGGGCTGTTCAGCACCAAACCCTCCTCCCCCCAACAACAGCTCAGAGCCTGTGAGCCCTGCAGCTTCTCCTTGCTACTGCCACCAGGGCTCAGCAGCATCTGAGCACACAGCCTGGCCCCAGCCCTGGCCTAGGCCCATCCCGCACCTGCTCCGGACTTGCCCCAGCTGGAGTGGACAAGTTTCAGACCAGCCAGGACCTATGCATACAGCCCTGACTCCAGCTCACCCCATGCCTGCCCTAGACTACCTACCCACGCTGACCAGTGATAGCAGCAGCAGCTGGGCAGAAATTGCAGCTGGGCACAGGTAAAAGTGGCCACCTCCCTCTCACCACTGCCAGGTCCTTCTTGCTGCAGTCGCCAAGAGTCTGCGCCCAGGCTGCCCTGCAGCTCCTCTCCACTACTTTCACCACCACCATGAATACTGCCTCTGGGCCACCAGTAGGTCAGTGGTGGCAGTGGAGTCTGCAAAGTCCCGCTGCAGGCTGAATTTGGCCCACAGGTCATATTTTGCCCACCCCTGAACTACATGCTCCATACCATGAGCCAGAGTGGGGTCAGAGCCAGAGCTGTGGAGGGTAAGCAAACTCTTGATTGGGGCTGGAAGTGTAGCCACAGCCTCAACAGCTACCTGCTGCTCCCTCCCCCAACACACTTGTACTCAAATCCAAGATGAGGGGGCTCTTCTCCACCAAGTTAAATGGGGGAAAGGAAACCTCATCTTGGGTTCAAGCAAATAGGGTAAATAAGTTGCGGATCAGGAAAGCAGCTATGGACTTGTTAAGATTTCCCTTGTGTTTTCACAGTTCATTGATGTGATGGCAAATTGCAATGTAATTGTAAGTCTCTTGATAGAACAACAAAGGCAATTGCTTTGTTGGGATTCAGATGCTGCATGCTTAGAATGCTTTCTCTAAAAGTTCGCAGCTTTTATTACAAACATTTGCAGATGCACTAATTCTGATTTTTATACAGTTTTATAGCTAAATTCAAAGAGGCTCACTTTGTTACAAAGCTCTAAAATGACATTCACATCCAATATTAAGGGTTTTATATGAAAATGCAACTGGCATAACTAACACACACCTCCTATCAGTTTTGCTTTTTTGTTTAGTATAAGCTGAATTTTAAGGTGGGTTTGGTTTCTCTCACTTGTTATATAGACTCCATGCCAAGTTTCCATGATTTACCACTTAACTAAAATTTTTTAAATAGAATTTAAAAAAAAACAAGATGACTCAGAGTACTTTATATGGGAGGGATGTGAAGTTTTGGAAATACTGTGTCTCACTGTGAAAAATCTTATTTTGTTCTAAATAAGTTCCCTGGTCATTTTAATCAGTAAAGTACTGCACAATGAGAATGAACAGCTTTCAAAAGCTCGACTCCCTCAACAGTCCCTTGTTCTCCAGAGCCAAAATCTTATACACTTCATCCTTAGGCAACTCTATTTTCCATGATTTTTTGGCTGTAGCCAAGATAACAGACAAAGACACTGATACTACAGTTGAAATACAAAACACAAATAGGGATTCAACTGCAACAGGCCATGTTTACCTGAACTAATATGTTCATGCAGTCGAATGAAGACATGAAGTCTTATCTCCATGCACTTTGGCTTGGATGCAAAGAAGAGTGGTGAGAACAAAGTAGGGGCTGTACATCTGGCACATAGACTTACTTCTGCCACCTCAGAGTAGGGTATTTGCAAACCTCTGTGGGCTAGCACAGCTGAGTTGGTGTGGGACAGAAGAGAAGAACTGCGAGTTCTGTGACTCCTTTCTAGGTTTGCTAGCAACAGAGTTAGACTGCTTTACATTCAAGAATCAAGCCTCAGAGTCTAGCCCACAGAATGAGAGAGAGAGGAGGAAAGGAGCAAGGGAAAAAAAATAAGCAGAACCTCTAACAATCAAGTCCTGATGATATCCACCTAATAAATAAACACATTTACCTGTTTTCAAACCACGTTAAATTACTGCCGTTGAGCAATTTGTACAGATATCAGACTCTGCATAGCTGATTTCAGTTTCCATACTTATGGACAAAAGGGGAAGAAACAAAACTCACACAAGATATGAAAGAGATAGTAGAGGCTGAGTTTAGTTTGAAGTCAAAAAGAAGGCAGGGCAGGGCAGCACTTTAGAGACCAACTAGTTCAGAGGCATGATTGTGTGCAATATCTCAGCTGTGTCTATTTTAAAATAATTTAAGTATCCAGATTTCAGAGAGGCAGTGAAAAAATCTACTTTATCTGAATGTTATCTGGGATACAATTATTTTAAACATGCTAAAGTTGTAAAAAGTTCCAAATGAGTTTAGTAACCTTAACAGGTATGTGACACCTTTCAGGCCAAAGCATACCAAAGTGCTTTTAAGGGGAAAAGGCTTATAGGGAAAGTCAGCTACCTCTGAGATACAGAAAATAAGTTTATTTATGGTGCTCCTATACTCTGTTGCCACAATGTAGGATAGAAAATAAAGGGCCCTTTATGTTATTTAAGGGGTAGAGGGATCTTGAAGAGGGCAAGTAGTACTTAGCAGAGCTGGAATTGTCTCATGATCCTTATAGCTATAAATATAATGCCTACTCTTGCAGGTTGTATTATATCGGCTCTGATTTATTGCAAGCAGTCAAGAGGGCTGTTGGTTTCAGTGTTTTCTGAAATAACATCCCCCATGGTAACAGTCATCTCTAATAGTTAGATCTTGGATAAGAAAACAATGTGATCTGAACTGTCAGGACTGGTACTAGTTCCTTTCTTTGCAGTCTCCTATCCAGGCTAGTGTTAGCAGGAATTGCCATGTCCATAGCACTAGCAGGTATGGATCTCCTGACTTGGCTGGCTACGTTCAAGTGATAATATCCAGGGTGGTTAACATTAAATGTCTGTCTAGGTTTTCCAGGAAGAAGAGAGAAATTTTACTTTGCCTATGGTCAGCCTATACTCAACATCCTTCCAAACACAGAACACCAAGAGTAAAGCACATTATTCAATCAGGAAGCGAAAGATTTTTTTTTATAACCATGTGAAGTCCAAGACAAATAAATAAGACAAATCTCTTTCCCAGTTGATAGTTGTGAAATTGCCTGAAAACAGAAGAGCTGTTGAGGTTCCACTTTGTCAAGAGCATCGATAAAGAGGAAAGCCTCCATCTGCATGCCAGGAAGCTATGCTCCAGAGGGAGGCAGAAGGGCTTTAGGGCTGGAAGATTCTCAGTAAGTAACAATTCATAGTACAGGCTCTGAAAATTATTTTTGTTCTGGGAAGTCTGCAAACATTCTGCAAATTCCCACCCTTGCCTGCCTTTCATCTACATTCCCATACTGCAGGACAGCAAATGCTAGTTTGGGGTGGGGGGTTGTTGTTTACTTCTGCAGTACATAAACCATGGTTTGATAGCTGATGTGTTCTTTGGCATGGTATTCCCCAGCAATAACAAGCAGTGACTCAACCATCCTGAAAGTTCAAACAAACACTCATTAGCAGAAGACATTGAAAGCTCTGGTCTGGAATTAGACAGGGAAGGAGAACAAAGTAGGTTTTATTCAGCTTGCATAAAAAGTACATCTCTCAAGAGAATACAGTTCCATTAGTCATTTTGCAGAACTCTCTTCCTATGTTTGCTACATCGCAGCTGAGGTAGGGAGAAAGGTAGACATACAGGGCTCAATTCACCATTGCCCTGCAGTTAGCATACTTGCACCACCATATTGTTATTGTAAAACACTGGTGCTCAACCTCTAGCCCTTGAGGCTGCATCATCCAGTTCCTGGGGCTCCTTGCTGGTCCAGAAATTTGGTGGCAGAGGAAAGCTGACAGGGTGGCAGGACCTGGCCAACAGACAGGCCCCACACCACTCATCTGGCCTGTGGATCAGAATAAAATCTTACACTTACCTTGCCTGGGCACAAACAGGATGATGAGGAAGAATGAATCCAGTCTAGCTCTTCCTATTTATACTGTGGAAAGGCTAAAATAGTTTTGGTGCTTTAAATGAACAGCTCTTAAGAGAGTGCAGAGTATACAGAGGAAATTCAGAAGCCCAGTATGTGGAATAAAAGAAGAGTTACCAGGCTAGTTCTTCAGCTGGTATGAATTTGCAAGGATCCATTGACTTTAATTAAACTACATAGCAGCTGAGGATCTAGGATCTTCTGTTGAGGATTTCAGTTAACTTAAAGCAGCTGGAGATCCAAGCCATTAGCTTTTCATAGCTAGATCATCCTGAGATTAGAACAAATGCAAATACAGACTAAAATCTTGAAGTTATACTCCACATCCAGGGGCCAATCATATGTTTAATACATTACCACCACACTAAATAAAACGTAATGCTTAAGGTTCTGACCAAGTTTTCAGTTCAGTATTTGCTGAATCCAAGAAATCAAACTCTTTAAAGCAAAACCACAAGAAAGATTTTAAGTGTTTTCTTCTGTCGTAAAGCTTTTCCCAACCACAAGACTGATTTAGTTAGCTAGTATGCCAGAAGTAATGCTTCCTATGGACTCGCAACACTACTCTGCAAGGAGTCACAAAATGATCTGTCACTAAGGGTAGAAATAGAAGTCACCTTTCATTACCTTTGTGCTGCCATAAAAACTCCTATGGTGGCACAAACTTAACTTGTATAGTTAGCATGAAGAAATTCAGGTGGGGTAAATGCAACTCATGGTACAGTGTTTGAAATAAGAAAGGGGTTTTTTTGTCCTTTCAGTTGACGTGAAGTTAGTTCTTAGATTCCTTATAATCTACTATGCTCCCTTAAAACTCTGATAGGATCTGTAACTAGTTTTCAGAAGGACCCAGTCCTATAATTCCAGTATCCTTTGCATGAGTGCAATGTTTTAATTCAAAACAGAAACTGCAGAATGCAGCCCGAATTGAAGCACTCCTTTACAAGTGTTTGTTTGCCCAGGAATTTCAGTTTGCAAGTAGGGACACGAGTGCAGCGAACGTTCATAAAATTTCACCACCTCCCCTCCAAGAAGAAAAGTTTTAAGGTCTTGGACCCTGTGCTGATTGGTGGAGGGGCCCAGGGGAAGGAGAGACAAGGGAGTGGCTGCCACCTTGTCTGCTGCCCTTCGTGCTGCCCCGCCAGCTGGCGTCTTCCCCTCCCACCAGTGAGAACCACGGGCTCCCACTGGGGAGTCAGCATTTTATTTTTATTGGGGGTTTTTTGTTGTTGATTTTGCAGACAATCACAGATTTTGCAATTTCTGTGAAATTGTGAAGTAGATCCCTATTGAGATCCTCTAACAGCACAGACCTATCTGATTTGAGAAATCATTCCTTTCACAATTGATCAACACTGCATACATTTTAAAAAGTAGTGCTTGGGTTTAACCAAGCAGTTCTAGCTTAATGCTGATTTCCCTCCTCTTGTTTTTAGGCTGTGTTTACACTGGTGTGTCTCAATGAGTAGGGACCTACCTAAATTGCAACAATACAAAGGGTTTTTCATCGCCCACCTATGGTGGGCACAGCCTGTTTCACAGGCATTTCACGGTGGCCCCGCGCCTCAGCATTGATTGGTGGAGAGGCCCATGGGGAGGTGGGATGAGGGGGCAGTTACCATCTTGATTGCTGGCTGGTCTTCATGTGGCCCTGCCCTTTTGTGCTGATTGGCAGAGAGACCCCAGGGGGAGGAGGAGAGGGACGAGGGGGTGGCCACCATCTTCTCTGCTGTCCTTTGTGCTGCCCTGCCAGCTGGTGCTCCCCCCCAGCGACGACCACTGGCTCCCACTGGGGAACCAGCATTTTATTTTTATTGGGGGGGGTTTGTTGTTGTTCTTGCAGACAATCCCCGATGTTGTGGTTTCCACAAAATCATGAATTAAGTAGGTCCCTACTAATGAGATACTCTGACCCAGTACAGGACCCATATGACTGTACAATTCTTCCCTTTTCCTCTCACCCCCATCCTCTTGTTATTAGTATTTTGTAGGATTTGGGGTCATTTTTCTAAGCAGTTCTCTCTCTCAATACAAATTTGGTGAAAAGGTTACTTACAAGATAAAATCATAGGAAGTGTCTTTATCTGGTATAAATCAAGACAGTTGCATTCACTCTACAGGGGCTAGAATTTGTTCCTGCAATGGAACTCTACTATATTATGCCACATGAAATTCATTCTAACCACACTTATTATTATATGTTCAAATTATTAACTTAACTTCTTTTTCACTCACAAGTTTTACAGTTGGGTTTTACAACTGGGTTTACAACTCGGTAGGGA
>NW_005842223.1:823230-844586 GCF_000455745.1 Alligator sinensis
ACATTTACCAATAAATATGTGAAGCAAAAAACCACAATTATTTCTACTAACTGAAATGACTGTCTTGTTTATACCGTCATAGAGTGAATTCACTGAAGTCAATGGAGCTCTTTCATATTTACACCACTAACCTTATCTAGAGCAGGAACTGGCCCACAGCACACTGTAAAATATATTTTATTAACAGTATCCCCAATGCTACCACTGCATCCATTTTTCCATTTAATGCTGTTGTTTCAGGTAAAACAAAGTGATAATGAACTGTTTTTTGACCTCCAGTTGCAAGCTTTCCAGCCCAAACCCCATATTATATGCTTGGGTTGCCCTCTTTCAAGGAAAGGCACCTTGCTGAAAGCTACCCTGCCAACATTCATCTTGACAGGCTGTAACAGCTGCAGGTTTCAATACTGTTTGCCCATTTTGTTTCAGTAGCAGCGAGCTATGAGTCCATGGAAAGTGTGGTCTCACTTTTCCCCACATTATTTCCATCACAGCATTTAGGTACCTCTGAAATCAAGAGCTTCACACCTGTGTGCACACTATCTGTTCTTGATGCTACAGCACGCCTGACTTATTAAATACAGGCCACATTCTCTCCCTGACTGCACAAGAAAACAGGACTGATTTAAAATGGCACAAGACTAACAAATGAATATTTAATGAAGTCTACAAACATGATGTCTCAGCTGGTGACCATGCTGCTTTCAAAGACTGATCCATGGGACTCTCTTGAGAATCTGCTTCACACTGAATCAAAGGCAAAACTCATAACTTTTATCTTGCTGATGAAAGGTTTTCCAACTCATAATGAGGTTAATGTTCACTTTTAACAAGGCTACCACTTGCTGACTACTCCTCTTGGCTGCTATAAGCTATACAGTGAACAGTCTAGGACTCATAAAGCATTTGCTCATTCTGATACTCTTTGACTTGACCAGCTTTTCGCTAACAGGCCAAACTTTATAGCTTCTGCATTACCAAGAGTTATGTGGCACTTACAAAACTGAATATAAATACTTAAGAGGACAACTTAAGTATCGCCACAGCCTTCGTCCTAAGCTGATAGAAGCCTATCGATGGGACTCAGCAGCAGACAAAGGGAGAGTCGTATTCCTCCTGGCATATCTCTCTAGAACTGGTGTCCTTAACATTGCTCTTAGGTGAGATCAGAATCAGGCCTCCTATCTCTGAGCACAGGTAGAATATCACTAGGAAAACTGAGTAAAAATCTGGATTCATTGCTGACAGTGGCACCAGTCCCAGTCACATCAATGAAAGCAAGTTTTCACCATATAAGAGGAATGGTCCTGCTTTGCTTGCAGGGATATAACGGAGGGATATAACAGGTCTCTCCCAGATCAGTATCCTGTGCTTATACTGAATACGGGGCTCGACCTGATGATCTTACGAGGTCCCTTCCAGCCCTAATGTCTATGAAATCCTATGACATTCCCTTAAATACTACTTTGTGTTTTATAAGGAGTATGGTGCTTGTTCTACAACAAAACATTTGCACCTTAAATATACTTCTGACAGCATGGATAAATATTAGTGAAGAAGAAACGGTGTCTTTCTGCTCAGGTTTGTACAGCATTTTCTGCTGGAGCAGGCATTTGCTTCTATCACTGATGGGGAAAGAGAACATTCTGTCACTGTCAGAGATTCTTAGTGTTGTTACTAGAGTATTCCTGTCCATCTGGACTCAAAAGTAAACTCCTATCCTCTTCCTGAATAACTACTTTGCATCTATCTTTGTTAGCTGCTTTCACTGAGGTCATTTATAAACTACTGTGAACAAAAGATTTCAACATCGGATGGGACAGCATGCATACCAGAACAAAAATGACTTGGAGGGATCTGTACACAGTGAGATTTGGTTCTACAGAACAAAAGCCCTTTGTGCACAGGAAAAAAGAAACGTGGACAGACACACAATATAGAGCTGGATCCACAGCCGCTATGTGAAATGCAGCGGGGGGTGGGGCGTGGGCAGTATTCTTCTTGTCCCACATCACTGTCTAATTACTCTTTCAAGTAATCATGCTACTGTAAGAGTGGTATTTCAATGGATATGGGCTATCTCCAGCTATCTCAACATGCCTACAAATATGCAAGTGCTTAAGCAGCAATTCATTTACAACGTCATATACAACAGAATGTGCCAAAACAGAATACAAGTTCCTGGAGTTTATTCAACTTATAAAAGGGAGCTGAACTATAGCTCACTTTTTAAAATTAGTGCTATATTGATTGCATAAGTTTCAGTTTCTAAGAAAAACAAAATAATACTTTAAAAAGTATATTAAAAAGCATTTTTTTATAATTAATCTTAATACTGTGCTAAATTTTTTTTTTGGAATAACTGTACTTAGACCTGGGAGGAACAGTATTTTAGTTCATCAGAATCCATTAACCAGCCCTCTTAAAATGTAAATATAAAAGCAGTGTACACTTACATGTATACTCCACTACTAAAAACAACATTACAGGGACAGAGTTTTAAAAAATCCTGTTCATAGAAGGAAAAACATAATGCTTAGAAAAGTAAACATATTAAGCAAAAAATCAACAGTCTCCAGCAGGACTGTAATAAAAGGGATATCTTAAAAACGTGTTGAATTAAACTAGTAAGTACTGAACAACTGATTTAGATCTTTCTATGACTTCAAGTCTTTAACAGAGCCAGTTTCAACCATGCACTTAAAGAATATCAATTTAGAAGCAAATTACTTTGTTTCCTTTGACTCTCAAACTCTGTCATAAATATTCTGTGTAAAAAGAAACAAACAGAATGAGTTCTTCATTTCCAAATAAATCCAAATGTAGAGTGAGAATGTCAGAGACAAAAGTCCCCCACAAGACCTCTCTCCTATTCCCTGAGCAGGGGATTCAAATAGAAAGATATTATAGATTCCTACTTCTACCACCATCTGCTCTCATAAAGAACTGTTGATGGATAAACTACAGCCTGCTTTCCACCAATGCTAGCTTTTCAGTTTTCAAAACAATTTTTATCTCTCATTTCCAGAAGTACCTAGAGGAGAGGTCTCAGATAAAGCCACATGCACCTAAAAAAATTGAGCATTTCCTTGGGAGTTTAACATGTACTTAGATCGGGGTGAAAAAAATACGGCTGCAGGCCAGATATGGCCCGCCAAGAGATTTTATCTATCCTAGGGCAGGTCCCTTGGCCCCACCCATCCCAGGTGCAAGGGGCAGCCTGGGCTTGGCATGTGAGACTGATCCCACCCACAGGCACACAGCAGGGCTGGAGTGGTGCAGCGGCTGGACTCCACTTCCCGGCAGCCTCAGCAGCAGCGGCTCCTTCCAGCTACCGCTGCCAGTGTATCTACTACTGCCAGACCCGGCCCCGCTGCCCAGGCACCCTGTCCCGTCTGCCCTGCACCCACCACTGGGGGCCCTGGATGGAGTGGGCAGGGAGGGTCTCCATGGAGCCCAGTCTGGTACCTGCACGGGCAGGGAACACTCGGCTGGATGGACGGGATGGTGCCACAGGTGGGTGGGGAGCAGCATCTGGGAGCACGATGGGTAGGCAGGGTCAAGATCATGGGACGGGATCACAGGGCAGTGACAGCACCTCATGATCCCAGCCCCAGCTCCAGGGCCTAGACCTGCCTGCCCATACCGTTCCTAGACACCACCACCAGCCCACCTGTGGCCTCATCCCATCTGCCCAGCTGAGGGTCCCCTGCCTGTGCACTATCACTGGGCAGTGACAGTGCAGGGCCACACCCCGGGGCAGAGCCACTTAGGGAGTTTTGGTGAGCTGTTGCAGGCCAGGGGGTGGGGGGTGCTGACCCCACCCGCAACAGCTCACCAAAACTCCCTAAGCAGCCTTCTGGCCCAAATAATTGTCCACCCCTGACTTAGCTTATAATAATAAATTTTATTTTGGTAGATCTTTGCTATCCAACTAGTTTTCATTAGAATATCTATGTCAAATAGATGCAGATCTCAAGCAGCTGGACACTAAAATTACTAAGTGCTAATACTCATTCCATTAATAGAAAATTTGTCCTAGAAAACTCTTGCTCTTTCTAGAAGGTGAGCAGAACCTTACAAAATATTTTTTTCCTATTAGTTACTTTCTACAGCTTGCGTTTACCAGTTTAGGGCAATGGCTTAAACCTCTTCTTCAAAGCTATTTGACAACTTTAATATATATTTTAATCCGTAGGACTGACCTCTTATTCTCCAGTCAGCTTCCTAATACACACTGAGATAAGACATGTCCTTGCATAGAATATCCATTGAAGTATACTAAAGCAGCCAAAGGTTGGCATACTTGACATGATATGGGTACTCAATAAAATGAATCCTGGATGGGGGACTCAAATGCAGACAATTCTCTTGCTGTACTCTCGGGTCCTCATCAAGAACTAATAGATCCAGTTAGCGCCCGTTTGGTACCAGAATAGTGTGGCATTAGGAAAGACTCTCTCTAATTACTTGGCAACTGGATGCCATATTTTCAGAGGCAAACTTACCTCTGACCATCTGTGCATACACCCCTTCTACCAAAGAACAAAAATGCAGAGAACTGGACTATATCTCCACAAAACTCCATTGAAAAGCACTCCCCTTGTCTCCTACAGAGAGTAATGACCTGTAACATCTACTAATGAGGAGATACAATCCTCCTCTGAAGAGCCTCTGCTAACAAGATCTGGGAAGACAGGCAAAGAAAAGGAATATTTTACACACAGCTGCACTGAAAATAAATTAAAACCATATCATGCTGCTTCAGTTCCCTGCCACAACCCCCTGACTGACTGGTCTCTGTTATGATCTATCTGAACAAAGTGGCCAGGGAGCAGAAAGAGGTGTTTTGGGGAAAATCTGATTAAAAAATATAAACAACTCCTAACTCATTGGGCAGATGAACACTGGGGGTGGGGAGCGGCTTAGTTATACTGGTTTTAATTTAGAGATAGAGATTTTATATTAATAAAGTATGTGAGTTCAGCTATTTTCTGTGTATAAAAACAATCTCAGTAATGCAAATTCTGTTTTTTTATTCTAAGTTATTTCCCCCTTTACATGTATCACTTGCTTGTTCTTATTTCATTTGTAGTATAAATTAAACTAAGTAAAAATAAAATGTTTCAACCCTGATGTGGTATTACCAGAGTCAGTCACTGTGGTGCAAGTAGTTTCACACAGGTTTGAACTGTAATTGCAAGAGAGAAAAAGACTAACATATATTAAATCTGTCCATGAGAAAATAAATTATACAGTATTTTTGGTACGTTATACAGATCCAGCATCAGTGGGATTGGTAAGGGTACCTTACCCTGTACATCTATCTACTCACTCCACTGAACCTCAGGCCCCTAAAGTGATGGAAGATCCCTTGGATATTAGTCTGACATCTATGCAAGTGCCTCTCAATCCCTGTCGAAACCTGAGAAAGGGAATGTTACCTTGGAAACATAAATGGCGCCTCTCAGAAATGCAGCACCTCTCGATAACTGGATTTCAGTGTCAGAACTGGCAAAAAGCCTGGTTCATGTGCTAGGGACTTGAAACACTCAGATAATCTTCTGCCCTCCATGTAAGAAGAATATCATCTTAGCTGTTCTGCCAGAAAGAATGCAGATCCAAGCAGATACTTATGGCAGTACCCAGTCAAAGTGAAACACTGTCCAGAGGAGAGAATTTCCTTTTTGTTCTATAATAACTCATATAGTGGCAGCCATGTAGCCGGTGACTGTCTTATTTTATACCCATTAATATGCCCATGCTAGGGAGCAAACTTATAATATACAGTATACTAATAAACATAAGTAAAGATGCCATCCATGCTTTAGGGCCTGGGAAAAAAAGGGAAATAAGGGAAAGATAAGTGCATTTTTGTACTTATAACCTGACCTTTTGATGCTAGAGCTCTTAGGTTTTTAAAGCAATCTGTAGGGATATCCTATAAAAGCAAAGGTAGACAAATAACTCTCGCTTACTTTTCCCAATTAAAAGGTAAAAGAACATTTCTAATCTTAGCTACAGTCCCCATACTTGCTTATTTGTATTAGTGGAAGGCAGGGCAGGGTAACACGAAGACTAGCTCATTCAGAAAGGCATGAGCTTTTTACGCAACAGCCTAGTTCATCAGATGCTACAAATTTGTATCTATGAATGTCTCCTAGGAAAGTTTCTGCCTTTCTGAACAAGTTAGCCTCTGAGGTGCCACACTGCCCTGACTTCTGCCTGACTTTAGCCTAATATGGCTAACCACCTTTCCCCATTTGTATTAGTGTAACACTTAGAAGCCCTTGTAATAAACCTGGACTCTTGTGCCAGGTGCTGTACATATGTAGAACCAAAAATAGTAACTACAAACAAATTTAATTGCAAATGTTTCAAATAAAACTGAATGAAACTGTGGTTATTCTGGTGATAACTTCAGTTCTGCCTATTAGAAGACAATATTTTAACAGCAAAGAATATAATTACCATACTGGACTGGATGATTGGTCCATGTAATTAACAACCTGTCTCCAGCTGATAGCAATGGATAAAACCAGATGTTTTGGAGCAAGGCAAAGCTACCCAATCAATTGTGTAATGTAGCACACAAGTGGGGAAAGATGGCAGAAATACCAGATTGAAATTTGGACTCTGATATCTACATAAGGGCCCCATTTTCAAAAGCATGACCTTTTATGCTGAAGGTACAAACTACCTGCATTTTTAGTTATCAACACCTTGTGCATATGATGACAGACCAAAAGCTGGGAGGATGCCTGCGTTTCACACCTGTTAACTGCAGGGGTGTCAAACATATAGCCTGTGGGCTAGATCCAGCCCCCAGTGCTGGCCCTGAGTCTGATCAGGTTCACATGGGGCACAGTGTGTGCCTGTGATGCAGGGCAAGTCTGTGAGCCATATCCAGCCCATAGAACCCCTCCATCTCCCCATACCCCTCTCCCAGCATACTTGATTCCAGTGGCAGCTCCTGCTGGTCTGGGACCTGTGCTGCATGTGGCACGGACCCCCAAGCAGCTGGAACAGGTGCCGTTCAGTCAGAGTGCCAGCTGTGCTGCACATGGTGGCTGCCCCACCTGGACTGCACTGTACACAGCAACCTTATCTGGGAAACAGGCCACACACATTGCCAGTACAGACCCATACTGCCCATGGTGCTTGCAGGCCCTGGAGGTAGAGTAGCTAGGAGTGCATATATGTAGATTCTGCTACCAACTCTCAGTTGTACTATGATAACCTGCTTTTCTTAAAGTCCCAGATGCTGGAGTCTGAGTGATGGCATCAGCACCTCAATTTCCATTTTTTTTTACAAAGGCAAATCTAATTGTCACAGAGGAAAAGCTTGAAAGTGTAAAGGAAGTGCAAGCTAAAGGCTTTGAGCCCAGTAAGGAAGTAAAAGGAACCCAAAATGTATTATTTAAAAAAAACACCTTAAAGCCAATCTCACCATTTTTGGAGCATCATTTATGATTTTTTGAATGTCTGGGGTTAACAGTACTCAAGATGAGACCTGTGATTTTTGATAGTGGAAGGCAGGCTATGGGCACAAAATGAAGGCAAAATGCATTCTGCACAAAGCCCCATATTAAGAAATTCAATTCTGCCCAATGCCTGGATGTGTTAAAAATATGAGCAGGCTACAGGACCTATTTCCCCACCCTGCTCCCATTTAAAGCTTGATCCAAAATACCAAGTAGTCAGTAGAAAAACCTCCAATGATTTCAGTCAGATCTGGCACAGAGAATAGAGATGCACTTGGGATGTGGCTGTTAGCTTGTTGTGGCAGTTATGTAGTGTTTAAGTTTTGGATTGCTAAAGCACTTAAAATATGGTTGTATTTACTATGCATTTTAATATTGTATAAGGCTAGCTAAAATGTACAAAGTGAGATAATCTACAGTTCTTTATAAATTGGGGTCTACAAGTTGAACCCCTAAAAAAACTGGACAGTCTCTAGCCACTCCCAACGTAAATCTTCAGCTTTTGTGAAACCACTGTGCCTAGCCTGGATATGAGAGAATGAAAATATAAACAGCTGCTATTCTAATAAGTTCAGCCATTTGCATCCATTTGAATACTGTTGAAACCAAAAGCTTGTCAGGAATTTAATTCTTCTCAATCCATATAGCACCTTAATGACATTTCATTAGCTGTATTTTTTAAGACATACTCTCCCCGCTAACCGGAAAGAAATGCAAGGAATTAAACAAGCAAATTGTAACACCTACCCCTTTCAAAAAGCTCTGAGCGCTTCTCATTAACTATTAAACAAACTGCTCATTTTGTTATGTGAAAACGAGCACCAGGATGATCCACCCTTTGGGATTCAGGAAATTTGGTTCCAAAGAGCATCTATTATCTCTCAAATCTTTTATCTAGATAGCAATAAAAGAACTTGCAGAACAGATTTTCAAATGCTCCATTCTAAGGTATTTGGTTACAGGCTCTGTATAGGAAGTAAACAAAAAATGAAACAATTATGCTGCTTGTGACAAAACCCTGTGGTGTCAGGTGTGCCCAGAGGTACATCCTTGGTTTGTGTAAGCTTATTGGTCCCCCACTCCACTGAACAGGCATGTCCATGTTAGTTATTTGCCCAGAAATCACAATTGACCACTGGCACTTCAGTCAAACAACCGAAAAAACAAAAGGGTGTTTTGCACAGAGAGAAAAGGTGATCAAATATTTTGACAACAGAGTAAGGGCAAACAAACCTGACAAAAACTGAAAAAATCCTTACCCTACTTGAGGACTACTACCTAGCTCTCATAAATTTTCTACAGAAATCCCCCAGGATCCACCCCTTCCAGTCACAGCTAGCTCCCTTCCATCAGGGACCTCCTCCAGTCCACCTCTCCTCACTGCCACTCCCTCCAGAACATTTCACTCAGCCCAGCCTCCCATCCGGAAGCCAGATAATCCTCTGAGTGTCTCTGCCTATGGCTTCCTGACACTGTTTTAAGAGGGGAAACTCATTATCATTCAGCTAAATCCAATCTGTTTCCAAAAACTGAAATGTCTTTGTCTTTCCATGTTGAAACTAGGAACAGCTCTGTGATGACATGCGAGTTGATGCTGCTGAGCAGGTACTAAAATGCAAATACAGTGACTAAAATGATGTAAATGACACCATTGCACACAAATATCTGTGTACTAGTACACTTCCAAACAGCCCACTGTGGTGGAGCACCAGTGGGGCATTTGCCACTTAAGGGCTGTTGCCAGCTCTGTGGTATAAGCAACAGGGGAAACCTCCCCCAGGAACCATTTTAAGGAGGAAGGTGGGTGGCAGAGCACCTTTGGTGTCTGCCACTTTATAGAGGAGAGCAGGCAGCGGACAAGTGCAGGCCAGCACTGATGAGGCAGCCATCTTAAGATCTTGCCTCTCGGGCCTGGGGCAGCAGTTTGCTGTCAGCAGCCAAGGGAGCAAGACCACCTGGGGGCTGCGCTGCTGCTCAAGCAACATCTTGGATGTAAGGGCAGGAGCGATGGGGATGGCAGGAGGCTCCTGGTCCTGGGCATGACCTGAAACTGCACCCTGCCAGGGAAGAGTGGGCTGGCGGGGCTGTTTGTGGTGAAACAGCCCCCCAAGAAATGCCGGGCCAGTTACCTCCAGGTAGAAAGGCGGGTAGAGGCACCTTAACCCCCACCAACTGGTGGGTTACAACATCAGAGGGAAGTGGGGCCATGCACGCCCATGGGAGGCACCTGAGCCCATTGGAGTGTAAGACCCTGGAGCCCCAGGAAGGGGCGAGAGTTGAGTTGAGGCCCTGTCCAAGGGGTGAGTGTGTTGAGGCCCTGGGAGAAAGGGGGCAGAGGTCCAGGGAAGCCTTCAGGCACCTGAGGCCGCAAGTGGGCCTGAGGCAGTGAGAGGTGGCATATAGTCTCGCGAATGAAAGGGGCAAGTCACTAGCCCCAAATTGAGACCCAGTGGGCTGTGTTACTCGGTGAGGGCCAGGGATGGAGTTGGCCCAGTATTTGGCTAATTGTCCAGCCACCGTTCAGATCAGGGTCATGGGAAAGGCCCAAGAGACTGCACTAGGGCTGGCCGAGGAGTGCAGAGTCAAGCCTGATAGAGCTCCGGGGTCGTTCAAGGGAGCAGGGCAGAGTGAATGGGTCCCAAAAGGGGGCATGAGTGGAAGAGGCCTGGTGAGCGCAGGCAGACTGCTAGAGGCCCTAGTGAGAGGGAGGCGGTATGTCTGAGACCCTGTATAGGGCAGTACAAGAGAGGCCTAATACTGAACTAAGTTGGGCCCAGCTTCAAGCCAGAGCATAGCACAACTCACGGGAACATCTGTGAGGCATGGGACATGATAGGGGGAGGTAGGAGTCACGTGTTTACTGCCTGTGAACAGCAGGGTGCTTGAAGGGTAGCTTCTTGCCTAATCAACATCATAATTATTTAACAACAAGGCGTGGCAGACAATAAGGTGAGTGGCTTGCCAAAAGACGGGTAGTGGGCCGGCACCGTGACCAGGACTGGGAGTTTGCCCCTGTCACACCCACAATATCAGGATCTTTGTAGGCCTGGGGGCCAACTCTCCTTCCTGCTCCAAAAGCAATTCTCATTTCCCGTAGGGAAACTTTGAAGACGCTGCTCTTCAAGTATTATTGCAATGCTGCTTCCAATTTTGATTGGCCCTTTTATCAGGAATTAGTGCTCTAGAAATACTTTTCTTCACGGAAAGCGAATGAGACATCAAGCGATGTTATATGAATGCCTTACATCCATGGAAAGGGTTAGAGATTAAAAGGAAGTTTTAGGGCACACAGTCCAGCTCCATTCAGTAAGGAATGTTCCCTGCAATTTGTTTCCTAATGTTCCTTTTTTTATTTTTTTCGTTTTAGGTTTCCAGGATCTATGCAATGGTGCTCCTACTCCTTCCCTTAAAAATTATTCTTCAGTCTAACAGATTTTGCTGATAATATTTTTTCCATACTATGGAACCTAAATTTTCCATTTCTTAATTTCATTCCATTACTCCCACAGTGGTGTTCTCCCCTTGTACTCCCCTAAGTAAACTCACTTCTCAGTATTTAGAAGCTTATTTTCCCTCCACCAGACATCCTTCAGCCAAATATAAACATACATTTTCCTCTTTAATCTTTCTTTAAAGGTCAATCCCTTCAAGCCCTGTTTGATGTTTTTAGCTTATTCAGTTTGGCAAATATGGACGTTGTATCAGGGTGCTCTTGCACACTCAAAATACATAAGCGGGGAATGAGGATCTGTTCCCAGGGAGCTTAGAGAGCTGCACCAAAACCTAAAAACTTGTTTTAGCCATAATATTAGTGGTGAAATGGGAATACTACTACTTCCCTGCTTTGTAAAGCTCTTTGGGATCTATGTAGGAACAGTGAGGCAGAATAATAATGCCTACCTCCAGAAAATTTCCAAAAACAGTGTTAAAAATTTCATGTGAAAAAGGTGGAGAGTAAAATCCAAGTCTTGTGTTCTACTACAAATGAGGCTAAAATGTTCACTGCTACTTCTGCATAACCGTTGAACATATAATGGCCAGTGTTTGCCTGCATTATAGTGTCCCCATTATTGTGAAGAGTTTGGGATAAAATATCAGATGCTATATCTATCTTGGATTAGAATATAGTTTTATAGACAATAACATATTTTGTATATATTCTAGCCATATGCGTACAGTGTTGTATCATTAACAATACTACCTGTCAATATAGCATGGGGGAAAAAATTATAAGAAAAAATTAGCATGCAGCACTTAAGATAACTTCAGTATAATGTCTACATGCAAGCTGAAGGGTAAATAGTAAACATGTAGCTATAATAAAATAACAAAATATATGCTGAAATAAGGACAATTTTACTTGTCTGGAGATAATTTATTCAACTAAAAAATACACATCAACTTTAAGTTTACCTTCTGAAAATAACTGTAAAACCTAAAGCCATTACTGGGTCTCCCTTGTCTAATATGCGTCTCCCTTGCTAACATCTTATAGATTTTTTTTCCATGAGAGAATTAAACAAGGGCATATTAATTTTTAAAAAAAAGCCAGCAAGCACTTGCATCTTTGCAGTTTTCAACGTATGTATTCCACAAATTACTTTTCCTATAAAGCCAACTATTTTAATAGAAGTCCAGTGAACTCTGCTCTAGGGAGAGAAGAGTTCAGTTAGATGAAACTAAACTGTCTCCTGGATCTTGCTGGAGAAAATCCAACAACTGTTTCAAGAAACAACATATACTGACGCTATAACCACATTAGTGTAAATATGGTGAGACTTAAAATTTGGCTGCCAGCATATTCCTGGTGACAGACTCCAGGAATGACCAGGTGGTTTATCTATTCAGTTTTTGGATATTGAAACCAAGGGAAATGGAATATTGACAATCATTTAAGTTGGTACCAGTTTTGAGGGGAGTATTGTACCCTTAGTATAGACACATATCGACTAGGAAGTAGATGGAGCCAATTTAATTTTGAAAAGGATACCAACAAACTGTCAGACATAAGTTATTTCTAATAACTGCCAACATACGCCCACCTGAAGAGTCTAACCTAAATTATCTAGTTGTTGGGATTGTGAATGTAAATATTCATGAAAGTGTTAATGAGAAATTCTTAAAAGTTCATTGTATTTGAATGCAGTTATACCTCTCAGTAAAAGTGAGATAACTATCCTCTTCCATCTCATATTTAATCAACTGCATGGAGATAAGTTTTCATACTGATGCTAAGAGAACAATCTGAATTCAAGTTTGAGAATCAGATAAAGAGGCAGTAAAACACAAAGGAATCTTATTATTCTGCACAGCTTCCCACAGGAGGATTGAACCAGCAGTTTGACCAAGACAAGAGACAAAACTAGTCTGTCAAAAACAAAATCAACTTTAGAAGAGATATTAAAACACACATCCACGCCCACAGCAAAAACAAAATCCAAGAGTCTAGGCTGTCATATAGTAATAAATAAAAGATTTATCACGGGACAGGTAGTTTTTAGATCCACTACCCTTTTAGTGTTAACACTGTTATTCTTTTCTGCCTAAAAGAGTAGTTCTCTCAGCTGAAAAGCTAAATCCTGTACACACACAGTGATATCCTTTAGATGAGTTCAATTTATCACATGGTTCCACAGTTTCTTGCATTACTGATCACCTTATCTGCATTCTGTCCACTAAGGCTTTAATCCCGCATGCCTTAAACATCCTGAATCACCAAAAAGCTATGTGGTGACACTATTGCACAAGTGCACAATGACTCCAGTTACTGCACAGTCATTTAGCACTTGTGTATGCAAGTACTAAATGACTGCACAGTAACAACCGCGCAGTCAGTGTTTCGTGTAGACGTGGCCAGCGTCTTCAATATGACCCCTCACAATAGTGTAAATGCATGCATGCATGCAAACATCTGCAAGAATGAAATCACAGCTAGTCCAAGTAATGGAGTTAGCAAGTGGGGTACTAGCTGCAAGTGTCAATATAGACGGAGTGCACGAATGGAAATCCCTAGAGTTTTTGCCATAACAGCAGCAGCAACCCCGTCCTGTAGCAGTAACAACCAGATTGGGAAATGCTGTAGCAGCAGCCAGGGGCTGGCGGGGAGCAACATGGCCACAACAGCAAGGGTCTTTTGAGTCCCTAGGGCAGGTAAGACTGACCACCCCCTACTCTCCAGTGTTTGGCACTGCTCCTGCCCCTTTCCCACTCCACTTGGAAGGATTTTTCCCAGAATGCAATACTCATTATGAGTAGTCAGAGAAGTAGTAACTAACATTTCAACTCATTCATCGACCTCCAACATCTTTTTAAAAATAAAAGAATACAGACATAGGGTTGTTTTCTCCTCCTATACTAGAATAAAACTCCACAACCCCATTCTGAAGTATGTACATTAGACTGAGTTGCAGTTTTGCTGTAGTAGGGAAGAGGGGAGGGGGAATTGGTTCTTATAGTTAACTGTTATCTGGCCACTTATGGGCACCTTTGAAAAAATGACTGTTATAACCATTTGAATAAGGAAAGAGGGAGGTGAAAAACAGAAGTAGGAGAGTGATATGAAAAGTACCAACATCTAAAACTCTTAGAACTCTTTTCTTATAACATATAAGTCCAAGAATATCTCTGGAGTTTCATGGTGTCAAAGATTTATTAGCACTCATTGGAAAAATCTGTGTAACTAAGACGTGGCTTTGGTACTAGAGTACAGCATTCAACCTGGCTCATGTAAATGAAATCTTTATATCAACCATTGCTGTTAACCACAGTATTAGAACTCTCCTTTCCTGTTTATAATATAACTTGTGGGACTAGCTAACAAAACATATTGTAGAATAGAAGCTATTGGGATTTTTTATATGCATTCAGACAATGGATTCCAGTTTATTTCTCCTAGCCATAAGCCTGCTAGGTAATGCTGCTGAGACAGATATCTGACTGAATGACACCACGCAGCAGCCAAAAGACACAGTAAAGAAACCACCTACTCTGGTGTTCTCCATAAATGAGAGATGGCTGAATTTCAGACATGACAACTATATAAACCAGATTATGCTGTGTTTTCTCAGGCAAGACTCCCACTGATTTCTTTAGGCATTTTGTGTAAATAATGAGGGCAAGTTGATTCGTAAAGCAGCTACCATCTGACTTGCTTCTGTGAGTAAAATAAAAAAAATGCCAGTCTACCACTGATATTCCCTGGTAAAGTTAAATTATTATTGGTTTAACTGACCCATGTGGTTTTTCTGTTGTATTGTTTTAAATATTTAAAAGTTTGTTTGGGCTAAATAAATTCTATTGCTTCATTCTGAACAATTAACTCACATTTTTAGTTTAATTTTCAGAAAGGTGAAAGAGGTCTTCACTTACATGATTCCTTTTGATCTCTCCATCTTTTATAGATGTAATAACTGTCTCAGAATAGACTGTTGATCCAGTTTTGTTATCTATAACCTAATATGGCAAAACAGAAACAATATATTACATTAATTAGGGTGCTATTTTAGTACTGTTACTATTTAGTCTAATGTTCTCCTAATGTTAATCCTATTTTTATTTTCCGTGGCCCTGGGATTTTATTTTATGGCCCCAGGATTTTGACTACATCTGGAAAAAATCATTGAAGATGAATCCTACTAATCTTTTCAGAAGGCCAAATTAGTACTAAAGAACATAACAAAGAAAGCTTTGAACAGTGATCACACTTATGCTCTATGTAAGTTTCAAATATGTATTCTACATTCACCATGGATTATTATGCAATGAGATTTATTTCACTGCCATGATAACTAAGTAGTAATCATTAATCATTTTTCACTAATGCTCCTATCTGCTCATTATAAAGGCAGATCTGAAACAGCATTAGAAGTTGTAGAGAATGGATGTCCCATACCTTGTCAATTTCCTGATGAGTCTGAATGGTTTTGTTACCAATTCTGGTTTCTGTGTTGGATTCATTGTGATAGCTGGTAGGTAAGTTTTCAAAGTCATCTTCTGATACTTTTTTACTCCCTTCTTCTTCAGCCTCCATCTAACAGATCCAATAAATCAGTGATCAATACATTTTGCGTAAAACAGAAAATCAGCAATGATCAGCAAAGCAGAACAGGCAAAGCTGTTTTTGCCTCGGTCTAATTCATGGCATATTATACCATATTTACCTGACTCTGAGATGACTTCAAATTTAAGATGACACTCCAATAATTAGATTCAACACACAGGAAAATGTATAAATGTTTCATAATATTCCATGTACAGAATCTGATTATTGGAAGGTCATTTTAAATTCATTCCCCTTACTGCTGTGACAGGGAAATCCAGCGTCCGTGGGCAGGCAGTGGTGGGGAACAGGCTGTGGGGGAGTGAAGCAGCCTGCCCCCCTGCACCTTGCCCTCTGTTGCCTGTTCCCTCCACCACTTGCCTTCTGGCACCTGCTTTCCCACCACTTACTCCCACCTTTCCTGCCTCCCTCTTGCCTTCACTCCCTCATGATGTCTGTCCCCCTGGTGACTGCCCCCCGCTGTCACTTGCCCTCCCCACTTGCCCCCCCCATCCCCACACACACTCTCATCACCACTGTTTACCCTAAGCCATGGCTCAAGCTCCAGCCTGAGGCACAGAGCACATGGTGGCTCCAGCCATTGCTCAGTCAGGCAGCAGCTCTAGCTCCAGCCCCAGCCCCAGGGTTGGAGTTGTTACTGCCACCGCTTCCTGTCCAGGTGAGAGCCAGAGCCAGCATGTGCTCCATGCCCAGGCTGGAGTCAGAACAACAACTTAAGGTAAGTGACAGGGTGGGGAAGGAGGTAGCAGCAGAGGAAGGGCAGAAATGGCCAAGGGCAAAGGCAGTAGGGGATAGTTGGAGGGGTGGAGGCAGCAAGGGGCAGAGGCAGCAGTGGGACACATTGATGGTGTGGGGCAGGCAGTACAATTACAGTACAGTAGTTATCTATAGGAATATCAAAGCTCAGAAATGGTACAGTTTAAAATACTGTTTTCCCAAGTGGATTGCAAATGAAAAGCTTCTCAGCATAACTGAATTTAAAAGATGGAGTAAAAAGGAAAATTCTTAGGAGGCAGAATAGAAGCAAGACCCACATAAACTGAACAGAGAGCAATGTAAGAGGAAGATCTAATGAAAGCCCTAGGAGGAGGCAACCAAGAACAGAGCAGAGAAGCAGTCTCAAGAGCAGGTGGGGGTGGAGTTCCCTGGCTGCTCCATCTGCAGGCAGAATTTAAAGCCCATGAGGATGGGAACTGCAGTGACATAAGCTTTCCCCATTGCAATTGCTGGCTCCGTGGACTCTGAAAGTGCTGCCTGTGTTGCCCAGCTGGGGGGTATAGAAGCATTTAAAGCGCCTCCATCTGGGAATCAGGACAGGGAGAGCTGCCCCTGATGCAGTTGCTGGCCCCAAGGGCTTTAAATGCAGCATGTGCCATCCATTTGGGTGTCACACAATGTGATTTTAAAAGCAGGGGAAGGAGGGGGGTCTCTCTTAACAACCTGCCCCCATTTCAGGCAGGGCAGAGGACAAGCTATCAAGTAATGAGCTCCCCCAAAGGCAAGGGAGGAGCCCCCTAATGCCCCCTGGCTGGACAGCTGGCCTGTGTAGACCTCCAGCCAGGGGTCTGTAATGCATGTATGCTCCTGCTCCTGGGTCTTCTACCAGTAAGAATTTCTGTGAAATTATGACTGGTAGAAATAGATGCCTGTCTGTGGCCTTAGTGGGAAGGAGGTACCTAATATTTGACTTCTTTGCAACTACTACTAGACAAGAAGTAACACCTTTTCCCTCCTAAATGTTAATTACTTGGCCATTTTGAACTCAAATTTTAAAAGTCTGGATCTTGCTCAGCGTCAGTGAGCTGCCAAATAGGAGTTAGTTCCAACACATCATAAACCAAAGTTTTTTTCCCCTTAACGTTCTAATGAAATTTGGTACTTACAATTTGTTCTACACCACAATGTGGTCTCACTCTGTAAGTAACCTCCTCCTCCCCTGAATCCACTCCCCGCTTATGATTAACCACTAGAAATAAAGTCTAATGGAAATACTGACACATTCTTGAGAGTCACTTGTGCCTGAAACTTAAGATACTCTTTCTACAAGAGTGTTCTCCATAAAAAAAAAAAAAAAGCATGTTACACAGACAGGCATTTTATGTGGATTTTAATAGTGCTGGAGGTCTACAGCAAAGGTATGATGTAAGGTCAAAACATGTCTCCGTTCTGTCTTAGGGCTTGTTCTGTTCTACTGCAGAAAATAAAGAGTATTAATACAACAAAAATAGAAGCACTAGGCACACAGATCTCTTTATCTCCTTCTACAGTTTCCCAGCCTGGAGGAAAGGTGGAGAGACCTTCTTTCACAAGGTGCTGACAGATGTGATGGTTTGTCGAGCAATCAGCCACTAAAAGCGCTCTGCAGCTGTGCACTGACAGAAGTGCACAGCTGCAGAGCACTTTAAAAATGCCAATATGAGAGTTTAAATGAAAGCACTGCAAAGCAAAACACTTTAATTAATGCCCGGTAGCCCTGCTCCAGGCACTTTCTTCACAATGGGAGAGGAGAAGGGTGAGGAGTGAGTTTGTTCTGGGGGTTGCCCAGCCAGTGCTTCAAGGTGGGGGGCTCCCATTCACACCCCTCCCCGCCCCACTGCAGGGCAACAGCAGACTGGGGAAACCTCAAAGCAGACCTCCCTCCCCTGCCTCCCCATCCTGAGAAAGGAATTTGGAGAGGGGGATGGGACTAGGGGACAGACAGTGCAGACAAGCAGCCTCTCTCCCTGGATCAGCTCCAAAGTGCAGCTTGATCATCCACCCTCCCAATCCAACAGTGAACATCTGTTGGGTCGGGAGGGTAGGTCTAACTTATAAGTGCCATGAATTAGACCAGGAAGTTGCCCATCTGTCAGCACCCACAGTGTCACCCTCTTCTTGCATCCTACATGGAGAACCCTCTTCAGGGCTGGAAGCCAAGTGAGAGAGAGGGGAAGAAATGCCTGGTTTATGCCTATTGGGTATTTACTCCAAACTTTTGAGTTTCTGAGAGTTTTCCGTGGTACATTCTCATAGAGGAAACCCAGTCCTACGACCATACAGATAGGGAACCAAGGCAGAGCCAGAGGGAGATAATGCAGGGGCATAGCACCTGATGACCATGGACCTCTGACAGAAAAGCACTGGGGAATCTTCCAGACTTGGGGGAAAGCCTCATGCCTCTGAGGGAAATCTGAAAGAAACCCTGAGGACAACCCCACAATTTAGCTCTCAGAGAGGGGAAAAACAGCATCTGAATCTAAAAGAAATGCAAAACTCTAGAACTCTTGGTTCAGAGATATATCTTTTATTAAACCAAAAAGAAATTACCAAAAAAAAATAATTTTTTTTTGCAATTTCTTAGACCACCTAAGTCTAATAAAATATATCATCTCTGAACCAAGAGTTCTAGAGTTTTGCATTTCTTTATGTCTCGGACCAACAGAGCTACCAAATGCATCCCTGAAACATCTGAACCTAAGTTACTTGCGCTTTTAATACCTTCTGCATGACTCAAAAATGCAGCTGCAGTTATATTTCCTCTATCACTCAGTTCGGCTGCATCAAGCTGAACAATTTTAAATGTTGAGGAATAATTTCCACATGAGGCAGGTGTGTAAACAGAATTATAATGCTTTCCATCTCTGTGCTTTATCCACAGAGCTCCTGAAGTCTGTCATCACTCTGACCACACAGTTACAAGATTGTCAGCATTTTCCATTGTAAACATTTCTAGAGATTTAAATCAAGGCAGTAAAATGTACTCTAGGTTGACTGAAAGGTCTTGGTTCAGGAGATAGCACAGCCATTGTTTATGGTATTTTAAGTTAATAAGTTCTGGCTTCAGATAGTTGTTGCAGTCCTTACCAATTTAATAGGAGTTTGGTGTGTGTCACCAAGAGCAGAAATTTGCCCTAAGAAAGGCAGGGGAGGGGAAGGAGAGAGGAAAGATAGTTATCTAGACATTTGTTTTAATCTTAGAAAACATTTAAAAATTGAATTTTGTCTTAGAATTTAAGGACTCAATGCCTTCAATTGCATGGACTTCATAGTATAAAACTAACTTTTGATGTCACTTGAAAAAAAAAATAGGAGAGTGATGTTCAACATTTAGCTACAATAAGGGGTAGAAGCACAGTGAGGTGAAATGGCTCATAACTGGTTCCTCTACAGTCAATTCTTTTGCTACAAGCTTGTACCAAATTCCTGCCTCCTTCTACAAAGGGAGGAACTTATGCACCTGAGGATAGAGGGATCTTTGATGAGCATCTGTGGCCGCTCCTGGGCTGGTGCAATATTTACAGCAGCAACTCAGAAATGTACCTAGAGTCATCAAGAAGCAGGGCTGGCAGGGACCTCCAGAGGTCATCTAGTCCAACCCCCTTCCTGAGGCAGCAACACCCCTATCCAAACCATCCCATACAAACCAAACTATAATCTAAACTCTACCTGGAAGGCATAATACAGCCACGAGAGTGAAGCTACATAACAAAATCACTGTAAGGTGGAAAATACAAGTAAAACTCCTGTCAGCTTAAGTAGACAAGGTTCTTTGGGTAAATGTGATATCTTTTTTTAAACTAAATAGTTGGAAAAACTGTTCTTTGCAAGCTTTCAGGTACAAGCACCCTTCTTCAGGCAGAGGGAGAGGGAAAAAGGGTGTTTGTACCCCAAAACTTGCAAAGAACAATTTTTCCAGCTATTTAGTTGGTCTAATACAGTGGTCTCCAACCTTTGGCATTTAAAAGCAACCCAAGATCTACCATAAGCCACCACCCCTCCACCCCTGCCCAGCAGGTATGTCTGTGGGGAAGGGAGGGTGGGGCAGATCAAGGCAGAGGGAGAAAAATATTTGGGGGTGTGCCTCCCCAGCAGGTAAGTCCCACTCAATTTACCCCTGCTCCTGCCTCTGTGGCACTGTCCCTCACCACAGGGGCCTCGATCTAGCCCCCATCCCCTCCCCACCATGGATTGACCTGCTGGGCTGGGGCCATGGGCGACTGGTGCCTCCTGACTCTGGGGGGGGCACCAGCAGCTGACTGCCAACCGGGGATCCTCCAGCAGCCAATTGCTGACCCTCGAAAAACCGCCAGCAAAACCAGAAGTGCTGCTGGCACTTCTTGGGGGGGCGCCACTGGCTGGCACTCCCCACACCCTGGCCGGCGAGGGCCTATGCCTGGGGTGTGTGCATGCATGCACGAGGGCACTCAGCCCCCCCACCCCAGTCTTGAATCGACTCCAAGAGGCTCCGCGATCTACCGGTGGATTGAGATCCACTGGTTGGTGACCACTGGCCTAATAAAAGACATCACATTTACCCAAAGAACCATGTCTGCCCGTGTCCTTAGACCAACATGGCTACAACCAACACCCCTGTCAACTGAAGCGAATCTTGCATCCCCCAAGAACAGAGTAGAGGCACAGTGTCCTCCCCTGCTTCTCAATCACCATTAATACTCCTGTGCTGAAAAAGCTAAGAACCGAGGGACATAACTCAGCCTGGTGATGGTTCAGGACACAGCCGAAAGGCAAGGATGGCGATACTACCTTGAAGGGAGGCCTAAGGAAGGGCCCAAAAGCTTCTCTAAAGGCAAGCCCGAATCCAGGGGGTCCAGTATGACAAGAAATCCTTGCCTCTGGTCCCTGGGCGCACCAGGAGCCAGCCTGAAGGGGCAAGGAGAGGGGGCTGTGCCCAGCCCAGGCCGGAGGGCCCGGCTCAAGGAAGCCTGGGCAGGAGTGAGGGGGCGGGGTGAGCTGCATCCCAGAGCTCCCGCGGAGCAGCTCTGCAGGCGGCCCCAGGACGGTGGCAGCAGGGCCCCAGCTGGGCACTGCCCCTC
>NW_005842223.1:844752-846037 GCF_000455745.1 Alligator sinensis
CCGGGATGCACCGGCTTGCCTCGGCTTGGCTCGGCTGCGCCGGGGAGCGCAGGGCAGGAGGAGGAGGAGGAGGAGGAGGGGGAGGGCCAGAGCCACGGCCAGGGCCGGCCTCCTCCGCGCCGGGGGGGGGGCGGGCGGGCGGGCTGGCTCCAGCCCTGCCTGGAGCAGCCTTAGTGAACGAGAGAAAGTCAGGCTTGGAAGGCACGGTCCCATCTAGTGCAACCCCTCAGGGCAGGGCCAGCCCCAACTACAGCATCCCAGCCAAAGCTTTGTCTAGCTGGGTCTTAAAAACCTCCGAGGATGGAGCTTGCACCACCTCCCTGGGTGGCCTGTTCCAGTGTTTTGCTGTTCTTCTCCTGAGAGAGTTTTTCCTGGTGTCCAAGCTAAACTGCCCTTGCTGCCGCTTGAATCGGTTGCTCCTTGATCTGCCCTCCCTGAGAACCGTCTGGCTCCATCCTTGTTTGAACCCCCACCAGGTTGTAACGGGCTGGAAGGGACTGTCCTGCTCTGGTGTGTGGACATGCTTTCAGGAGCCAGCTGTACAGCCAAAGGCAAGAGCTCCAAAATCAGGACTGTTGTCTGAAGTTGAAGGCTGCTCTTAAATCCCGACTTCTGTCTTCTCTTCTCCGGACTAAATCATCCCCGTGCAAAGCATCCGAGCATAAACCCACCCTCTTCTTGAAACTACTCTCCATCCTGACACAACACAAGGCACAACACCCTGACATGCGCCAGGGAAAGCAGGGGCAGCCGAGACCTTGGGGGAAACTTCAGGAGAGGCAGGAGCTGCCCAGGCTGTGCAAGCCAGGAGCTGCGGTGTGGTGGGGCCAGGGCAGGGCACTGGCTGGAGGCTCCAGACGGGGTGTCTCTAGCCTACGCCGGCTACACCACAATCCACATGGAATGGTTTTGTCTCGGTCTGCAGTTTCCATCTTGTCCGTAAAGGCGGCGGGGGCAGATCCAGGATTTCCCAGAGTGGAGTGCAGGAGCAGCAACTGGCAGCTGTATCCCAGTGTAGGGAGCCTCTGGGGACTTAGTCCCTCAAGGAGGTGAAAATCCCCCCTCCCTTCCCTTTTCTGATCAGAGGCCCCTTCTTCTCTTCCCCCAGCCCCCTATCAGTCCCCTGCCTGTTGCTGCTGCTGCTGGGGGAAAGGAAGATCTAGAGCTCGCAGGGCTGAGTGGGGGGGCTGGGCTCTGCTGAGGAGGAGACAGGGACAACAGCTTGGGGAGAGAGCAGCTCCCCCCTACTTCCCCTTGCCCAGAGCAGTCCATCTTGTGCATTCCT
>NW_005842223.1:846142-855991 GCF_000455745.1 Alligator sinensis
TCCTGCTGCCCTTGTCCTCATCCCCAGCAGAGCCCAGCTCTGGCACAGGGGGCAGGGAGAGCTCTGGTGCTTCTCCACCTCCAGGACAGCAGGGAAAGGGACAGAGAGGGGCCATGCTTTTAAACAGGAAGAGGAAGGGATTTACACTTGCTTTAGGGACTTTAGAAACTCCCCAGAGGCCTCCAAGGTGTCGTGCAGCTGTACCCCTTCTGGATTTAGCCTTATAAATGCAAGAAGCTGCAGCTCCCCCTTGCAGTATGTTGTTGCTCACTGGTGGGAAAGTGCTTGTATGAGACAGACAAATAGAGCCCTTGCCTGAACTGAGGGTTGCCTAAGGCTCACATTCTGCAAAGACTCTTGCTTCAAGTTACACACTTCAGAAGGGGTTACTTAGCACACACACCTGAGTCTCAAGCACACCAAATGGGAAAGAGAACTTTAAGATAAGAACAGGTGGGAAGACATTGTCATGCTCCTTATCCTCCTGTTCAGTGGAAAGAACATCTGGGTATCTGGTGGCAATGGAGAGGGAAAGATGGGAAGGATTCTTTGAAGTGTAGGAGAGCAGTGCAGGAGTGAGCTCTCCCTCTGCCTTCAGTAGCACTTTCTCTGAGATGGCCCTTGCATTCACCTTTATTTTAACTTTTGCCAATACTTCCATGTTTAACAGCGAGGGTGAGACTGAGCCACCTTGGACAGTATTAGGACCAGGGGCTGCACCACAAGCACTGTTGGCGTAAGGAGTTACATACTAGCACATGAGGGGGCAGGATAGTCCTGAATCCTCAGGGCCCTGACACATGTATTTGTATTACTGAAAAAGTGCAGACAAGTAGAAAGCATAACCAGAAAGATTAATTCTACAGTCCAGCAACAGTCCCATAATCCAGGCAAAATTTGTTCCTTCCTCACTTAAAGATGACCTATTGCTAGTATCAGATAGCCTAGGAGTAAGCTGTGCATGGCATTTGACATGCTGGGGAAAATAATGGACTCTGCATGCCTCCAAAAGGGAACCAACACTGTCAGCTCATCTGATCCAAGGAAAAGAAAGGAAGTGAAAAATGAAAACAGAAAAGATACCCAAAGAAAGTGTTCTACGTAAGTTTAATATCCAAAATTGGGAAGAATGAGGAACTCTGGGAAAATTTGGGAGGAAATCTGGAATTTGGAAGCCTTTTTTAATGCCATGGGAATGTGGCAGCTGTCTTCTATCCATTATGCATTTTTTTCTTTCCAGTTGAAGTACTAGGTCAGGTAAGTTGGGTGTGTCAGCAAGTTCTGCCAATTGATAAAAATGGACTGATCTTCTGAAAGCAAAGATTTCCTGTGCCTGGTTGCCAGCAAGGCCAGAAGGTTGCCTCTTACCCCAGTTCAGTTCTTTGAACATTCCTACCCAGTAGCATCAACAGGTAGTGCTGCCACTTGCTACTGTCATGTCTTCTCTCTTCTGAGTAGCAGCTCATTTTAGCTCCCCAACCCAAGAATTCCACAGGGAGATTTCACAGCAGCTATTTGGTCACTTCCATGAGGATCCTGTTTTTTCTAAAGGAAGCCCTGGCCATCATTGCCACCCACAGAGCAGAAATTCCTTGTTAAGTCTCTGCTGCTTGTATTAGGTCCTCCCTGTAGTCTCTGTGACCCTGCAGAACTGATCTGAAGCTAATATTGCTCAATGGGGCCAGGAATAGATTCTTCAACAAAAGCTTGAAGAGGTAAGTCCTAAATTTGAAGTTATTTTTGAAAAATCAGTAAAAGAATGCTTGAGGCTGATATTCAGATCTGCCTTTAGCTATTATCAATTGAATTTATAATATGAATTCCAACTATATGTATTCAATGTAATAGGAATATTCATGCTGGAAAAATCATAAATCTTAGTGTCTCGTGGCAATAATTTGGTTTAAAAAATGAGTTTCTTGGACTCTCCAGGAATTATCTGGAATAAGTTAATGTATTACATATATGCCATAACATCTAGAAAACAGCATGCCTTTTATGAAAGCAAGAGTCCTGCATTTAAAAGGAGATGAAGGAAATGACTAATCATCCTTTCCATCTTTCATTTTCCTAGTTCATTAAGATTCCCAGTTAATGCTTTATGTATATTTATACACACGTAGATTGAAAACAAACTTGATAGCAGTGCTGTTGTAGATGTACAGATGTCAAGAAATTAATTTTAAACATCTGCCTAGTATTTGAAAGCTTAATATTCATAGCTTAGGAGGCTTACTGAGGAATTATTAAGAAAGAGACAAATGTAGGTGTTTGTTTTAATCTTTGTATAAATATAAATAAAATACATAATGATTAAAAGGACTTTGCATAACATTTTCAAAGGCATTTAAAAGACTTACGGCTCAGGTCTACAAAGGTATTTGGGCATCTAAATAACTTTGGCTGCTGACAGACATGAAGAAACCCAAGTATACGCACTTTACCAGAAGAGGCAGCGTATTAGTTCAAGCCAGCTCCGTAGAGTGTATAGATGGGGAACTTCAGTGGGGCTTTAAATCAATCAGCTATTAGATAACAGCACCAAAAAAAAGCCCTGCTGAAGTGCCTGATCTATACAGACATTGGGTGAGCTGGGTCAAATTAACACAGTGCTTGGCACCGGGGCACACTGAGTTTAAAGTAAAGCATCATTGGGGGGAGAGGGAAGGGGGGTGTTGCACCTTTGGGTGCTTGCCACTTTAAGGGCTTGTGCAGGCTACAGAGGAGCCTGCAGGGAGGAGCAGCAGAGAGACACCCCTCCTTTGGAAGGATTTTAAGGGGGTCAGAGGAGACTAGTGGAGAATAGGGTTGCTCAGTATACGATCGATGGGCTTGCCTGATGTTGCAGAGGGAGTGAACTGTGTTATGGTGAGACCCAGGGGGGACCCATGCTGAGTAGGAAGGTGTGCAGCTTCCAGACCCATCCTTGGGATCTTGACTGGTGAATGCAAGCAGGCCAGGGCCAAGAGACTGAAGGGCTGGTATAAAGGAGGCTGAAGCCCAGCTTCCTCCTGGGACGTAGCCTATAAGGGGCCTGAGAGAGGTGGGGCCAATGGCTGAGGGTGACATGATGGGGAAAGCTGCCCAGGAGCCCAGTGGGGGAGGTATGAGACCACGGCAGGTAAGCCTGCATTGGTCCTGAGGAGCAACCTAAAACTATACCCTGCTGGGGTAGGATGGTGTGGTAGGCCAGTCCCCAGGAAATGCCACACCAGTGCCTCCCTAGTGAACAGAGAGTATGGGGTGCTGGAAAGCCTCAGTCCCCACTGCCTTGTGGGTGACCCTGTGGAGGGGGAAAGCCTTGGGGAGAACACCCTGAGAGAGGCACCAGGCTTGGGCGACAACACAGGGGCGAGGTGGGCCTGAGGCCCAAAGCCTGAGAGTGAGGCTTGGGCAACAACATGGGGGCCAGGAGAGCCCGAAACCCAACGCCTAAATGAGTGAGGCCTAATGGGAGGCCTGAGTGGGAGTGAGGTCCAGGTATGTCAACAGACATCTGAGGCCCAAGGGGCGTAAGGCCCAGCATCCCCAGTGAGGGGGCAGAGTATGAGGGGCTACAAGCCTAATGTGAAGCAAGGAGCTCAGAGTGTGTGGAAGTAGAAGCACCAGTGAGGGGGCATCTGGCAAAGGTATGTCCAAGGACGCCTGAGGCCAGGTTTGGGCCAGAGGCAGAGTGCAGCCCAGCAATGGGGCTGGGGGAGTTGGAAGTAACTGTGGATGCCCTCTGCAAGGCATGGGACATGGAAAAAGAGATGTCGGAGCCGTGTGTTATGCCCTTGGCATCGGGACATTAAATGGGCAGCTTCCCGTATCTTTCTAGCTGGCTTTAATACATCAAGGTGCAGCGGGCGAATTGGGGTGGACTGCCCTAGATGGGTGAGCAGGCTGACATTGTGACTGGCCCCAGGATGGCCCCTGTCACAGGGGGTTTATGTCTCTGTGCATCTTAGTGTACAGTTGATTATTTTTTTTCAATAAGGATTTAAGACACTGATCCATAAAGGTATTTAGACATTTAATTCCCACTGAAATCAAATGGATTTTAAGCACCTTTCTGTGTCCCTAAAAGCCTAAATCCTATTTTCAAAAAGGATTTCAGGGGGAGTTAAGTGGCTAATTACCTTGGGGTCACATTTCTCTTAAAGGAAGGGTAGCAGTGCAACTTATAAACTAATTGAATCAGAGATGCGTAAGCTTTTGTGAGCAAGAGCTGGTTACATCAGATGCTCTCTGCTTTGCTTCTCCTGGGGAAAAAGTCTATTGCTCCCCTGAGCTTACAGCAGGGGTGGGCAAAATATGGGCCATGGGCCAGATCCAGCCTAGCAACTGCCTGGATCCAGCCTGTGGCTGCCCCCATGGTGCTTCACATGGGGCTGAGCCCCACCTGCTCCCAGCTGGGCAGCCCGCACCATGTTCCTGCTGGTACCCACTGGCCTGGGCCCTGACCAGTGCATAGCTTCTGGCAGGGCTGTTCCTAATGTGGCTGTAGCTGGCTAAATGTTCCCCTGCTCCCCTCATTTCCAGTGGGAGCCCCTGGGCTAAAGCTTCCCACCTGCTACCACCCAGAACTGTGCAGCAGGAGCAGAAGTGGGAGGAGGAGTGGCCACTGGAGGTGAAGGGAACACAGCAGCACCCAGCTGGCTGCAGCCGCACTAGGAGCCCCACTGGAAGCTGCACATAGGCAGGGCCTTGACCGGCAGGGCTGTTCTGTTCCCCTTGCCTCCAGCTGTGGCTCCTGCTCCTGCTGTGCTGCTCTAGATGAGGGGAAAGCTTCAGCTAGGGGGCTTCTGCCCAGCACATGGAGCTCTGGCTCTAGCTGTCGGTTGCCTTCCACCTGCTCTGCCTGCCTGGCATGATGAGCAGCCATCTGCAGGCAGGTGGAGTGGGTGGAAGGTGACAGGGAACTGGGGCCGGAGCAGCATGTGCTGGGCGGGAACCACCTGTCTGAAGCTTGCCCCTCACCTGGAGTGATGTGGCAGGAGCAGCAGCCAGAGGAAGGGATTTACACTTGCTTTAGGGACTTTAGAAACTCCCCAGAGGCCTCCAAGGTGTCGTGCAGCTGTACCCCTTCTGGATTTAGCCTTATAAATGCAAGAAGCTGCAGCTCCCCCTTGCAGTATGTTGTTGCTCACTGGTGGGAAAGTGCTTGTATGAGACAGACAAATAGAGCCCTTGCCTGAACTGAGGGTTGCCTAAGGCTCACATTCTGCAAAGACTCTTGCTTCAAGTTACACACTTCAGAAGGGGTTACTTAGCACACACACCTGAGTCTCAAGCACACCAAATGGGAAAGAGAACTTTAAGATAAGAACAGGTGGGAAGACATTGTCATGCTCCTTATCCTCCTGTTCAGTGGAAAGAACATCTGGGTATCTGGTGGCAATGGAGAGGGAAAGATGGGAAGGATTCTTTGAAGTGTAGGAGAGCAGTGCAGGAGTGAGCTCTCCCTCTGCCTTCAGTAGCACTTTCTCTGAGATGGCCCTTGCATTCACCTTTATTTTAACTTTTGCCAATACTTCCATGTTTAACAGCGAGGGTGAGACTGAGCCACCTTGGACAGTATTAGGACCAGGGGCTGCACCACAAGCACTGTTGGCGTAAGGAGTTACATACTAGCACATGAGGGGGCAGGATAGTCCTGAATCCTCAGGGCCCTGACACATGTATTTGTATTACTGAAAAAGTGCAGACAAGTAGAAAGCATAACCAGAAAGATTAATTCTACAGTCCAGCAACAGTCCCATAATCCAGGCAAAATTTGTTCCTTCCTCACTTAAAGATGACCTATTGCTAGTATCAGATAGCCTAGGAGTAAGCTGTGCATGGCATTTGACATGCTGGGGAAAATAATGGACTCTGCATGCCTCCAAAAGGGAACCAACACTGTCAGCTCATCTGATCCAAGGAAAAGAAAGGAAGTGAAAAATGAAAACAGAAAAGATACCCAAAGAAAGTGTTCTACGTAAGTTTAATATCCAAAATTGGGAAGAATGAGGAACTCTGGGAAAATTTGGGAGGAAATCTGGAATTTGGAAGCCTTTTTTAATGCCATGGGAATGTGGCAGCTGTCTTCTATCCATTATGCATTTTTTTCTTTCCAGTTGAAGTACTAGGTCAGGTAAGTTGGGTGTGTCAGCAAGTTCTGCCAATTGATAAAAATGGACTGATCTTCTGAAAGCAAAGATTTCCTGTGCCTGGTTGCCAGCAAGGCCAGAAGGTTGCCTCTTACCCCAGTTCAGTTCTTTGAACATTCCTACCCAGTAGCATCAACAGGTAGTGCTGCCACTTGCTACTGTCATGTCTTCTCTCTTCTGAGTAGCAGCTCATTTTAGCTCCCCAACCCAAGAATTCCACAGGGAGATTTCACAGCAGCTATTTGGTCACTTCCATGAGGATCCTGTTTTTTCTAAAGGAAGCCCTGGCCATCATTGCCACCCACAGAGCAGAAATTCCTTGTTAAGTCTCTGCTGCTTGTATTAGGTCCTCCCTGTAGTCTCTGTGACCCTGCAGAACTGATCTGAAGCTAATATTGCTCAATGGGGCCAGGAATAGATTCTTCAACAAAAGCTTGAAGAGGTAAGTCCTAAATTTGAAGTTATTTTTGAAAAATCAGTAAAAGAATGCTTGAGGCTGATATTCAGATCTGCCTTTAGCTATTATCAATTGAATTTATAATATGAATTCCAACTATATGTATTCAATGTAATAGGAATATTCATGCTGGAAAAATCATAAATCTTAGTGTCTCGTGGCAATAATTTGGTTTAAAAAATGAGTTTCTTGGACTCTCCAGGAATTATCTGGAATAAGTTAATGTATTACATATATGCCATAACATCTAGAAAACAGCATGCCTTTTATGAAAGCAAGAGTCCTGCATTTAAAAGGAGATGAAGGAAATGACTAATCATCCTTTCCATCTTTCATTTTCCTAGTTCATTAAGATTCCCAGTTAATGCTTTATGTATATTTATACACACGTAGATTGAAAACAAACTTGATAGCAGTGCTGTTGTAGATGTACAGATGTCAAGAAATTAATTTTAAACATCTGCCTAGTATTTGAAAGCTTAATATTCATAGCTTAGGAGGCTTACTGAGGAATTATTAAGAAAGAGACAAATGTAGGTGTTTGTTTTAATCTTTGTATAAATATAAATAAAATACATAATGATTAAAAGGACTTTGCATAACATTTTCAAAGGCATTTAAAAGACTTACGGCTCAGGTCTACAAAGGTATTTGGGCATCTAAATAACTTTGGCTGCTGACAGACATGAAGAAACCCAAGTATACGCACTTTACCAGAAGAGGCAGCGTATTAGTTCAAGCCAGCTCCGTAGAGTGTATAGATGGGGAACTTCAGTGGGGCTTTAAATCAATCAGCTATTAGATAACAGCACCAAAAAAAAGCCCTGCTGAAGTGCCTGATCTATACAGACATTGGGTGAGCTGGGTCAAATTAACACAGTGCTTGGCACCGGGGCACACTGAGTTTAAAGTAAAGCATCATTGGGGGGAGAGGGAAGGGGGGTGTTGCACCTTTGGGTGCTTGCCACTTTAAGGGCTTGTGCAGGCTACAGAGGAGCCTGCAGGGAGGAGCAGCAGAGAGACACCCCTCCTTTGGAAGGATTTTAAGGGGGTCAGAGGAGACTAGTGGAGAATAGGGTTGCTCAGTATACGATCGATGGGCTTGCCTGATGTTGCAGAGGGAGTGAACTGTGTTATGGTGAGACCCAGGGGGGACCCATGCTGAGTAGGAAGGTGTGCAGCTTCCAGACCCATCCTTGGGATCTTGACTGGTGAATGCAAGCAGGCCAGGGCCAAGAGACTGAAGGGCTGGTATAAAGGAGGCTGAAGCCCAGCTTCCTCCTGGGACGTAGCCTATAAGGGGCCTGAGAGAGGTGGGGCCAATGGCTGAGGGTGACATGATGGGGAAAGCTGCCCAGGAGCCCAGTGGGGGAGGTATGAGACCACGGCAGGTAAGCCTGCATTGGTCCTGAGGAGCAACCTAAAACTATACCCTGCTGGGGTAGGATGGTGTGGTAGGCCAGTCCCCAGGAAATGCCACACCAGTGCCTCCCTAGTGAACAGAGAGTATGGGGTGCTGGAAAGCCTCAGTCCCCACTGCCTTGTGGGTGACCCTGTGGAGGGGGAAAGCCTTGGGGAGAACACCCTGAGAGAGGCACCAGGCTTGGGCGACAACACAGGGGCGAGGTGGGCCTGAGGCCCAAAGCCTGAGAGTGAGGCTTGGGCAACAACATGGGGGCCAGGAGAGCCCGAAACCCAACGCCTAAATGAGTGAGGCCTAATGGGAGGCCTGAGTGGGAGTGAGGTCCAGGTATGTCAACAGACATCTGAGGCCCAAGGGGCGTAAGGCCCAGCATCCCCAGTGAGGGGGCAGAGTATGAGGGGCTACAAGCCTAATGTGAAGCAAGGAGCTCAGAGTGTGTGGAAGTAGAAGCACCAGTGAGGGGGCATCTGGCAAAGGTATGTCCAAGGACGCCTGAGGCCAGGTTTGGGCCAGAGGCAGAGTGCAGCCCAGCAATGGGGCTGGGGGAGTTGGAAGTAACTGTGGATGCCCTCTGCAAGGCATGGGACATGGAAAAAGAGATGTCGGAGCCGTGTGTTATGCCCTTGGCATCGGGACATTAAATGGGCAGCTTCCCGTATCTTTCTAGCTGGCTTTAATACATCAAGGTGCAGCGGGCGAATTGGGGTGGACTGCCCTAGATGGGTGAGCAGGCTGACATTGTGACTGGCCCCAGGATGGCCCCTGTCACAGGGGGTTTATGTCTCTGTGCATCTTAGTGTACAGTTGATTATTTTTTTTCAATAAGGATTTAAGACACTGATCCATAAAGGTATTTAGACATTTAATTCCCACTGAAATCAAATGGATTTTAAGCACCTTTCTGTGTCCCTAAAAGCCTAAATCCTATTTTCAAAAAGGATTTCAGGGGGAGTTAAGTGGCTAATTACCTTGGGGTCACATTTCTCTTAAAGGAAGGGTAGCAGTGCAACTTATAAACTAATTGAATCAGAGATGCGTAAGCTTTTGTGAGCAAGAGCTGGTTACATCAGATGCTCTCTGCTTTGCTTCTCCTGGGGAAAAAGTCTATTGCTCCCCTGAGCTTACAGCAGGGGTGGGCAAAATATGGGCCATGGGCCAGATCCAGCCTAGCAACTGCCTGGATCCAGCCTGTGGCTGCCCCCATGGTGCTTCACATGGGGCTGAGCCCCACCTGCTCCCAGCTGGGCAGCCCGCACCATGTTCCTGCTGGTACCCACTGGCCTGGGCCCTGACCAGTGCATAGCTTCTGGCAGGGCTGTTCCTAATGTGGCTGTAGCTGGCTAAATGTTCCCCTGCTCCCCTCATTTCCAGTGGGAGCCCCTGGGCTAAAGCTTCCCACCTGCTACCACCCAGAACTGTGCAGCAGGAGCAGAAGTGGGAGGAGGAGTGGCCACTGGAGGTGAAGGGAACACAGCAGCACCCAGCTGGCTGCAGCCGCACTAGGAGCCCCACTGGAAGCTGCACATAGGCAGGGCCTTGACCGGCAGGGCTGTTCTGTTCCCCTTGCCTCCAGCTGTGGCTCCTGCTCCTGCTGTGCTGCTCTAGATGAGGGGAAAGCTTCAGCTAGGGGGCTTCTGCCCAGCACATGGAGCTCTGGCTCTAGCTGTCGGTTGCCTTCCACCTGCTCTGCCTGCCTGGCATGATGAGCAGCCATCTGCAGGCAGGTGGAGTGGGTGGAAGGTGACAGGGAACTGGGGCCGGAGCAGCATGTGCTGGGCGGGAACCACCTGTCTGAAGCTTGCCCCTCACCTGGAGTGATGTGGCAGGGGGAGCGG
>NW_005842223.1:856001-856292 GCF_000455745.1 Alligator sinensis
AAAGGGAGCAGAACAGCCCTGCCGGCCTGGGGCCCTGGATAGTGCGCAGCTTCTGGCTGGGCTGTTCCCAACACAGCTGCACACAGCCAGGAACAGTCCCATCAGAAGCTGTGCACTGGCAGGGGGCCTGGGCCAGGGCCAGAGCTGGAGCTGGTGGGTGTGGGCAGGAGCACAGCACAAGCTGCCCCAGGCGGGGCTCAGGCCTGTGTGCAGCACTGCGGGGGAAGCCACCAACTGGGTGAGCTCTGTGTCATGTGCCCCCCTCCCTCTCCTCACCCCTGGCTGGTTTTG
>NW_005842223.1:856323-890879 GCF_000455745.1 Alligator sinensis
CAGCTGGTTCCCAAGCAGCCCCCCCTCCCACATGCTCATATGCCCCCCACCTCCCTCCACAGCAAGGCATGCAGGGTGTGGATGACACCTGTCCTGCTCCTAAACACTGCTCCCCACCAATCCAAAGCCCCATAGAGAGTTTTGGTGAATTGTTGCATGGAGGGGGTGCTGATCCAGCCCATGACCACTCATCAAAACTCCCTATATAGCCACAGAGTAGCAGTTCATTGTCTTACTTTAAGATCCCAATGAAGTATGAAATGTGCTTACTTTTTTTCCAGGATGATACTGTGCATTTTGTCAGTTAATTGTGGCTCATTCAAGTAGATTTCTAGTCATTCCAGGAAGTACGCAGGGAGAAAGCTATCCTGCTGTGTGGTTTCCCTGACCACTGGGTAGCAGTGCAGTTTGGAAGGGCTACAAGGGCTCTGTCACTCCTTTTTTGTCCCTGGTTGTGACTTGGATCATTTAGGACTGCCTCAAATGAGATGTCTGTTTATAGCCTTAGAGAACTTGAGCCATAGCAGCTGAAAACCTTTGCTTTTTCATTAAGATTAAGCGTAAAGTTCCATGTTGCACTTAGACTATATTAAATCTGTGGAATGTTAAGTGGTGTTAAAGTTGGAACATGCTGTCAGCTGTCTCGTTTTAAGGGTTAGCATTGTTTCTTGCCTGCACAGCTCTGCCTTGCCACTAGACGACTGGTGAGCAAGGATATGGCTAGAAGTTGCGAAATCTGGGCTCGATCCCTACTCTGTGGGGGAGGAGGGGCTGGTAGCAGTGCATCCTGGGATTCTGAAGGACAAAAATTCCTCATTTTGTCTCTGAGGAACAGACTGAGATTTACCCTAACATGCACTGGGTAGCACGGCCCAGAGTTAGCCCTTGCCTGAAGGTTTGGTGTTGGCTACATTTAATCAACTTCATAGTCGGTTTCCATTACTGAGCATATACTGCTTTTGGCAGCTGTTTAATGATAGATAATGTATTTAATGAGGTTTTCTTGTGTGTGATTTAAGACCAGGGGCTTTTTCCCTGTATGCTGACTGGGTGGGAAAACATGGTCTTGTATTCAAGTAAATGTAGTAAATTGAAAAGGCTCCAACTGGCAAGAACTTGTAGTCCAGCACTCCTGGAATGAGGGAGACATGGGATCAAGGACATGCTCTAAATTCAGTAGAGTAAAGACTTGACCCTGGATGTCCTAACCACTGGCCAGTAGAAGAGTGGTAGGAATTCAGTTCATGATCTGTTCCTTTGCAAGAAAAGTCTGAAATAACTTAATAGATACCTAACTAGATGGCTAACTCCAGGAGAGAGCTCATGGCTATGGATAGGATGACCATGCGTTCCAGACTGGCCAGGACAGTTTCAGATTTCAGAGGCTGTATCAGCATCCCAGCCATTGGAGAAAATTAAAGCAAAAGTCCCATATTGGTACAAACCCACTGACACATGCCTGGCTCCTGATTAACGAACTAGGAATTTGTTGGCAGGTTTGTGCCAATCCAGGACTTTTGCTTCAGTTTTCTCTAGGGAGCCCAGCCAGTGGGCTGCTCCCTAGTCTGGACTCTGCTGGGCTGTGAGCAGAGTCACTTGCACATTAGAGTTGGGAGCGGGCATGGGGAGGAGCCCCAGGGTTGTGTGTGTGTGAATGCGCACTGTGCTGCCCTACCCAGCGCTGCTTCTGGTAGCTGTGTGGTCAGGCACTCTGTGTGTGTGTGTGTGTGTGTGTGTGTGTGTGTGTTTACATGTAGGCATGTACGCCGCCCTGTCCTGCCCAGCCCTGCTCCTGGGAGCCATGGGGCTGGTTGCAGGGTGGGAGGGGAAGCAAGGGTACGTATGTCTGCACACAATAGTGTGCTCCCTGGTGCCCTGCCATCCCAGATTTCCTTTAAGATTGTTATGGTTACCCTAGCTATAGATCGTGAGTGGAGGGAGACTTCTTCTATGAAGGAATGGGATGTAAGGGAATGGGATCTATTTCCTCAGTATTTTGCATCAGATGACATCACTGGCTCCCCATTAAACTATCTGCTTGTATGCCTTCTGTTCATAAATGTGGCAGAGCACAGGCTGTGCCTATCATTTTAAGGGGTCTGAGCAGCAGCCACAGGTGGCAAGCAGCCTGCAGGTAGGAGCAGACCCAATGAGGTGGTCACATGTTAGGCTGAAGGCCACCTGATTGGTGGAGAGGCTAGGAGCTTGGATATAAGGCTAGGCCCCGAAAGCAGAGCTGGCAGTTGTTTCAGGGGACCGAAGGAACAACATCACCCAGCCAGAGACCTGCTGTTCCCAGAACAGCCTGGAGGTTACGAGTGGGACCTATGGGGGTGGAGGAGGTTCCTGGTCCTGGGAAATGACTTAAAACGACACCCTGCTGGGGTAGGTGTGGTGGGGCTGCCTATGGCAGGGAAGGCTTCAGGAAATGCCACACCTGTGCCTCCTTAGTGAAAGGTGGGTATGGGGCACTGGAAATCCTTGGGGCCCGCTGCCTTGCTGTAACCCATGGAGGGAAAAGGCTAGGGGACCACAACCTGATGGAAAAGCACAGAGCCAAGACCCACTGAGTGGGGCCCAAGGTGGGGTCCAGATCGATTTTGAAGGGAGACTGAGACAGGGCCCAGGCCCACTGAGTGAGGCCTAAAGCCTAAGAAGCATTAGGTCCAGCAACCCAGTGAGGAAGCTGGATGTTAAGGCCCCAATGTGGGGGCATAGGAAGAAGCCCCAGTGAGGGGGGCATGAGGTCCAGGTAGGTCTGAGGACACCCAAGGCCAAATTTGGGTTGGGTGAGGTTGAGTGTGGCCCAGTTAAGCAGACGGGGGAGTATTAGTGGATGTGGATGCCATCTTTGAGGCATGGGATATGGTATAACCACAAGTTCGGAGCTGTATATTCTTCTTTTGGCATCAGGGTAATTAAATGTGTAACCTCCCACCTAGGAACATCTTTAGTTACATCAGAGGTGTGGCAGGTGGGCAGACTGCCCTAGACACATGGGTAGGCCAACGTTTGAGCCGGCCCCAGGGTGGCCCACTTGTTAAAATAGGCATCATAAATTGTATAGGGAACTCTCTTCTGGAGTTAGGTACCTAACCTTGGGTTGGAGACTTCAGTAGGCAGCAGGGTGTATAAGAGCTAGGCAATGCAATAGTGGGCTTAAGTCCTCTTTGTAGATTTAGATCTATGTCCTCATGGCAATTATAAAAATGGGAGTTTGGACTTCGGTCTTCCAGTTGAACCTATGATATCAATTTAAGCAGACCTGATTATGCTAGTATTACTCCCTCTCCCCATTTTGTGAATACTCTTATTTGGTATTGGATTGCCCATGTTAGTTGAGTTCAGTGGTTTTCAACTGTTCCAACCCTATGACGTTCAGCAAGGACAAGTGCAAAGTCCTGCTCTTAGGATAAAAGAATCCCATGCACTAGTACAGGCTTGTGACCAACCGGCTAAACTGCAGCTCTGCAGAAAAGGACCTGGGGGTTGCAGTGGACAATAAGCTGGGTATGAGTCAATAGAGTTCCCAGTAGAATTGCCAAGAAGGCTAACAGCATACTGGGCTGCATTAGGAGCATTGCTGGCAGATTGAAGAAGTAATCATTCCCCTCTATTCTGCACTGGTGAGGCCACATCTGGAGTACTTTTGTCCAGTTTTGGGCCCCCCCACTACATAAAGGATATGGACAAGTTGAAGAAAGTCCAGTGGAGGGCAAAAAATGATTGGGGAGCTGGGGCATGTGACTTATGAGGAGAGGCTGAGGAAACTGGGTTCATTTAGTCTGGAGAAGAGAAGACTGGGGGTGGGGGTTGATTGTAGTCTTTAGCTACCTGAAGGGTGGATCCAAAGAGGATCGGGCTAGACTGTTTTCAGTGGTGGCAGATGGCAGAACAATGACCAATGGTCTCAAGTTGCAGCAAGGGAAGTTTAGGTTGGATGTTAGGAAAAATTTTCTCATTAGAAGGGTAGTGAAGCCCTAGAATGGGTTTCCTAGAGAGGTGGTGGAATCTCCATCCTTGGAGGTATTTAACACCTGGCTAGACAAAACCCTGGCTGGAATGATCCAGTTGGGGATGGTCCTACTTTGAGCAGGAAGTTGAACTAAATGACCTCCTAAGGTCCCTTAAAACTCTAATTTTCTATGAGTCTATTTTCCCCATCCAAGGATAGCTCAAGAAAAGTGCTGATGCTGTAGTAAGGCAAAATAAGGCACAGCTTTATATGAGTTCCTGAACACACATGCACGTGTGTGTGCGCACACATGCTTTCTGTGTCAAAGTACCAGTATAATTCATTCCTAAACATTAACTATACATTGTTTAAATTATCAACATCATCATCATTGTTACTGTTGTTGTTTTGTGCTACTTTTATACTACACTATACAAACATAGAACAGAAAGATGGGGGAGTACATGGAAACTGTGATCCACTACAGCTGGACAATAGTCATAAAATACCAGCAGCCAAAGTTTTGATAGGTGTCATGGCACAGAAGAGCTTGAAAAAAGGGATTTAAAGTAAAATAATAAGGGCATTCCCAGGGAACTCCTGTCAAATATGTGGTGGACTTGCTGACAGTAGCCCAGTTTGCCAGCTTGAAAGGGCTCTGAGCGATTGGTGGGGTGTTCCCACCAATCAGTTGATGGCAGGGGAGAAGCTTGCCCCGCCCCTACTCTGGGGTGAGGCAAAGAGCTGGACCTGAGAGGGGATTAACACCTGCCTCTCCCTGATTGGTCTGTTTCCAATCCAGGGGTGGAGCCTCCAAAGGGACTAAAAAGGCAGCTTGCCTGGCACACAGGCAGCTGCATTGAGGGATGGAGGAGAGGGTGAAGAAGGGCTGGCAGAGCTGGCCAGTGGGGTGGACCTGTTGCCCCAGAAGAGCCCAAAGCCTCCTCATTGGGTAGGGAGTGGCAAGCGGCTGTGCCCCCAGCTCCGCCATAAGGGAGCATGGTAAGTGGTACACAGACGGTATGATAAGGACCAAGACCCTGGAAGCTGCATGAGGTGGCTCAGGTCTCCAACCCCTAGCTAAGGCCAGGCAGTTGGTGCACAGCCAGACACGGAGAGTCTGGGAGCAGACTGAGACCCTGACGCTGCACATGGCAGCTCAGGTCCCCAGCCCCAGCGTGAAGCTGGGTACACAATGCACAGCCAGTGCATGGAGAGCCCAGGAGTGGGCTGAGACCCCAGTGCCACACCTGGCAACTCGGGTCTCCAACCCCAGGCACAAAGTAGGGCCAACAGTGAACAGAGCAGCACACAGGACCCCGACCAGGCCAGACACTTGGAGATCCCTTGAGCAACTAGGGATCCCCTGTTGAGGGAGGAGGCGCCCCACTGCAGGAATGAGAGTAGCCTCAACAGGCCTCAGAGTTGTGTTGCCTGGGAAGGGATTCCCACAGGGGAAGAGGGTCTTCCCCCTGTGATGAGCAATAGGGATGTTTAAGTTGGTTAATGGGGCAGCTGGGGTATCTGTGGCCCTCTACTCCCTTCCTCTCATCCAGGGCCACTCCTTCTGGGGCATTGCTATTGTTTATTTGTTTCCCTGGGCTCTGCACCTCATATTTTGTGAACCCTGCACCTTGTATTTTGTGAGCTTGTGCCTCATGTTTTGTAATCTGGTAATCCATTGGAGTATAAATTTGTATGCCTTAACCAGACAAATGTTTTGACCCTTTGGATTCCTCTCCTGGTTATAGAGTGTAACCCAGGTAGTATTCCAAGAGGTACCCCCTCTCCAATTGAAGGGATCAAAGCAGGTGCACAAGCGCTGTGGGAAGTGTAGGGACTCTCCTCCCCCTATACAGCAGAGCCAGACCACCAATGGGGCCTTAACCATATCGTTTTTAATGAGAGAACAGTACTGGAAACATAACAGGCATAAACTAGGGGGTATAGGGGACACTACAATGCCCCAAGGGGACAGGATTCAACAAAGGTTAGACACTTACAATCATTGACAAAAGACAGGGTTAACAAAATATAAAACAGAAACGGCAGAACAAACAATACTGGTTGGTGAAATAGAAAAAGGTACAAAATACAAAATGTCAACTAACAAGGAATATAGGGCCTAGGTACCTGAAGAGGGGGAAAGAGGGAAAAACACAATGACCCCTTTCCACTTCAACAAGGATATCTCCCTGTTACTTCACTTGCCCCAAGTTACTCCAGCTAGGACTTGAATTTGGATCTCCCACATGGTAAGCAGAAACTCTACCACATGGCCGCCACTGGTGGCACTGCTCCAAGCTGCTAGGAGTCTTGACCTTCCTGGATCCATCATGTTGAGCTACCTGGCCTCTTATTGGAGGAGCTGGAAGCAGAGCTGGGAACCTCTCAGGTCACTGCTCAGATCCTTGCTGGAACGGGGGAGCCTCTCCTGCTGGCTGCACACCGTGCTGCTGAGGGTTCAACTGCTGCCTGCAGGTCCCACTCCTTCAGGCTCTTCTGGGGCAACTGCTCCCACCTCTCTGGCTCAGCTCTTTGCCAGCTCTTTGAAGCTCCTTCCTTGTGGTCCCTCGCTGGTCTCCCCTGAGTCAGCCACACTGCCCCTTTTATCTCCTTCCAGGTGACCCAGGGGGCCAATCAAGGAACATGGAGGGTGAGTCTCTGGGGCCTGATTGGTGAGTAAAGGAAATCCCAAGTCCTCCAATCATCTTTTACCCCTTCAAAACCCCTGGGCCAAATCATTACCAGATTGGTGAGGAAAGGGAATCCCAAGTCCTCCAATCATCTTTTGCCCTTTCAAAACCCCAGGGCTAAGTCACTGCCAGCTAGCCCATCACAAGAGTTTACATAGATATTAGGCACAGCTGGTGAACTCAGACTGGTGGGGTGGTGGAGCATCCCACAGGAGTGGTGGAGGGGCTTGCAGCCAGCCAGCAGCAGGGGCGGGTGAGGGGCGGGTTTGATAGAGAGAGAGAAATCCTCTCTGGGGATCGTCACCTTGTAGTGTTGGAGAGGCTTGCATGTTCCAATGATCCTGAGAACAATACCATCAGGAGCTTTATGCTCCTGGTACAGTCACCCATGGGAGCAAGGTCAAGGGGGAGGTTTCCTGGTGAAGAGGGATCCAAGAACACCTAAACGGCAGACCAGGTGGAAGAAAAGTGTAACTCCCTTTTCAGCGGCTGTGAAGGTGGATGAAGGCTGCAGCAGATCAAGGGTCTCCAATCGTCTTGGATTCCATGCCACTGGACTTAGATCCCTATCTGTCAAGGACCGTGCATTTGTTGGCATGAGACAAGATCCTCGAGCTAAAAGAAGTCCCAGGTAGGCATCTTCCTTATGGGAACTCTACATCTCCTCTGCACAACTGGAAAGTCCTATGATGATTGACCAGTGGCGACGGGTACAGAACTATGAGATCTGGAAGTTCCTAGTCATGGACTGGCACATAGGCGGTGGGGGTTTGCTTCAGTTGCCTTGTTCGAGGACAGAGGCAGTAAGAGCAGTTTGGCAGCTGCACCCATGACTGAGCAGTCCTATTTAGGATCCACTCTGCTCACCCGACCTGGGGAGGTGGCTAGAAAAGGTGCCCCATACATAGTCTGTCTCAATCAGTTTCTGGCTGGATAACTGCATCCAGTGGGATCACCTCTATGCAGTCACAAAGAAACAAAAATGATTTTTGGAACCTGGAATGTATGAACCTTAATGGATTATGCAAATAGTGATTGCCCCAAGCTAAGGACGGCAGTCATCTCTCATGACCTGAGGAAGTTCAACATTGACATTGCTGCCCTATCTGAAACTCGACGTGCTGGAGAAGGACATCTGAAACAAGGTGGAGAATGCACCTTCTTCTGGAAAGGGAGAGCAGAAGAAGAGCCATGGACACATGGGGTTGGTTTTGCCATCAAAAACAAATTTGTGAACTGGCTCTCAGAACTCCCAATTGGCATTTAATGAATGCCTCATGACTCTGTCTGAAATTCACCAAAAACCAACAGACGACAATTGTGAGTGCATATGGCCCCGACTCTCAATGCTGTTGAGATCATGAAGGAGAACTTCTACTCACAGCTTGACACCATCCTCTCAAATATCCCGAGGGAAGATAAGATCATCCTTCTTGGAGATTTTAAATTCCAGAGTCAGAAGAGACTCAAAACTTGGAATGCTTCTATCAGAAAAGAAGGCATTGGAAATTCAAATGCTAATGGGGTCCTTCTCCTGACAAAGTGCACAGAACACAGACTGGTCATCACAAATACCCTGTTCCATCAAAGGAACAAGTTCAAGATGTCCTGGAAACACCCTACATCGAAACACTGGCATTTGATCGACTGCATGATTGTTCAGACTCACAATTGCCAGGATGTCATGATTACAAGAGCCATGACTAATGCTGATGACTGTTGGACTGACCACTGCCTCATCCATTCCTGCATGCCCATCAGGATTGCTCCTAAACAAAGAATGCAAAGGAAGCAGATGAGACACAAGTTTTAAACATTGAGTACTTGAAGGACCCACTCAAGCAGAGAGAATTCTAGCAACTCCTGAATGAAACATTACCAACAGAGCACTCAGCAGGAGTCAAGCACTGGATGGAACTCAAGAGTGGTTCTCTCATTCTGTGAAAATATCATAGGATACAATACCAGGAAACATCAAGACTGGTTTGATGAAAATGACACTGAAATTCAAGATCTCATCAACAGGAAATGGAAAGTTTTCTGTGCCTTGCAGAATGACATCAACTCTGCCATCAAGAAAAAATGCACACCAACAAGCAAAATCAGAGGTGCAGAGGAGAACACGAGAACTGAAGAATCTATGGTGGATTCAGAAATCAAAAGAAATCCAACATTTTGTTGACATGTGTGACACTCGTGGCTTCTTCAGTGCTACCAAAGCTGTCTATGGCCCTAGCACTCAAGGCCTTAATCCTCTAAGATCAAAGGATGGAACAACACTTCTGAAAGACAGCAAATCCATCAATGCTTACTGGAAAGGACATTTCCAGGATCACCTGAATCATGACTCAACTGTCGATAAAGATAGAATCAACAACTTTCCGCAAAAAGCAATTGGAGAAGACCTCAGTTTGCTGCTTACCCTGGCAGAGGTCAGGAGTGCCATCAGGAAAATGAAGAATAACAAGGCAGCTGGTGTTGATGAATACCTGAAGAGAGAACAACTTGCATGTCAGCTTCATGTCCTCATCCTTAAACTGAAACAAGGAAGAAATCCCAGCCAACCGAAGGGATGCCTTGTTTGTTACTATCTTCAGGAAGGGGGGCAGAGCTGATTGCAGAAACTACCAAGGCATCTCACTCATGTCCAAAACAAAGACCACGACAACATCCATAATGGAGTTTCAGTATGCAGATGACCATGCTGTCATTGCTCAATCTGAATCGGACCTCCAAACCATTCTTAATGTATTCTTGGAAGTCTACAAGAGTATTGACCTAACTCTGAACATCAGGAAAACGCAAGTCCTTTACCAACCTGCTCCAATGGAGAAACAAACCCATACTCCATTAAAATCAATGGAGAACGTGGATCACTTCACCCATCTTGGAAGCCATCTTTCATCAAAGGTAGACATTGACGTGGAAATACCACTTGAAATGTGTGAGCGCAGCATTTGAACGTCTGAGTAAGAGAGTTTTCTTAAATCATGACAAACTTGCTGAAATGAAGCTTTTGATTTATTGAGCCATTGTCATTCCAACTCTGCTGTATGGCTCAGAAACCTGGACCACATACAGAAGACATCTCAAGAACTTAGAAAAGTACCACCAATGGTGCCATCACAAGATCCTTCAGATTAGCTGGGAGGATAGATGCACAAACATCAGTGTTTTGGCCGAAGCAAATTCCAACAGCATTGGAATTGGAGGTCATGATTACCCAAAACCAACTTTGCTGGACATGTTATGTTGTTTGCATGCCTGATTCCTGCCTTCCAACAAGAATCTTTTTCTCACAGCTGCAAGAAGGTCAGCAAAGTAGTGGAGGGCAAAAAAAGCTCTTCAAAGACACCCTGAAGGCAAACATGAAGGGGTGTAACATTGACATCAACACTTGGGAGACAGTTGCTCAGGACTGACCAAAATGGAGGCAGACTCTTTGGGAGGGACCTCAACACTTTGAAACACCTCATCAACAAGCAGAAGAGGAAAAAAGGAACAGGCAAAAAGAACATCAGAGCATCCAATGCAGCAACACAGCATCCATCTCTCCTGGAAATACCTGTCCTCACTGCAACAAGACATGTGGATGTAGAATTGGGCATGGAGCCACCTGTGGACTCACTATTAAGATCCTTGGAATACTATCTTACTCATTCATGAGCGATCACCCATCATCATATAAATATTCTGTCTATAGTTCCTGTAAGCTGTGTGTGTGTATTCACTTTATAACCTTTATAGCTTATTACATTTATATATAGTTAGGGTAATCCTGTGTCCTGGCTTTGCTCTATAGGGGAAGGAGAGAAACTGCACACAGTCAGCAATTTCAACCCCCACAGCACACCTGCCCTGCTAATCTTCCCTTCATTTGGAAAGGGGGGGCACAAACTTGGGTATCACCTGGGTTACAAATATGAAGGCCAGTGTGGAAGAGAGCACAAAGGTGTTTGTTAGAAGTTGAACAAGTTGTAGTGGAAGGCAGTCTCATGGCCAATTGAAGGTGGACATTGATCTCTGATTTCCTAATGGAATATGAGAGAGGTAGGATTGGAATCTCTTAGAGTTTCCAATGTGAATACAAACAAGCAGCTTGTGTCTGATACAAGAAAAAGGTTAGCAGTAAGGCAATACTGCATTTCTCAAGGGCAGAGAAAGGGATGCTTTATTAGATGTGTTGATATATAGGAAGAGCTGCATCTTAAAAATATTGTACAGTAAGAAACTACAAGACTTAAAGAAGGTCTGGATGTGAAAATCTAATGATGGCTCGGTCCCAGGTTCATAGTCCTAATTGTGCATCCATGTCCCACTTGTATTCTTGTTCATGTTAGATACCATCTAGCGAGTAGAAAAAATCTGGTTGGGTGACTGCACTAGATTTTCTTTTAAAGGAAGCACTGTATGCATATGCCTGCAGGGACATGAGTTTGTATAAGTTTGATTTGTTCCCATACACATCTTTTTTATTGTCTTAAAAATCAGTGTGCTACATCCTGATTATATCCTGTTTTGTCACTTCTGAAGCTACCACACTGAGTTTTAAACATTTTTTGGCTTGCCAATTCACATTATCATTAAAGTGTTCCTTGGGGTTAAATTTCTCTTAAACCTTAAAGTAAAAACAACCAGCTGAAGGATATAGCCAGCCAATATCAAACAGCCCTGGCACCCGAAAAACTGGTGTACCTATGACCACAACAACTGAAGTGATAAATTCCCAGTTGTGAAGAGAATGGGGAAGAAAGGGAGTGCAGACTCAAGGGGGGAGAAAAAGCATGGGGGACTCTGGAATGGGCCAACCAAAACAAATGGACCATGCGATGCTCCCCATAAACAATCAACAAAGGACCCCAGGGAGCCTCCTTCAGGAGGACATTCCACATTCATTGACCCTTGACCATGAAATTCTTTCCTCAGACCAGTTGTGGCTGAGTCTCTAAGTATACATCAGGTTCATTCCAGTCGGCTAAGAGCATGGGATAACAAGATGTGATGGTCAAGTAGTTGGGGCCTAAAAGGGATTTATATATTGATAGAAAAAACCTTAACTGACATTATTTGGTAAACTGACCGCAAGTGTAGTTCCTATAGTCAGATATACTTGACTCCCTTACTGCTACAGGATATGGTAATAGATTCCATGTGACTAAAGAGAATACTCAATCAGAGAATACCCAATCCGAATACCCAATGGCATTTTATGTTTTCAGTCAAAGTCAGAGTTGTTTTGTTGAGTTAAATCAGTTTTTAACTAACCGTTTTACTGTGTGAAATTTATACTTTAGACTTTTAAGCTTATTCTGAGGCTTAGGTAAGTCTACAGGAGACAAATTCCTGTAAGTGCAATTAAGAACACAATCCTTTCTGAGCATTCTCAAATCTCATAGACGTTAATCGGCATTACAGATATTCAACACTCAGGTTATTCTATACAATATACATTATTAGTTAGAAATATATTAAAGTTAGGTCTTGTCTACACATGGAGTTACTCAGGAATAGTTACTCTGGAGTAGGTGTCCCTGAATAACTCCATGTTTATACTTTTTTAAAAGTTTTTATTCTGGAGTAAAATGTTCCAGCTCAATTTTAAATCACTTCGAGACTGGATTAAACTTGGGATACCATGCTCATTAGGCTTGTGCGAAGCGGCAAGTGTTCTATTTGGATTCGGATTCAGCCAATTCAGAGGGACAGCGATTTAATTCAGTGATTCGAGTCACTGTCCCAATTTCAATTTGGGCAAATTGGATTTGGGGATTTGGCGCCGATTCAAAGATTTGGCCATAGACTATAATGGGGAATTACTAAAATACCTATAACCTTGTCATATTTTTGCAGATTTGAGTGAAAATGGCAAGGTGGCAGCCCCTTCTAAGGGCATGAAGCCTGCCAAGTTTCAAGGAGATAGGTGCAGGGGTTTCTGTGAAAGTGCACCTCAAACTGTTGAAAGCAGAATTTGTACCACTTTTGTGTGTTCAGGAGTGTAGGTTGTAGCTGTGTTGATCTAAGGACATAGGCAGACAAGGTTCTTTGGGTCAATTTGATATCTTTTATTAGACCAACTGAATAGTTAGAGAAATATATCTTAGCAAGCTTTTGAGTTTAAAAACCCTTTGTCAGGCTGAGGAAGTATCTTCAGTTAGTGCGCATGCTCTTCCTGGATGGAATGAATAGTAAACAAGTCAGAGGCTGGCATGCAATGCAGGCAAGAAAGCCAGTCAGTGAAAATGGAAATTGAGGCATCAGGGGGTGAGAGAGAGGCTGGGGGGTGGGGAAGGCGGATGTAGCAGGTAAAAGTGGAGAGGTTGTGCCGAATCTCCTCTGAATTGATTCAGCTAGTGAAGCTTCACACAGCCTTAATGATCATCTGGTCCCACAGGCTGAATGAATGGCGTGGGGCTGGCTGTGGTGCCAGATTTGTTCCTGCAGCATTGTTGGGGCTCCAGCACCATGGTTGTTGTCCAACATGCTTAGTTGCCACCACAGGAAGATTCTTCATCACAACCAGGGTCCAGACAAAGTCTGTTGGCTGGGTGGCTTGGTTCTGCTATAGGCCATATAATTTTTTTTCCACCCCTGGATTAAGCTAATCAGGAATAATATACTCCTATTTCAGAATAAGCTATTATACTTTACATTTACATTTTACATTATCTGAATTATTTTTCAAGTACAAAGACACTGAGATTTCTTTGAGGCCCCTTTGCTCATTTGACAGATTAAAGGAGAGCTTTTAACACAGGACAATTTTTTTAAACAGACTAGCCACACATTCCTCTCCTCATTCCCGTAAAATACTGAAGTTAATTCAATTATCTTGTACTATCCTGTCTTAGATAGATTCTATGATCATCTTTGATCTCCTAGATAACTCATGTTATCTTATGTTCCAGGGATTAATGAAGTATTGACTCACCAGTATGTCATAAATCCTTACTAGTATCTTTTAAATACATTAATGAAGCAGCATGTAGCTAACTCAGACAAATGCAATTAAGCAGAATACAAAGCAGCATCCTTGAGATTGCCCAACATCTGGCAAGATGTCATCTGCTGTACATCTAAAATATGGATTTGCTTGGATTTAAACTTTTCATTGCTCATCAGGCTGCCTTCTTTCTTAGCATTCTTTAGGCTTTAATTAGTCAACACTTTCAGAAGAAAAAGCCTATTTTTATAGTGAATCTAGTGTTCTGCCTGCTAGGTATGAACAGAATGGGCTGAACGGTGAGTCACCTCTTAAGTATTACAAGGGCTATATGCCTGACAGCAAGAAAAAAAAATGAAGCCCCTTAACTATATCTGTCTGCCAGACCATGGAAACATGGCATATCAAGTTAACTATTACTTATGCCAACTCTGAGTCCTGGTAAAGACTCTTTCCTACCCACATGAGAAGTATGGAGAAATTTGGGATCGTAAAGTTTTGAACAACTACAAATGTAGTTATTATGCTTTAGCAAAAGTTGTATCCCTCTAAACACATCTAGTCTTGTCTCATATGCCATTTGAAGCCAACAGCTCCATTTAAAAATAGTGAACTGTGGTAATGTGGTTCTAAAAATTGTAAGGCAGTATTTATTCCTATTTGTGGTGAACGAGTTTTTGGCCAGGGGTATTAGTTTGTGTTATTAATTGATGCACAAGAGATTGTCTATATACAGTCACAAAAATACCTTCTAACTTCACATCTAATTACCCCATAGCATCTACTGAAGAGTTTTTTATGTTGACTTATTGAATCTGAAGTTTAATGATAGCTTGTTAAGAAGGGGGAAAAGCTCCTACTCCTTGTAAAAGACTGGCATTCATGTCTTTGCAAGACCTTATTGGCTCTGATACTGGATGTCATTCTCACTGTGTCTCTGAAAAGTTGGTAGCTGTTACGGGTGTGTGAAACGGGCCATATTCAATTTGGATTCAGCCCGAATTGGGGACAGTGACTCGATTCATTGATTCGGATCACTGTGCCCCAATTGGATTTGGCTGAATTGAAATCTGAAGATTCTATGCTGATTTGGAGAATCAGCAATTCGGCCATAGACACAGCTTTAAATGTCTTTTCTACATATCTCAAGGTACCAAGTGTAGCTCGTGAACGCTACGATGCTGGGTTGGCTGGAGTGTCTGTAGATTATGGCACACTCAGAGGCAGCAGTTTCATAATAACTTCTAAAGCGCAGATATACTTCCCTCTACCATTTTGTGGCTGGTAGGTGTTGTAGGGCCTAGGTCCCTGTTTGATGGTGCCTTGTCCCCCAGTGACATCAGGGTGAGACCCCTACTTTGCACCACCTGCATAATCTGATTGCTGTTCCTATTCGCCTGCCATGACTTTGTTCCTCTTTGGAGACAGTTCTCAGCAGGTGGCCTATGGGATCTCGCACCTGGTTTTCTTTGCGGGGCTGCAACCTCCCCTTTACTTTACCTTTACCACATCCACAGCCGAGATGGACATCGATCTCTGTAGGTCTTGCTTATAGAAGATATCTTCTCACCTGTAGGGTCCCGCTTCTGAGGGTTGATGACCTTCTGGCCGTAAGCTCCTTGTAGGCCATCTCTTCACTGTGGCCTCTGCAACTAAAACTCGCCTCAATCTTGAGGTAACCAGAAATGCAAGAGTAATGACAACAGCAACAGAAAACAAATCAGCTTCTGCTGGAGGGCCTCTGTGTCTTGTCTCCCAGGCCCACAGGTCCCCAGCTGGGGCCTTTTACTTTCCCCTTTTTAAGAGCTGCCTTACGGGCTCAGCAGCTCCCCACTGTGCCCCTGGCAGTTATCTTGTGGGGACCTTCCTGGGTCCCTGCCCATTCCTACCTTTGCCCTATCTGACCTGAGGCTGGGCTGTCCAGTCCACTCCCATCGGTGTTCATACCGCTGGCCTTGGCAGCTCCTCACAGCTGTCCCTCCTGGATGGGCCCCAGGCTGCTGTAGCCTCGTGGCCTCATGCTGTTGTCTGTCTTGCCATCCAGCATGGCCCCTGGCTTCTGCATCTCTGCAAGGGCTCCTGGCCGGTGTGGTGCTTCTGTGGTACATGGTCCGTTACTCCTGGTGCCACCCACCTCCCTCTTACTGAGCTCCGTAGTGGGCTCGCTGCCTCCTTCTGAGGCTTCTCTGTCGCATGCCATAACTTTTTCTTTACCATGCTTGGCAGCATTGCTGGGCTTTCCTCACGGAGTGTCATCCAGGCATGCCACTGCTCCCCTGGCTCCACATACTGCAGTGCTTCCTGAGCCTCCTCCAGCAGCGTCCCATGGCATTTCCCCATCACTGTGCTCTCACTTCCCAGCGCCGGTTCCAGCTGCTTTTTCAGTGGCCCGCTTTTCTTGTTTGGCCCACCCCCTCTTTCTCTGCTGATTTGCAGGCTCAGGCAGCTCCTAAAATAGTACACCTGAGCCTGCTGTCCTAGCATCTTGCCTGAGCTGCTGCCCATTGCCTCCCCTGCGGTGAGTGACAGGGCGAATTGGGTTGGGCTCTCTCATCCCCTTTCACATACAGTTCCATGTGTTTAATGGGATCTTCATCATTTAACTCATTATCCTTCTGAAGTTTAGTGTTAAAATAAGGATCAATTTGAATCAGATCCAAGAGTGAAGGGGGGGGGGGGAAATCTGATAAAAATCATAAACATTTGTCACTCTCACTACTCAGGTTTGTTATCACTCCTTCCCAATATATTTCATTACCATATGTCCAGTTCAGCCTGTGTTGTATCACAGGATATAAAATAATTATTTGTCTCTCACAGGAAATAACAGAATTTAGGTTCATATCGCATTTAACCTTTCTACCACTTATGTCACTTGTGTAATTTCACAGACTTTAACAGTTACCCTGATTTACATTGGCTTAAGTGGAAGAAACATTAGGCCCAATGTGAAAGTTTCCAGTTTCTTGTTTTGTCTGTTCTATTTTTCCAGTCATCTATCCCTCTGAGCAACAGTATTCTGTGCATTTTTCCACTGTTAACTGACATTGCCTAAATAATTCTATGAAGAATGAGTATCATATGCTTTTGCCATCTTTCTGACATACAATTTTATGGGTTGGCACAATGAATAGGCTTGTTTATTAAATAAGTGAAGAAATTAGGAATTTCCATAAAAATGGTGGGTAAATGACAACTACTAAGAGCTGCACCAAAGCTGCAAAAATGCAAATTTATTCATTTTTGGAAAACATTTGAGTCTTTAATTGATTAAATAAACTTCTTATATTTTGATCACTTAAAAACTTGGAATGTATATTTTTTTCCAGATAATTTAGTCTCGTCACAAGAAACTAACCCAAAGTAACTAACCCAAGTGTACATAAGTTACATATGGTCTTTATTAAAGCACATACAAAAAATCCCATTGTATGAATCAGAACAAAGAAATGTATTTCACTAAGAAAAAATAAGTGTTCCAGGCTTCCTTTTTAAAATATATGAATCATAAATACATATGAATCATAAATCCAATTTAAGAACTACATTTTTAGTTCAAGCTAATTTTTTCCTCAATGACATCTGCTTTGCCCCTCATCTTTTTCCTCTATTCCTGACCAGGACAGTAAGAGAAGGAGTTACTTCATGGCCAGGTACAGACATTACACTTTTACCAGTATGAGTGATTAGAAACCGGTCTATACTCAGAACAGAAGTTTGGCGCACACAGACTGGTTTAAAAAATGGAAGAACCTGGTCTAATATTTGGCACTCCAACAAAGGGTGTGTGGTGTTCTGTTTGCTACCGATTTTTTTTTTTTTTTAAACTATGTCACTTACAGAAAACCATGTAACTTAGATTGATTCTGCCTTGGGCTTTTTGAATGTCTGTACCTAGCTCGCGTCACATTTTGTAACAAGCAAAATTGGGGTTTATCTTGTTTGTGGAAGATGGCTCTAGTCCGTTGTTCACATTGTTCCATATGAAAAAGAAAATGATCATTTAAAATCCACGTTCTCACATATCTTTGAAATATTACCCCATTGGAATTAATGGATATCACTTCTGTTCCCCTCAGACCCAACAACAACTTCCCCTCGCCCCCATATGTGCCTGCTCCTCAGCAGTTCTTCATCTCCTGTAGTCCTTCCTACTTTTGATTTTACATTAATATACAAATAACTATGGGCTCTGCCCTAAGAAGCTTTCTCCTTCTTCAGAAGTGCCATCATCACTAGACTGCATGGTCAGGAACCCTCTTGCTTATTTTCTCTCTCATCATGTAAATTTTGTTTTTTAGAGAGACAGAACTGATGTGGATTTGGGGAGTATTGTGGGGACAGGATGGATTTGCTGGTCTGTGGCTTCAGAGACAAGGTCAGGAGTATACCTGGAACAAGGACTAATATCATGTTAGTTTTTTATACATGTAGGCAAAGCAGGAGAATTACAGGGGGAGTTAAAATGTTGGGATAGACTAGGCACTAGAATATAATTTTTTTTAAGGAAAATTTTGTGTGTCATGGATTCTTTTGTGGGGTGAAGAAGCTGGGTAGATTTGGCCCTGCAGTTTGAGTGGCTGGAGACATGACAAGGCTGTAAACGGGTAGATCTGGGCTGACAGTGGTGAATGCTTGGCTCTCAGGGATGAATCTGGCATGGGGTCAGTGCAGGGTGTGCAATTAGAAATAGCTTGGCACTACAGAGAAGGAGGTCCAAGTGGGTTGTCTCCCTTACACCTCAAGCAGTATATGCACTAGGGGCGTGCAAATCAGGCAATATTCAATTCAGATTCAGCCCGAATCATGAACAGTGATTTGATTCGTTGATTCGGATCACTGTCCCAATTCGATTCAGCCAAATCTGAAGATTTATGCTGATTTGGAGAATCAGCAATTCAGCCCTAGACGCTGCTTTTAAATGTTTTTTCTACATACCTCAAAGTACCAGGCATGGCTCATGAATGCTGTGATGGTGGGGCAAATGGAGCGTGCCACAGGAGCGTGGGGGTCCCCCTGCTTACTAGGCAGTGAACCCAGAAGTAGACCAGAAGTACTTCCAGTCCACTTCCAGGTCTGCCACCAAGCATGTGAGGGACCCCCTTCCCCAGACCTTCCTCCCGACTCAGTGATCAGGCACAGGGGGACCCCAGGTGCCCCCCCCCAGACCCAGGAGGCACCAGTCACCAAGCCGGGGGGGCGGTTCTCCTACGTGCTCGCTGGAGGACCCAGGAGTAAACCGGAAGTGCTTCTGGTCCACTTCCTGGTCCGCTGCCGAGTGCACTGGGGACCTCCCTGTGCTCCTGTGGGACACTCCATCTGCCCCAGCATCTCAGCATTCATGAGCTTCCTGGTACCTTGAGGTATGTAGGAAAAACATTTAAAGCTGAGTCTATGTCCGAATCATCAAATCTCTCTGAATTGATTTGGAGGGTTCCGAGTCAATTTGGAGAGATTAAAGGGTCTCCTGATTCCATTCAGATTTGGAGATTTGGCTGGCGGATCTCCGCTGGAACTAATTAGCGACCGAAGCTTTGCACAGCCCTAATATGCACCTCCTGGCCTCTTGATTTCTGCTCCCACTTTGTTGTTAAAGATGAAATATTCGGCAGCCTTTGTTAGTAAGTTCAGAAATGAAGGTCCCTATGGCACTTCATGAGTAAACCAGTGAAGATGGCATGTCTTTTGTCACTATGTTTAGAATACGTTAGATAATTCAACACTGCACTTCCTCTCATACCTGTTTTTTAATTAGAATTCTGAACTGTTTGAGAAATAATTGTCAAGGGGGAACCCTGAAGATTTTGACACTAGAGTAGGCCTGGGTTAGTATTTCTTATTTTCCACATTTAGATATATATTCTTTTAATGTTCCAATTTAGCAAGCCTTTCATAGTTTCTTCTGATAAATTGTGTTCTGTTTAGTCAGGAACTGTCATTGGTTTAAATTCTGTTCCTCTGTTTTAAACATGTTGACTCTCTTTATTATTGTTTCCATTTCATGTGATTCACATGTGGCTTTTATTCCCAGTAAATGAACTGGGACACAGAGTTATTGTTCATTAACTGTAGAACAGATATTTTTGTTGTCCTTAACAACTGTGAATTTTGAATTGTGAATTTTAATAGTATTGGATTCCATTGAAAATGTCTTGCAGATAGAGCAGGAAAAGAAGGGAAATATTATGATAAGGAAATAACACACAAATACTCAGGGCGTAATAACTGAGAATCCTTTTCCTTCATATAATGTATTTCGAAACATATCATACAGTGAATAAAAACTGAGTACATTACTGTCATATTGAATGAAATAGTTTGAATGTTTGTAAAGATTGCCCATTAGCCAGTTTCAGGAAGAAGATAGGATCTATCTCCTTATCTAGCTCATTGTTTCGGAGCTACGTGCAAAATGTCCTGACTTCGCCTAAAACCTTAATCTAAATTGTACCTTTAGAAGTTTTTTACAAAGAAAGTAAATGTCCTAAATTCCGAGATATCAAAGCCTAAGGCCTTTTAACCAGACTGGTAAAAAGAAAAGAGTATTTACAGTGATATGGAAGTCTCCCCAAGAATAATTTAAAAATGCTCAACAAAGGTAATTTCTGTTGAGTAAGATCCGAGCCCAAATTTGGGAATTATGATGAATTGAGTAGGAGGAGCCCAATGACGGCAGCTCACTCAATAAAAACCTGTAACTTACTGTCCCAATTTGGAGGTGACTTCACTTGCAGAACAACGAAGGAAGAATCGCAAGTATAAGTTCAGATTAGATTGATCGCCTAATCAAGCCTCTCCGTGAACACGAATCTCTTAGTTCACGCTGAAGCCGCGGAGCGCCCGAAAGGGACTGAAGGAAGGGGACGTAGTCCTATCACTGGTGAGCCCAGCTCATTGAATCGTATTGCTGAGGCCAGCCTATTGAACCGTACTACTGAGGCCAACCCATTAAATCGTACTACTGAGGAATGAAACCATATTTTGATATTTGGCTTCTCGGAATTCTAGGATTGTAAGTATATTATGAAAAATAACAGTATTGATTCAAATTTAACTTTTAGTTGTAATTGTAGTTGTTTTTGTAACACTAATTCTTATAGCATTGTTTGGGAAGGAAGTGCATTTGGAGCATTGTTTCTGATATATGTAATTATTGTGTTTTTAATGTTTGTGGTGTTTCTTAAGGCTAAGCAGTGTTATATACGTAGCAAAGAGTTTTAAAATAAAATTGTGTTGTATAAATTAAGTGTGTAATCATTGTGAAATCGTGCAATCAGCTAACTACTCCCCCAGCCAGTGCATCAAAACGAATCAGTAAATTGTGTGGGATTTTCTCTATTCCATAACCCACTAGAGACAATTACTAGATGTATTGACTCATCTGCATGTGCCTTATACTCATTGTATCTGTTATATTTACTTTAAATTTATGCCAACTCTAGTACCATACAATTTGAGTATAAGGAAAGACTAAAAAATGGCTTTTATTTGTCAAAAGCTGATGGATATTAAAAGGCTATCTATTTTAAAATCTGATGCTGACTCACTTTTGGCATAGTTTCATAGTTGTGTATTAAATGAGAATCATTGATATAATTCAACAATGTCCCTTAGAACAGTTTCCTGCTATTGTCTTATAGATTTTGTAACTATTTTTGCCGCACAAAAACACTTACAAGACACCTTGTCAATTAGGCATGTTTTTTCAAGAAAAGGTTTTCTACTAACCAGCCACTGCAATTGAGGATTGTGTTATACATTCACATTTTGGTAGAAAAACAAGAGATATCCTTTGTTTTCCACTCTTTTGTGAGTCATTTTGATGTTGTGTGTTGAAACAACTGTTATATTTACCAAGGAGTCATTTTCACATTCTCAGTCTTCTGGTACAGAAAGTTGCTCAACCCCAAGAGCCATTTGGAAAAGATGTAAGAAAAATGGATCCTTGTAGAGGCCACTGAAAATCTATTAACTCTTCTTTTTTAACCCATAATAAAAAACCGTGTTTGATACCAGTACAACACCATAGCTGTAATGTCATGTGAAACAGAACTAAAGTTCAAATATCACATACTGGAAATCTGAAAATGTACAGCTAGAGAACTAGAGAAGTTTCAGCTGAATTTTGATTTCATTTTGATAGTTAACAGTATTTCAAATATATATTCATAAGAACCTGCTGCTACCTAGAACAGTTAATCTCTTTTTAGAAAAATCTGTTCATAAATACGTCCATGTATATATGCAGACAAGGTTCCTTGGGTGAATTTGATATCTTTTTTATATATGTAATTTTGTTTTGACTAACAGATTGCTCAATAGGAACTGAGTGAGGACTACTGGTGAATTTATAATGCAGAGATCTTACATGCAGAATGCTATGTGATCATAGCTCACTATTCTTGATACATAACATTTCCCATTAGGAGTAATGAGGTATAACTAAAGGGAAGGCTTACATTTATCCTACCGAAGGACAAGCAGACAAACAAACAACCTTTTACTAAAACATAGGATAATAAGAAAATAGGACTGGAAGGGACCTCACAGGGTCATTTTGCCTAACGCGCTAATCAAGGCAGGATCATCCCTGACTTTAAACCATCCCAGCCAAGTGTCTAACTTCCTCTTGAAAATTTCCAGGGATACAGATAGAGCCAGACTTAGGGGTGCATGCTGTGGGTGATTATTACCCAGGGCACTGTAGTCATAGGATGCCAAACACACACACATGCAAGCAGCCTGCGCTCACAGCTGCACTCTCCCCTCACCTTTTCCTGCCCCAGCCGATCCTTGCTCCAGGCAGGAGGCGTGATGCCCAGCCCAGCCCACCCTGCACCTCCAGCCACTGCTCAGGAGGATCAGAGCCCAGCACATGTGGGCAGGGTGGCACCTGCTCCAGTCCACCTGCCTTGCTCCCACACAGCTGCAGCAGTACCTGTATGCCTACCTGTGTGGTACAGCATGCTGCTCTACCTCCCTGCTGTACTGTGTCCCATGCCTCTGCCCCCCTGCCTCTGCTTGCAGCAGCACTGCTGACTTGGGGGAGGTGGGGAGATTGGCGCCAAAACAAGTTCACCCAGGGCACTATTTTCCCTAAGATCAGACCTGGACAGATTCCACAACTGCTCTAGGTAGCCTGTTCCAATGCTTGACCACCCTCAGTCAGAAAGTTCCTCCTAATTTTACAACCTAAATTTCCACTGCTGCATCTTGTGGCTATTGCTAGTCCTGTCTCCTGCAGACAGAGAAAAGCCTATCTCCATTCTCTGTAATCAGGTGAGACTGTTGTTAAATCCCCCCTCAGTCTTCTCTTCCCCAGAATAACTTGACATAGTTAAATTGAAAATATTCTTAACCCTGGCTCCATATAAGAAAAAATCTAATATCTTTACAACGCTTTCTCTCTCACATAGTTGTAAAAAAAAATATATAAGCAAATAGATCTCGAGGTTTGTCTGGAAACTGGCACCTCAGATATTTTTACACCTTTTCAAATACCAGCTCTGCTTTATCTATTGTACCAATTAGATTATGCCACACTTTTGATTTTTACCTTGTTCCCATTGTATTAATGTTGTTTGATAGTTGTCTATACTGATACATGTTGAAAGTTCTGCTTTTATGTCTTTTTGCTAGGTGCATTGATGCTCAGATGAGAATATAAACATTTTATGTGAGTAGTTCTCTGTGAAATGCTAAAGGAAAAGGTGTAGGAAGTATTATTTGAGTATGTGACTACATGAATCCCAGTTTAGGCATTTATAAACCTGATATGCATCAGAATAGAGTCTTTTCCATAGCAGTTTTCTTGGGGCCACACCTGCATCCATGATGCCCTCTCACTTTCCATCTCATGACATGAAGGACAGAGCAGCTGCAGTTGTCCCTCAATTGCCTTACCCATTCAGAATCCTAGACCAGAAGACTGAAAACATGAGGATGGAGGGCATATCATTGGATCCACACTGAAAATATCTCAAATAATCACAGTGACTATAAAGTATGTAATCATTCTTTGAGTGAGGCACTCACTCTATACAGGTGATAAGTTGGTTGGTGCAGTAGAGGAGAGCTGACTGCCACTATTGAAATAGTGATTGTAACACTGCTCTACCAAACTTGGCACATGATCTTGCATTCATGCCAAGGAGACGATGCTTATGAAAATGTCATGGGTTACACCGAACAAATGTCAGATAAAGGGATGTTATGGAATCATTAGAGGATACTGCTTGTAAGGGAAATTTGGAGGGAAAAGTTGTTACTGGAAATGCATCTCAAAGAACTACGGTTTTCTGTAAGATCAATATCTACTGTTTTTCAGTAACTGCTCGACCATCTAAGTGTTCATTGTACTGGTTCCTTAGTCTCTGTTATCATCTGGTGTTTAACTTCTAAAAGCAAGTGGCCTTTTCCATCCCTTCCTTTCTAGACTCGTTAATAATCAAGCACTCGAGAATATTCCTTCCATTACGTAGATTGTTTCTCATGTATGTGCTTATAAAAGATTAGATCACCGATGTGCTCTTTTCCAAGTGAGTCAAAACGTCTCAGAACATACAGTACCTTTTAATATGCAGTTTTGATTCATCCTTAAAGCAAATCCATGTTGTATACTGAAAGAAGCAGTCAAACTGTGGGGAAAATAGCAGAGCCATGCTATTCAAGATTATTTTAAGGAGGTGAATTAAGATGGCACAAAAGGTCCTTAATTCTGGCATTTCATAGCCTCTGACTTGTCAATTTTAATGATATTTTAACATAATGTGTATATGAGAGATTCTCCAAATTTTTGTGAACATGGCTGATATGGGTGCAGGTTATGGCTAGTCCAGGTTGGGGTTAATGGTATTTGTTAGACTTGTCCCAACAGTGGCCAACTTATGGTATCCCTAGTTGTAATATTCTTCATTGGAAATTTTCAAGAAGAGGCTGAATAGACATGTCTGGGATGACTTAGGTATCTTTTATCTAGATATTCTTTCTGGTCCTTTCTAACCATATGAATCTATGATTAATATTGGGACTGGTTGTTGTTCTGATATAGACTCGGGGCCAGATGGACCCCTTCTTGGGTTAGTGTTAGTCTTGATTTGTAGCCAGTGTTGGACCAGCATTTAGTAATAGATCAGTTAATCAGTCAGGTAGCAAGGCATGTCAGTTAATCTTTGAATTACTCATGTGACATATATTTTTCCCAGTGCTTAATCAGCTCTATTATAATTAGAGACAGGTTTTAATGAAAATCAACTGCTTTCAAAGTATAACAGATGCATATTTAAAACATGGATTATGTCTGCAATCTGACTAACTCCTGCCTATCTTGTGCTGCTGCTCTTGTAGAGATGGGCATATGAGCAAAGGAGCTTTCTAAATTAGAGTTATCCAAATATAATAGTGGAAAATGTGTGTAACAAAGTATCCTTTAATTTGTTTTTTTTTAATGGGCTCTTTTGTAAGCCAACATTTGTACACTGAAGTTATAATTTTAGGGTTGGAATCTTTTTTATTCCAGTTTTGATTCCAGTTTTTCATTTTCAACATAAAAATTGAAAACCTAAATATTTTGATTTGGGTTCAGAGGGTCTGATTTTTCTTCTTTTTAAATTTAGTTTTATAAAACTAAATTTTGTTTTATACATGTATAAGTGACAGTGATCTCAAGAGTTACTCCTTATTTTTCCTGGTGTAAGAGTGGAGAATCAAGTCCTAAAAGTGTAGTTAAAAGAAGTACTACCACATCTTCAAAAACCACATCCACTGCTTTTGACTAGTGATTAAAAACAGTGTTTTGTTTTTCTGTAGCGTCTGAACTAGTTTTATGTCTAAGAATATTTCTTATCTTTGTTATGACGTCACAAATAATGTCATAACATTGTAAGATGGAGACAAGATAGGATGTATTGTATTGATGTGATAAAAAACCGCATGAGTTAATGTAAAATAATATGAGCTATGATACTGTTAATGCTTTTAAAATGAGATAAAAACTACTCAGTGCCTAGAAAATGAAAAAGGAAAAAGTTGTAAACTCCTTCAGAGAGCTAATATTTTGTTATGAAAAGCAGGGAGGGTTTAAAATTCATTAGAAAAGAGTTTACTTTATGTTGTCCCTGTCATACTTTCATACACTGATCTGGGCTAGATCGTCAACTAAAATTGAGCAATCCCCACTACAGATATATAGTTTGTTGGCTTTACCAGATCACAGAAGAACAGTTTTAGTTTTGGAGGGTTTTTACTATATATATTAGAAGAGTCTAAAATCTTGCACAGGTCTTCACAATATGAAGTGATTTTGACCATTCTTAAAAGGAAAAGTATCACTATGTACAGACCAGGGGCAAGTAACCTGTTACTTGGCCTTGTTTCGAATACTGGGTAGCCAACTGAATGCATAACATACCTCAAATCAAAGTGTGCTTTTGAAAATGGGGCTTTAGAGATTGAGTCAATAGCAATGTTGTTAAATATATCAGACTTACTGAGAAATTGTACTGGTTTGCTTAAAAATCTGTTTTTATAAGATGTAGGCAGACAAGGTTCTTTGAGTAAATGTGATCTCTTTTATTAGACCAACTAAATAGTTGGAGAAATATATCTTGCCAGCCTCTGAATTGTTTACTATTCATTCCATCCAGGAAGAACACGCACACTAACTGCAGATTCTTCGTCAGCCTGACAAAGGGTTTTTAAACTCGAAAGCTTGCTAAGATATATTTCTCCAACTATTCACTTGCAAGCTTTGGGTACCAACACCCTTCTTCACGTATAGGGAGAGTATGCTGGTGTTTTATAGATTTCATAGACATTAGGGCTGGAAGGGACCTCGTGAGATCATTGGGTCCAGCCCCCTGCCCAAGAGGGAGGAAGTCAGCAGGGGTCAGATCACCCCAGCAAGATAATCATCCAAGTGTTTTCAAAAGGTATCCAAAGTAGGTGCTTGCTTATCTTCTCCTGGATGGAATACAAGCCAATATGCAAAATGCAGGTCTGGGAAAATGCAAATGTGTGGCAGGAAGGATCAGAGGCCATGGGAGACAATACGTGTGAGACGGAAGAAGACATATATTGTTTAACAATTCAAAGTTGCCATAATTATTAAATTGAGTTAGCTAAAACCATTGGTTCTTGGTGGTTCCATTGGGCAGTATCCCTAACATTAGAATAGCTAAGCAAAGGACTATTTAGGAACAGGTTGATGAAAGAAAACCGAACACTTTTAAATCCTTATTTAGTTGTTCTTACTCATAAGTAATGGGATTGAGCCCTGAGTTTTCTTTTCTGTGCTCTATACGTTATGCCCTAATATGTTCCTTCGATCTTCAATTTTAAACACTTCAGAAAAAAAGTAAGAGTATATTCGAGAATTTAAAATATTTGCATTTTAATGCTTAAGGGAAAGGTAGCCATTTCCAAAAATTGCTGAAGAGCTCAAAGACTTAACATGTCCTGCTAAAAAAATCCCACATAACTCAGCTGGTGGTAAGTGGAACTATTTCTCAAATGCCAGTCAAGAACTACACACAGCTGGCCACAATCCATTCTTATCAGCAAGATGGAAAATAGGCGAGAGAAGTGAAAGAGCAGCACAGCTGTGTTGACTGCAAAATATAGGGACCTATACTGTTACTCAGCTTATATGGTTTGGAATCTCGGGTGAAAGAATAAAAAATTTGCAAGGACAGCATTTTTATGGTGAATCAATTCCCTGGTGCATGTAATAATTGAATGGCTTTCATAAATCTATCAAGTATTATGTAATTTTCATGTGTTACAGGTTTCTTTGGAACGTGTGATTTATGTGTGTTACTTTGAAAAAACATTTCTCTGTCCTCCACTACACTGAATCCTAAACAACTGAATCTCCAGTCAAGTTTGAGATGACACAGCCTCTTAGCAAGCCTGCCTCTCATGTAAGAACAGCATAGAAATGAACAAGGTAATCTTTCAGACTCAACTTATTTGGTCAAGCTTTCACTGGGTCATATGTGCTTAAAGTCTATGGGTGTGTGTAGGTAAAACGGGGACCCTAAATTGAAGCAGTGGGTTTTTAAAAACACCGCTTCAATTTAGGGCCCTTTAACACCCCCCCCCCCCCCCCCCCCAATGCAGAGCCCACCCCCAAAGTTCCCTGCCTCTCTGGCAGCAGGGAGGGGAGGGTGAGCCGCCCGCAGGCAGAGTGGTCCCTGGGCTGTGGGGGCAGGGGCTAGTGCTTCCTTCTGCAGCAGCAGCAGCCTCCCCCAGGTGGCACCTGCCCACAGGCACCTGGCTCAGGTGGTCCCAGGGGCACCTCAGCCACGGAGGGAAGCACCAGGCCCCAGCACAGCTCAGGCAGGTAGGCAGGCTGTGGGGGGCAGCAGGGTGGGGGGTGGAGATCAGGCTTGCTGCTTTTTTTTTTTTTCTTTCTTGGGTGGAGTCTGCCTTCCTGGGCTGCTGCCAGACTGTCTGCACGGGCTTCCTGCAGAACCCCTGAGCTGCATAGAGCCCGGTGCTTTGCTCCATGGTTGTAGGACAGAAAACCAAAACTCCTCAGAGGAGTTTTTGTTTGCTGTGCCCCAAGTCATTTAAGGTGCATTACACTGCCAAATTTGCTACAGCATTTGGAATTACTGTGCAATAGGCTGCCGATGTGTACAAACAGCAACACCATTAAAGTGGTGCAAAAGCATTTAAACCACTTTAAATGATCATGCACACATGCCCCTTGTTTCGTCTGCACATGGCCCAACACATCCACAAGGCTCCATTAACATGTTGTACACATTATTGGGATGAAAATAAAAATCATTCCATATTGTAGATGAAAGTCAAACATAATATAGAACCTCTTATGTGAGAGTACTTGTGGACCATACTGCCTAGAAGGAATAGACCAGGGTTTTAGGGATTGAAAAAACAGAAGTTTGAAGCAGGTGAACAAATTTGTCTTACCTTAACATATGCACAGGAGGAATGAAGTTAGGAAGGCTGGATTTTAGAGGATTTTACTGGGAAGCGATGAAAGTTTTGAAAGAGCCAAGAGCTCTAAGTAGTATGTAGTATTTTTTTAAACTGGGTTGGTCACCAAATGTAAGAGCTGATACTGAAACTGACATAAAGAACTCCTTAAAACTCACATACAGCTAAATTTACAGTAAGGGAATACTAGGCTACCATTTATACACTCTGTAAAATTTGCTATTGCAATCTGACTTTGACATTCCTTCATGCATTCTATCTCCCTTTACACATATGGGCCAGGTACAGACATTACACTTTTACCAATATAAATGATCAAAACCAGTCTGTCTCCACAACAGAATAGAAGCTTGGCGCACACAGGCTGGTTTAAAAATGGTGGAACCTGGTCTAAGATTTGCTGCCTCCACCAAAGGGCGAATGTGTGTCCTGTTTGCTACCTATCTAAACTACACCGCTTACAGAACTACGCCATTGCTATGCTGCGTAACTTTGACTGATTCTGCTGTAGGCTTTTTAAATGTCTGTACCTAGCATATAGTATAGTAACATATATAGGGAGAGAGTTTCAGTAACTGATTCTCAAACACTCTAAGGTATTTCACATTTTCATTTTTAAAATCTCTGATTAGCTTGGTCAAGACTAAAAACCATTAATATTTAATTTTTAAATAAAATTGTATATCTAGGAGTTCAAAATTCCCATGCTGTTATGTACCGTTGGATTTTCAAGAGCTTTTAAGTCACTTAGAAGCATTAGTATAACTGATTTGTGCGCTTGAAAATCAAATTTATGTATGTGTGTGTATTTACCTTTTAAACAAATCACTTCATATTTCAAACAACAAAAATCTCTTTGGGCTGAGAAAACTACCACATCAGTACTCTGAATGAATGTCAGCTCCTCAATTCTTTCTCAAAAGCTGAAGTTAAAAATGGAAATACTATTGAATCCCCCTCCCCCACAATTGTGCTCTCAGTCATCCCTACAATAAGAAAAGAGAGCTGCCCCAAATTAGGAATGTGTTATGACAATAGCACCATCTAGTGGGTACTGGAACTTATGGAATGAGATATCAATTGAAAAGCAACATTCACTTCCTGTATATGCAGGGTCCATGTGATATTATTATTTTCATTACAGAGTTGTACACCTGTCAGTTATTCTGGTGAAAAATAATTTTAGAAGTCTCCAGTTATTAGTGGGATTAGTCAAATTACTAGGGTGATAGGTATTTTAGAAAAAGCTAAAACAGATTTAGTTAATATAGGGCTCTCTCTTTCCAGTAAATATATTGTGGACTCATCATCACCCACGAGTATCTTGTAGGGGAGTACTCCCCGATGGGCTGTTCATGGATTTCCTATAAGAGTCTCAAAAATTAAATGAAAAGTACTGAAAACGCTTCAGGGCTGACCTATTTTTCCAGTGATCAGTGTTCAAAGACCTTCCTGTTTATCCAATATCTTATTTCCAATAGAGGGTAGAAGTAGAACATGATTACAAATCTCTGTAATATTAAAAATTAATTATCCTCTACAAAGTAGTAACTACAAAGAACAGTGTGAAAACATTGCTTGAGTTATCTTGATGATGTAATGTATCCATAAGCTAACTTGACTTTTTAAGGACAATATTTTCTTTAATTGATGAACATAAATCTTGGTCCCACTGAAATCAATAGGATTGTCACTGGTTTTTTTGAGGTGCCAGCACTTCACAAGAGACATTTCTGCAAGGAACAGATTATGACTAGAAGCTTCTTGTTAAGAAAGTATGGTCATTTTGAAACAGTCACCAATTCTTTTCACTTCTCTTTCTCAGAAAAGGATTTGTAACTAAAATAGCAAACTGCTTAGTGAAAGATGATAGAATAGCATGATGATATTTAACAAAGATTTTTTCAAATGTCCATTGCTAGTATCTCAGCTAGGCTTCTGGCATTAGCCTGACTGATTTTCATGTGTTCAATCAAATCCAAGTCTTCATATTTAATTGAAATTAAATCCCCTTAGGTCCAAATTATGTGGGGCATTGAACACCTGGTAAGAGGATATCCCATGCCCCCACGAATTAATTGGGACTGGGATATGAAAGTCATGAATACCTTGGAGGAGGATTTGACACAGGATCAGGCCCCTAAAATGTTATTTTTGCTTTCTTAAAAAATATAGGTGCTTACTGTCACTCGCATGAAGAATTTATGTATAATTGCCCTGCATTTTCATTTAGTTATTTGATGTACACATGGTCTGTCACTTTGAGGAGTATGGGTATTTCTTTCTCAGTGAAAGTTTCTTCAAACTATTTTCTATAGCATTTATATGGTGCTGTTTTGAAAATATGTGCGTGACCACAGGGGTTATGAAATTGAAAGATTAACGTCACTGGCTAGAGACAGGAGCTATGCATGTTTCTCCACACATCTCTGCCAATACCTATCAGTCTTGATCCTCTAGCACGGATCTTTGAAAACTCTTGGCGCTCTGGTGAAGTGCCCGAAGACTGGAAGAAGGCCAATGTGGTGCCTATCTAGGCTTGCTGCTTTTTTTTTTTTTCTTTCTTGGGTGGAGTCTGCCTTCCTGGGCTGCTGCCAGACTGTCTGCACGGGCTTCCTGCAGAACCCCTGAGCTGCATAGAGCCCGGTGCTTTGCTCCATGGTTGTAGGACAGAAAACCAAAACTCCTCAGAGGAGTTTTTGTTTGCTGTGCCCCAAGTCATTTAAGGTGCATTACACTGCCAAATTTGCTACAGCATTTGGAATTACTGTGCAATAGGCTGCCGATGTGTACAAACAGCAACACCATTAAAGTGGTGCAAAAGCATTTAAACCACTTTAAATGATCATGCACACATGCCCCTTGTTTCGTCTGCACATGGCCCAACACATCCACAAGGCTCCATTAACATGTTGTACACATTATTGGGATGAAAATAAAAATCATTCCATATTGTAGATGAAAGTCAAACATAATATAGAACCTCTTATGTGAGAGTACTTGTGGACCATACTGCCTAGAAGGAATAGACCAGGGTTTTAGGGATTGAAAAAACAGAAGTTTGAAGCAGGTGAACAAATTTGTCTTACCTTAACATATGCACAGGAGGAATGAAGTTAGGAAGGCTGGATTTTAGAGGATTTTACTGGGAAGCGATGAAAGTTTTGAAAGAGCCAAGAGCTCTAAGTAGTATGTAGTATTTTTTTAAACTGGGTTGGTCACCAAATGTAAGAGCTGATACTGAAACTGACATAAAGAACTCCTTAAAACTCACATACAGCTAAATTTACAGTAAGGGAATACTAGGCTACCATTTATACACTCTGTAAAATTTGCTATTGCAATCTGACTTTGACATTCCTTCATGCATTCTATCTCCCTTTACACATATGGGCCAGGTACAGACATTACACTTTTACCAATATAAATGATCAAAACCAGTCTGTCTCCACAACAGAATAGAAGCTTGGCGCACACAGGCTGGGTTAAAAATGGTGGAACCTGGTCTAAGATTTGCTGCCTCCACCAAAGGGCGAATGTGTGTCCTGTTTGCTACCTATCTAAACTACACCGCTTACAGAACTACGCCATTGCTATGCTGCGTAACTTTGACTGATTCTGCTGTAGGCTTTTTAAATGTCTGTACCTAGCATATAGTATAGTAACATATATAGGGAGAGAGTTTCAGTAACTGATTCTCAAACACTCTAAGGTATTTCACATTTTCATTTTTAAAATCTCTGATTAGCTTGGTCAAGACTAAAAACCATTAATATTTAATTTTTAAATAAAATTGTATATCTAGGAGTTCAAAATTCCCATGCTGTTATGTACCGTTGGATTTTCAAGAGCTTTTAAGTCACTTAGAAGCATTAGTATAACTGATTTGTGCGCTTGAAAATCAAATTTATGTATGTGTGTGTATTTACCTTTTAAACAAATCACTTCATATTTCAAACAACAAAAATCTCTTTGGGCTGAGAAAACTACCACATCAGTACTCTGAATGAATGTCAGCTCCTCAATTCTTTCTCAAAAGCTGAAGTTAAAAATGGAAATACTATTGAATCCCCCTCCCCCACAATTGTGCTCTCAGTCATCCCTACAATAAGAAAAGAGAGCTGCCCCAAATTAGGAATGTGTTATGACAATAGCACCATCTAGTGGGTACTGGAACTTATGGAATGAGATATCAATTGAAAAGCAACATTCACTTCCTGTATATGCAGGGTCCATGTGATATTATTATTTTCATTACAGAGTTGTACACCTGTCAGTTATTCTGGTGAAAAATAATTTTAGAAGTCTCCAGTTATTAGTGGGATTAGTCAAATTACTAGGGTGATAGGTATTTTAGAAAAAGCTAAAACAGATTTAGTTAATATAGGGCTCTCTCTTTCCAGTAAATATATTGTGGACTCATCATCACCCACGAGTATCTTGTAGGGGAGTACTCCCCGATGGGCTGTTCATGGATTTCCTATAAGAGTCTCAAAAATTAAATGAAAAGTACTGAAAACGCTTCAGGGCTGACCTATTTTTCCAGTGATCAGTGTTCAAAGACCTTCCTGTTTATCCAATATCTTATTTCCAATAGAGGGTAGAAGTAGAACATGATTACAAATCTCTGTAATATTAAAAATTAATTATCCTCTACAAAGTAGTAACTACAAAGAACAGTGTGAAAACATTGCTTGAGTTATCTTGATGATGTAATGTATCCATAAGCTAACTTGACTTTTTAAGGACAATATTTTCTTTAATTGATGAACATAAATCTTGGTCCCACTGAAATCAATAGGATTGTCACTGGTTTTTTTGAGGTGCCAGCACTTCACAAGAGACATTTCTGCAAGGAACAGATTATGACTAGAAGCTTCTTGTTAAGAAAGTATGGTCATTTTGAAACAGTCACCAATTCTTTTCACTTCTCTTTCTCAGAAAAGGATTTGTAACTAAAATAGCAAACTGCTTAGTGAAAGATGATAGAATAGCATGATGATATTTAACAAAGATTTTTTCAAATGTCCATTGCTAGTATCTCAGCTAGGCTTCTGGCATTAGCCTGACTGATTTTCATGTGTTCAATCAAATCCAAGTCTTCATATTTAATTGAAATTAAATCCCCTTAGGTCCAAATTATGTGGGGCATTGAACACCTGGTAAGAGGATATCCCATGCCCCCACGAATTAATTGGGACTGGGATATGAAAGTCATGAATACCTTGGAGGAGGATTTGACACAGGATCAGGCCCCTAAAATGTTATTTTTGCTTTCTTAAAAAATATAGGTGCTTACTGTCACTCGCATGAAGAATTTATGTATAATTGCCCTGCATTTTCATTTAGTTATTTGATGTACACATGGTCTGTCACTTTGAGGAGTATGGGTATTTCTTTCTCAGTGAAAGTTTCTTCAAACTATTTTCTATAGCATTTATATGGTGCTGTTTTGAAAATATGTGCGTGACCACAGGGGTTATGAAATTGAAAGATTAACGTCACTGGCTAGAGACAGGAGCTATGCATGTTTCTCCACACATCTCTGCCAATACCTATCAGTCTTGATCCTCTAGCACGGATCTTTGAAAACTCTTGGCGCTCTGGTGAAGTGCCCGAAGACTGGAAGAAGGCCAATGTGGTGCCTATCTTCAAGAAAGGGAGGAAAGTGGATCCGGCTAACTATAGGCCCATCAGCCTGACTTCTATCTCGGGGAAGATCTTAGAAAAGTTTATTAAAGAGGCCATCCTTAATGGACTGGCCGACGCCAACATCTTAAGGGATAGCCAGCACGGGTTTGTTGTGGGTAGGTCTTGCTTGACCAATCTCATTTCCTTCTATGATCAGATGACCTATCACCTGGACAAGGGAGAAGAGATTGATGTCATATATCTTGACTTCAAAAAAGCCTTCGATCTGGTTTCCCATGATCACCTCTTGGAGAAACTGGCCAATTGTCGCCTTGGGTCCTCCACGATCCACTGGCTGGAAAATTGGCTC
>NW_005842223.1:891072-910825 GCF_000455745.1 Alligator sinensis
GAAAGGGACTTGGGGGTCATGATTGACCACAAGATGAACATGAGCCACCAATGTGATGCCACAGCTAGTAAAGTGACCAAAACGCTGGCTTGCATCCATAGATGCTTCTCAAGCAAATCCCAGGATGTCATTCTCCCCTTGTACTTGGCCTTAGTGAGGCCGCAGCTGGAGTACTGCGTCCAGTTTTGGGCTCCACAATTCAAAAAGGATGTGGAGAAGCTTGAGAGAGTCCAGAGAAGAGCCATGCGCATGATCAGAGGTCAGGGAAGCAGACCCTACGATGACAGGCTGAGAGCCCTGGGGCTCTTTAGCCTGGAAAAGCGCAGGCTCAGGGGTGATCTGATGGCCACCTACAAGTTTATCAGGGGTGACCACCAGTATCTGGGGGAATGTTTGTTCACCAGAGCGCCCCAAGGGATGACGACTAGGTCGAATGGTCATAAACTACTACAAAACCGTTTCAGGCTGGACATAAGGAAGAATTTCTTTACTGTCCGAGCCCCCAAGGTCTGGAACAGCCTGCCACTGGAGGTGGTTCAAGCGCCTACATTGAACACCTTCAAGAGCAAACTGGATGCTTATCTTGCTGGGATCCTATGACCCCAGCTGATTTCCTGCCCTTTGGGCAGGGGGCTGGACTCGATGATCTTCCGAGGTCCCTTCCAGCCCTAATGTCTATGAAATTTATGTATCATTCCCTCTGTTCCAGGCCATGATCCCACTTATGCCAAATTGTGTGGTGGATTTTTAAAATCCTACATACAAATGTTCTTTTTCGGTCCAGTCTGTCTTTTAGATGCACTTCTGTGACCTGCACCAGCCATGGTGAAAGTTTCAAGGTGTGGAGTCCAGCTGTGAGGAGTCCAGCTCTTTTAATATGCTGAAGTAAATTTCATGTGTCATTGATCTACATGCTCTTAATTCAAAGTAAACAAAATCACAGTTAATGCCATTCTCTCATTGACTCAACCTCTTGATAATTATTTCCTATGCTCAGTACCAGTCACTGGCACTCTTGTTCCATCTGATCTGCTTTGTCAGAACTGAACTATGTGCTGTGCAATATACATTGTGGAGTAATCTTCCTGGGAGAAATGTAAATGATCTTTAATTACAAATCTTTAGGGCCAAATCCTGAATGGGCCAAAACTGGGTGGGGATGAGAGTGATATCCTTGAGTTCAAGGGACAAAGAGCTCCCTCCCTCAGTCAGCTTCAGTCAACCATTCACCACCTGTGCTTGCAACAGAAATGCTTTACTCGTAAGCATAGAGGAGTATCTGGTTTCAGGCACAATAGCTGCTATGCTTATGAGTTTTGCCTCCAGGATTGGGAGCAGAGAGAGCCACCCACAGCCACACCTATTCCTACTCTGAATCAGATGCTCTTTTCCTCACGTATCATGGGTGAAGTATGGAGGAGCAGGGGTGGGGGACTGTATTGAGCATGCTCTGCTCTACATTTGTGCTTCTCTGCACTAATGACAGTGCTTCTGTGTCACTTCAGCTGCATAATTCCACTGCACTCTGTGACATGCAGCTTACTCCTTTGCAGGATTTGCTGCTGGTAGGGAAATGAAATTTTATGCTAGATTTTTGACACACCTATACTGGTATGAATAATGTGCATTCTAGGCTAGAGCCGCTTCCCTCTAACACCAAGTTTCCCCATTAACTTTGCATGGACCAGGACTGTCTATATTAAAAATCATGATAAGTAATACTTAGATATCTGCAATACTTTGACATTATTTCATTTGTGATCTTTAACATTCTCCAGTAGCCCAGATGATATCTTTGAAAGAAACAATCCTTCACTTCATGACATCAAAAAATAAATGTAGTTCCTGCTTTTCAGCATGAAGGCAGTTGCACTACTGCTATTGTAGATGAGTCTCAATAGTTTCCAGCTGATCAGAGAGTAATTTCAAGACTGTGTATTGAGAAGGCCTGAATTCTTTTTGTAATACTGTTTGCAGCTTTGCTAACTAAAAACAGCACCGGCTTTGTAAATGGAAGCAAGATTGTAGAATCATGCGCAAGGTAGTGCAGTGACATGTCTAGTAAACTCTCAAATCTTGATTGATTAGGGGAGAAAGTGCTACATAAATTGAGCTAGACTGATATCCTCTCTGGCACACACAAGAAACAGATATAGCACCCTTCAGTATCCCCAAGATTTCACCTGACTATAGTGTTCAGCACAATGAATGAAATGCAGCAGAGTAATCTTACTTTGTCCAAGGCAGCCTGGTGTTTACAGCTGACACTTCAACACTACCGCCATAGGATACCAATGTACAACACTTTAGGACACAAGGGAACTTCTCTCACATTTTCAGTTTTACATAGTAAAATGTTAGATTTTAATTCTTCAAAGCATCCAGTTGGTGGTGCCAAATTATAACTGCAAAGGTTCATTTTCTGTATTTTGGTATTTATGGCAACTACGCACAGATAAATTGTAAGGGTTTTAGCATTCTGCTTTGTGAAATTACTATTTCTCCATCTCTCTGTACCCCAATCTTTAAAAAATATCATGAAACTGATTCTCATAGCCTACACCTGATGTGATTATTTACACCTTGCTATAAAGAGGGCTAAACTATTACTGTTCTTATTTTCTAGCATTTTAACACTTTCTGTACAAAGCATTTTGTAGGAGGAGAAGAGTAAGTAGAGGATTGTGCCCAAGGAATGTTCTCCTTGACTAATGTGTTTGCTACTTCATAAATCATAAAGAAATGTGAAGACACGTGCACCTGCCTTCCTGGATGGTCACTGTCTCTGTACCTGGCATTCACATCATTTGCTTATTCCAGCTAATGTACTGCCCAAGGTCTTTAACACATTTATTATGGCTGCTGATGAGTCAGCTGATGACTTCGTTTCTGTGAAAACTATTTCATTTGGAAGAAGATACCTGTTTTCAATATTTTGTTAAAGAGAGGAGGGGCACCGTGTTATGTTTCATTGGCCTAACAGTGACCTATAAAATGTGCTGGTGAGAACAGAAAATGCAATGCACCAGCGGCAACAGCAACAGTCTGTTTTCTTTCTTTTTGATATTTGATTATAAAGGTTAGAGCAGGGAATAAGAGTGCTAAATTAAAGTGCTTACTTTCTTCTGGCTTTCAGCCAGGAAAGCCAGTGCCCTTCTGGAGGGCCCCTATCTACTAATGATAGAGACCCAGGAAAGAGATCAGCCTTAGTTCTTTCCTGAAAGTTGGTTCTGTCTTTCACATTGCACTGGGCTGGGCCATAGGTGAGGTCATTTTATAAAGACTGTTTCAGTCCTAAACCTAATGATTGCCTTTGGCCTCCCCCTGTCTTCCCATTTTCCACAGGAAGGTTACAACACAAGGCATATTGCAAAATAGGCTGTTCCAGCTGTGATAAGGCTGAGATGAAGTGGTTCAATTACTTGATAACAGGGGCCGGGAAAGTATAAGATAGGAGGTGAGTCAAGGATAGAGTAGGACTATTCACTCTTGATTTCCCTTGCTTTTGGAATTCACCTAATGCAGGACCAGTGCAATCACTTCAGTGCACAGTGATAGACACTTTCCAAAGAAAAATTAAAGAATGCCTGTGGTGGGCTCTGGACACTGAAGGCAGCTTCATTGCAGGAATAAAAAAAGAGCAGGATTTATTCGGTCAGTGGTCCTAACTTTTATGATCAATAACTAACTATTTGATGAAAACCCAAGGTCAGAAAACCCATTTCTCTGACTGTGTGCATATTGACTTTTCTTGTTTAAATTCTTTACTGAGTTAAATATTTCATGCATCTTTTCTTTTCCTGTAACCAGATAATTTTGCCCTCTCTCCTGCTCTCTAATCATTCCCATTTTCTTTCATTTTTACTTTCTTTCTCTTGTGTTTGCTCCAGTTAGGAATGAAGCTTTATGGTACAAGTTGTTCGATATATTCCTCTAAAACTCAACATTGTCCTACAAAGCCTAAACAAATTACAAGAAGAGCTTCTCTTTCGAAATGTTTCTTTTTCCACATAAGGTATTGCCAGCTCTTGCAACTTCATTTGGAGTGTCATGATATCTAATGTTTGTATTCAAGTCCCAACTCATTGATTCATATGAATACATGATAATTCCAGCTTTTGTTTAAAACAAGCAAAAAATTCTAGCCCTTGGCTAAGTACAGACAGTCAAAAAGCCCGAGGCTGAATCTATTCAATCTTTGTAGGTTAGTCTAAACTGCATAGATTGAACTGATAAGCAAAACATCCACTTTTGATTCTTGAAATACAGCCACATACCTTCAGTGGCTCAGGCCAGAAGTCGGGGGGTGCTAGAGCATGCCTCCCTGCTTGGTTGAAGCATACATGTTGGACCAAGGCTAGCCTACCCACCCTGCAAAGGTTTGCAGGGAAGGTTCAAAGCATCCTGGGATTCTGGGGGACTGTGGGTTAACTGATTTAGGTTAAATTGGTTTATTGAACTTCTGTCTCATATCCCCTACAGATTTAAGTTTAGTCTGATACCACATCCATCCAGGTTTATCTTAAACTGGTTTCAGCCATTTTGAAAGTGGTTTATGTGCACTGAACTTCTGTTGTGTTACAGATTTGAACCAGTTTCCAATCACTGATACTGGTTTATGTGTAATTTATGTCCCAAGCCCTTGTAGTTTCAGAGAAGCTTGAAAATATGACCCAAGGCCATTCAAAGCCTCAAAAAACAAATGGAGAATAAAAAAACCTCCACGTTTATTTGTTTGCTTGTTTGTTTTTAATCTCTTGATTTTTAATTTATTGATGGGGGGGGGGGTCCCAACCCATGTGTTTTGTACATCTGTATTAGTTGTCTGTATTAACCTTACATAAACAGCATGACAGGGCCTCTGTATTGACTTCATGGGGCTTTGCATTAACACTTATGATCAACTTATGGGGCATGTAGTAAAGGTAAGTTGCTGTCAGTGCATTTCAACATGTATATGTGCCTAATACTGCATCAGTTCTATAGTTTGACTATATCTGCTTTTATAACTGCTTGTATTTTTATGGGCTGGCTGGTTGTTGTTGTTTTTTTCTTTTCGCATTATGCAAATCTAATTATGAGTCCAGCGCTTTCAGTCTTGGTTCCTGGAAATTCTGTTTTTAATAAGTGTTATATTTTAAAGAAAAATGAGGAAAAAAAGAACAGTGCATGTTATATATTTTTTTTAAAGTTTTTTTTCTTAAGGTGAAATTGCACATTGTGATTAAAAATGGTTTGTCAAATATATATTTACTTCTATGGGTTTTTTTTCTATCAGATATTGCGATATGACTCAGAGATAAGGACTTTTACCACTTTTGTTCTATATTTGAAGCTGGTAAAGTGTACTGCACTCAGATGTCTTGTTAAAATGCAGCTAATATTAGGGTAGCTCGTTCTGTAAAACTCAACATCTTCCTTTGATGTCTCAGCAAGGAATCATGAATGATATTTAGATCTGGCTTTATGTTTAAGTTTAGTTTAGGGATTTGGTTAAAATATGTTAAGAAGGAATATTTTAGGCCCTGATCCTACAAAGACTTAAGCATATGTGGAATTTTATGGACATGAGCAGTTCTATGGAATGTGGTACAACCATTCACATTTTTAGTGTGATTTATGGCCTCAAAGTTTTTTTCTGAATTGAGCCTAAAATTTCCTAAATACACTCTGTAAAGAAGTATTTTAAAATGCCAGGTCACATTTTTAAATGAGCACAAGGAGTGATAGGGGTACTTCTTGTTTAGCAACACTGAAATCAATATTGAAGTTCAGAAGACATTTTTAGATGTCAATTTGCTGCTGAAGCTACTTTCTGATAGCAGGCACATGCTGTTGTGAAATAGCTTACATTTCACAACCTAATATTTACAGGCATCATATCATTGCAGCCTATAAAAAAGAGTCGAGCCATTATGCAACTTGAAAAACACATCTATAAAAGATAATAGACTGATAATTTTGCAGTATAAACTACAGAGACTTTTGTAACAGGAATTCCTCTACTTTCTATTTAAAGTATGTATTGTGTGTGGCTTAAAGTTAAGTTGATGGATGCATAATTTCGAGGTTTTAACTTTTTATGGCTGTATATGCTATAGTATTTGTATTGTTCAATATAGGCATATTTGCAAATACCTCAGGTAGGCAGGCTTTTATAAATATGTCAATCGCTCTGTGCTTGTCAGTGACTAGTACAATAGGACCTTAACCTTGGTTGGGCCCTGAGTACCACAACAACAATAAGATTAATCATAGTCATTTTCATCACCAGCAGCATCTACTAGCTTTTATTTTTCTTTCTAAGCTACCACCATTTCCCTACAATAAAACATTTGATGAGCACCAGTAGCCACTGAATCCTCATATACAGGCTTTGAAGGACAAATAAGACAGTGAGTCACAAATAACTATTTCCTTTCTGTTACTCTCCTAAACATAAATTTCAGCTTTACCTATGGGTATATTCATAATGTGTTTAATTATTATTATCTGTATGAAAGAAGTCAAGCTGCAAGCAAGAGAAATGAGAGTTTATAATTATGCAACCTAAATACAAAGCAGAGCTGTAGCAGATGCCAGGTTGTAGGATCCCAGTCACAAATTAGAATGCAAACTGACAGTCTTAAACATTCGCAGTCAGATGTAGTTGTGGCTGCAGAAAAGCTGTTGATTTGGTCAGTAACTACAGGATATGTACATCCAGCATAACATTTCCTTTCTATAAAATATTTTGCTTTACCTTGTCCTTATTTGCCTTTTGGAGTTCCTGCTTAGTCTTTCATCTCCTCTACAAACTATACTAAAGAAATATAATTTGATTTTTAAAAACCAAACTACCAGCTGGCTGCAACTTGCAAAGGTCGAAGCCACAGTTTATATCTGAGAGCTATAAACATTCATGACTTCCTTTTAAAAATAAGTAGCATCTTCTCCCCAGAGTTGCTATCATATGTGAATACAATCAAAATATGCAGCCCAAAGTAACCAGATTGGATTTGAAAAGAGGATAAATTAAGAGGTAGGAGAATAAGTAATCAGCTGAAGGTTGCATAGAAATGACTGAAGAAAAATAGAGTAGGGAACAGCATAGTGCACGAAATCTGAGCATATTTGTTTCAGAAAACACAATTCACTTGTACTTTTTCACTTGTACTTTTGCCCTTATGTACTTTTGCACTTATGATTTATCCTGGAGAGAGAGAATGAAAATTGAAATCAGTTGAAAGTTTGAACTGTGCCCTTGATCTAGGCCTGTTGAACTGTTTGTGTGCATGAAGTTGCATGTAAATATAACTTCCAAGGTTAAAAGGCCCAGATGGGCATTTGGGCCTGATCAATATCTTTTGAAGTCAATAGTAAACCTCCCAATAGATTTAAAAGGTCAGTGCTCAGACCTTAACTGCAGAGATTGCAATGCTGTCAGCATTTACAAAAGATGTAAGAAAAATGTTTCACACAGTAGAGACCATAGTTCAGTACTCCATTCTCAAACAAAGCACAGGGGATATGGTGTAACTGTGCATTGGTACTTGCAGTCTTTACTGTAACCCTAGTGGTTTACAATGGCTCCTGTAGCCTTTGAGTTATGGATTCATAGTCCAAAGCAATATAGATACTCTCACTCATAAAGGTTTTGCTGGTATCCGAGATGTCAACAAGTGACAGAGACATAAATGAGCTGTGTAGATCATCCCAAACAAGCACTACTTTAAACCCTGTGCCCACCCCTCCATTCCATGGCCATGCAGAGATTCTCCTTACCAACGTGATTTGCAGATGGAAACACTGGAGAGTTAGGATTAGGACATTTTAGACCTTTCCAGAAATTTTTGTACATTGGATTTTGTATCAACATCCAGGGGAAAAAATGTTGGAAACCCCTTTCTCCACACAAAGTACAACACTTTCCTTGCGTGCTGCACTTGGGTGCAACACTCTCCTATCTGTATTTGTTTTTAATCTTTATCTCTTCTCCCATCAAGAAATTATTACTCCTCCACATCCACAGGTGATAAGCAAAAGGGCATGACACAGAGAGACGTTTGATGCTTGTTCCTGGTCCAGGTGGCAGGAGATACGGAATGACCTTTCGAGGTCCTTTTTCCTAACTATGATTCCATAGCTCCTGAAAGTTGATCCAAGCTACCATAGACTAGAAAAATAATTTATTATCATGGGCAGGTCTTTCCTTTTGCTGTGTGAAATCTGCTAGCAGGACAAAAATAATAGAAGGTGAAGTGCAGTTAAACTGGAGTAGCCCCCAACTGTAAATAGGGTGATTTATTTTTCACTGTGGTTTGTAGCGTATTGTAGTGTTTATTTCATGTGATAGGAATTGTATGAACATGCATTATATGGAAATCTCTATCCAAAGATTTTAGCACACATCACAAACTTTGATTAATTTTACCTTAATACCAGTGCCATACAGATAGGTGTTATAATCCTCCTTTTACATTTGAAGAAACTGGAGCAGTATTGTACTGTTAAGTGGCTTGTCTGTATCACACAGGAAGTCTCTGGCAGTTATAATTCTACCTAGATACCCTTCCTTTGTATTGTACGTAACCACAAGATAATCTTTTCTTCCTAGTTATGTGATATAAACATGAAATGCAAATTTACAAACTGATATGTATCATTACTATTATACTGACATCTTAAATTTGAGGATTTCAAAACACTTTGTAATCTCATAATCCAATTTCACTTAAATCTCTCTCTCTCTCTCTCTCTCTCTCTCTCTCTCTCTCTCTTTCCTCTCCCCTCAGAAAAGTATTCTAAATATACTGCAGTAAAATAGAGCACAGAGGAGAGGAAGCCATTTGCCTTCATACAGGAAGCCAATTTGCTGATCCAGGTTTAGAACTCAGAGACCTCTAACCAAAAGCACTTTCCCTCCCTTCAAATGGACCTGTGGTATAGTTGAGTGAAAATTGCCAACAAAAAATATAAGATATTGGTGAACTTTTGGTCCTTTTTTTTGGTAATAAAAAAACTTGCAGCATGTTATAGGCCTAAACATAGCTGAGAAGGTATCTTTTGTTAAAAAGGAGAAGGGAAAAAAGTGCCCAGTGGCTTTGTATCCTTGATGGACATTGTCTCATATATCATGACAAATTTTCTGCCATGTTTGAGTTTGTCATTGAGAACATTCTGCCATCGCAGCGAAGTGTCCTAACTTGATCACTACTCAAATAGGCAGCTATGTAAATAGTTTCAGTGATTTACAATGTGTCTTGACAATCCACTGCATAAGTAAAAATGCAAAGCTAGAGACCATTCAAGAGCATAAGACTATCGCTATTGCTGAGTTAGAAAATATTTTTTTTTCAAAATTGACTGGAAGTTTGGTATTTTTCCTAAAAGACAAAACATTGCAGTGCCTTTCCCAGAGAGAATACACCATTTGTGGGAATTCATGCTTGTTTTGATTATTTTATGTCCAGTTAAAACAGGGGCAGGCAATTATTTTGGGCAAAGGGCCCCTTACCGAGTTTTGGCAAGCTGCTGAGGACCACATGGGTAGCCCTGCCCCCGGACACATACATACTTTGTGCACTCTACACACTCTGTGCCTCCCACACTACACTTTCTTTTTCTCTCTCTTTCTCTTCCCCATCTCATTGCTCTCTCTGTTCCCTCAGTGTGCGTGTGCACACGCATGCGCATGCAGACGCACACACACACACACACACACACACACACACACCCACCCTCCCGCTCCTGGCTCCAGAGTACTGGTGCAGCATTGTGCTCCTGCGGCCCGGTGATGCAGGCTGGGACCGCGTAGTGCTAGAGCAGGTGTGCAAGGAAACAGTAAAGGCTGGGGCAGGCAGAGGGCTCCTGCCAGCTCCCCCTGGGTCCTACTGCCTCTGGCTCCTGTCTTCTTTGACAGGCACTCAGGAGCAGATAAATATTAATTTTCTACATTTTTTAAGGGGCCCTGCGGGCCAGATAGAATGGCTTGGTAGGCCGGATCTGGCCCATGGGCCGTATTTTGCCCACCCCTACATTAGAATCAATGGGCAGCATAAACTAGAAGCTGCACTCTACTCAGTGGCAATCCAGCTGAGTGACTGGGAGGAGAATCTGTTGGACCTGGCTATCCAACAGCATCATGGCTGGGAGCTATATGCAGCTTTGGCATGTGGTCCCCATGCTGTGAGGGCAACCCTCTCCTTGGGATCTCCCTGCCAGGAAGGCTGCGCCAGAGGCTCACAGCCCTCTCCTACCACCCCTGCTGCTACAGCTATGCTAACAGCACACAGGCCCCCCTGGCTGCTTTTCTCACCACAGAGTAGCAGGAAAAGCTGGTGCTGGGGCCATAGGTCACATGTTACCAGTCCTGGTTTTGGGTGATTTGCATTTCTTCTGGTGTTCCATGAGATCAGTTTTTACTCCATTCCTGGCACAAAGAGCATTCACAATCAGCTGTAGGTTTTCACTCTTGTCTGTGGTTGGTGTTTGACTGTAGTTGTGTTGATTTCCCATAAGCTAGAACCATCCTGCTTTGTACTATTTGTCCTTGGTAGGAGAAGGCTTGGCTACCAGTCATTATGGAAAAAAAGAGCTAGCACTAAAGACTTCTAAATATAACCTTGCTAAGTTTACTGATTTTTATTCTTTCTTTAAAAGGAATTACTTTTCAGCTACTGTATCCTATCAGGTTCAGAGCATTACTTTATTCCTCTCATCTGTTATGTGAGAGCCATATTTTAAGGCATTCCAACTTTTTCTTTTTACCATGTGTGGAATAGCATTAAAGCTTGGCCCTGTCACTCTCTGCCATCCCCCTCCTTCCCCCCACCCCTGTTCCTCCCCCATCTGTGACATTTCAATATTTGCCTGCACCTTTATTTGCTGTTGGCAGATAACTGCAATTCCTTCCTACAGGCACCACTATTAATAGATTTTGTTAGATTCAAAATATTATGGCAAGATCTTGTGTCTCCTTTTCAAACATTCTAATAGCATTCCCTATTGAAATCTTTTATTGTCTGATGGCCTATGTCCTTCTGGATTTTAAGTTCTTGCTTTTAAGTTGTTGCATATCTTTGCCTGTTTCTTATTAGCTAAAAATCTATGGTTGGTAGGGCTAAGGATAAGAAGAAGGACTTCTATTTGGAATAAGAAACTCATAACAATGATAGAAACCCAAGGCTAGATAAGAATTGTTAAAATATCAATCATATTGCAGAAAAAGCAAGAGTATTACATATGCAATACAAATTACATAGTATATAAAAATGTTATGTATTTTTATATTTCAAAAGAAACATATCTTACAGTGATAATGAAACATTGTAAAAATGTGAATTATTTAAAGTTTGCAGGACCAAATTACTTACACACAAGATTATTAAAGAATTATCTGAGAAATTCTTTGAATCGGATGTTGCTTAGATGTTGGAACACCGGGAAATTATAGGGGGCTGGGAAAACTAAAGCTTAATGTAACAACATGTAAACAGATAAATGGAGTGGCAGAGGAAACTGTTGACTAGTTAGTTTTTGAATGCCAACTCTAGGCAAAATTATGGATACCCTGATATGGGATGTTATTGGTAAATGATTAAATATGGTAGCATATTTAATAACAATCTACATGATTTTATGGAAAACAGGTCTTGGGCAAATAAACTTAATATTGGTTTCTGACAAAATCATGTCTGGTTAATAAGGTATTTCTGTGGATGGATGTGCGATACAATTAGGTTTTTGTAAAGCAGCTGGTTTAGTCTATATGACATTCTTATTGAGAATGATACAAAATCAATATTAAGAGGATTTAAAATTAGTTGCCACACAGAACACAAAAAGTAATTGTAAGTGAGGAAACATCAACTAACATGTGCCTGGGCATTCCACAAGGATCTGTTCATGGTACAAGGTGTTCAGTACACTTATACGTTTTCTTAAGTAAAATATGAAATGATAATATTTGCATAAACATTGATTCCAATAGTAGTGAATGATGTTTGATACAAGTTAATTGTCAGATTGACCTAGATTATTTTATAAATCTGACTAATTTGGATTTGGATGGCATGTGTTAATTCAGACAAATCCAAGATCATGTATCCTAAGCAAAGAAGGCAGGTCACACATAAGATGGAGTACTATATAAAGCAATGAAAAGAACAACTAGATAGAAAGGGGAGATAAATATAGGTGGAAGGGAACTAATTTATTTTAGCCAGTGAAGTGCTGAAGCTAGGAGTGTGAATGTGATCCCTGGATGCATAGTCAGTGGAAAATCAAGTAGGGGTAAAGAGTATACAGCATTTCTGCAATAGTGGGCGCATCTACATGAGACACTAGACATTAGCCTAATAACTGAGCAGTAGCATGTCATCGCAAAAATGTGCAAATAGCCTACTGTGCAGTGTTATTAGGCTAATGCGCAGTAAACGTCACTAAATAACTATTCACCGGTGCTACTATGCAGTATCTCTAGGTACTGTGCATTTAGTTAGTACTTCATTAAGGAAGTACTAAACTAAATGTGCAGTGTCTAAAGCACATTAATGAATGTGTAGACGAGCCCAGTGTGTCCAATTCTGTGCCCACATTTAAAAAAGGAGTTAAGAATAAAGCTGCACAAATCATTTGAGGCAAAAATGTGCATACAGGAAGAGATTAGCAAAGCTCAGTTTATTTAATTATTTACATAAATAAGGGTAGGAGGTGATTTGATGATTATTTAAAAGTACCTGCATGGCAGAGATTTCTGCTAACAGGCAGCTTTTCAATGTTGTGGGGAGAGGACATAACAAGATTTAGAGTTTGGAAACTGAAGCTGAACTAATTCAGACTTGAAATAAGTAATGAATTTTAGCTGTGAAATTAATCAACCATTAGAACATCTTACCTGTGTATGTGGTAGACTTCCTTAAATCACTTGACATCTTTAAAACAATATTGCAAGTTTGTCTGAAAGCTATGTTGTAGTTCAACCAGAAGTTACAGGTTTGATGCAAGAAATTACTGGGTGTGGTTCTATGATTTGTGTTATATAAGAGGTCAGACTTAATGATTATAATGATCCCTTCTGGCCTTAAAATTTATGCTTCTATATTCTTCTGAATCTTAATTTCCTGTTGCTGATGATTATCTACTCCCAGGAGTATATTCAGCTCTGCAAAACAGAGGGAGACATGATTTTGTCCCCAAAGTGCTTACTACTTAAACATACAAACAAAAATACTGGAATTAGTTTATGATGAGCTAAATTATCGGGAAGGGCTGACTTACTTTAAAATATGGTAGTACTTCTCAGGTGTCTTACTGTCAGTACCTCTCAAATAAAAAGTGAGAGATTTTAATGTAAAGACATTTGAAATACAATGAAAAGGGGGAAGTGCCAGGCAGACAAGGATTTTTTTCCCCTAAAAACACTTAAGTGATTTAGGAATTTAAATCCAAGTGTGGAAAGGAGGTGAGAATGAGAAGATTTTAATAGTTTAGATTAGAAACAATACTATTCCATTCTATATTGGTTCTCATACCACCCTCATCACTATAATGTCTGAGCACTTTGTAGTAATTCATTAAGTATTGTGATTAAGATATGTCACATGAAGTCATTTCATCTTCTCATCTTTTCAGCCAAGGAGAGGCTTGATCCTTCATCACCAAAGTCAATGGAAGTAGTAGCAAGCCCGATTAATGCTACTGTGAGGAGGAGTAGTAGCACCTACATTAGTACTCTATGTAGTACCTACATTGTTTAGCTATTTGTGAATGCTCTCTGGTGTGGTTGTATCTGCATCACCCCTTTCTCACATAACTAAACACCAGCAAATTGTCTCTTCCTTGTTAAGGTTTTTCCAGCTACGTAGATTGTAAATCCCTGCTTTGTTCTGTTGTTTTGTTAAGTCCTGTTCCTTGAAAAAGAAACCTTCTTTTTGTTTTGTCAAAGGGGAGGGAAGTTTGGTTGACTACATGGGGGAGAAGTGGGAATTGGCCATGCACAAAGTACACAATGTACAGTGCATGGGAAATAAACCGAAAAATAGAGAAAGATACATTCTTTCATTATCTTTTCAGTAAGAGTTACTTGTGGGTACAGCAAGTTAAAGCTGTTCAGCCTGAAGTATGATTTTTTAAAATGATAGCATTCATGTAACTCTTTGCGAGAAAGCTAAAGATGCATCTCTGTTAGTTTGTTGGTAAATCTCTTATGGCAAACTCGATTTCATGCTGTTTTCAGGATTCAGTTGCCTCATTTAATGTACCAGTGATTTCCTTCTTCATAAAGAGAGTATCCATTATCAGAAGTATGTTCAGCAGTCTGCAAAACAGAAGTCTCAGGCCAGTTCAGAGAGACCTACATTTCAAACGACCAGTCCCATACCAAAAAATATAGCTACATGAACAGTAATGGCAGGGTTTCCCAAACTTTTGATACCTGAGGCATGCTTTTTTCTGAGTTAAAATTGGTGGCATACAAAAAAAGTTTTTGTGTCTCTGTGTGCACGCACACGCACACACGTGCGCGCGCGCACACACATTTTTTTAAAACATATAACGTAATGTATTCCCCTGCCAAAGGAAATCATACCACCACTGAGATGTACTGTTTATAAAAATGACACCAAATACGTCTTTCTTTAAGCAAAGGATTAGTCTCAATACTAGTGATTCTCAATCTTTTTAGCCTTAAGGCACCCCTCCATAGCTTTTCTGAATTTCACAGCACCCCAGGTGAGAATCAGGGAGATGGATCTTTTTCTGAATTTAGATTGGAGGTGGGTGGGGCTTGAAGCTAAAAAAAAAAAAGTTGAGAATCACTGATCTGATTGGTACCACTCAAGGGTAGCAGGGGCAGGACCTCAGCCTCTGCTCTTTCCATTGTCAGCCCCCCTCCAAACCCCTGGTCTGTACCTCAGGGGACAGCCCCTACTACTGAGGGTGCTCCTGCAAGGTTTCACATGCTGGTGACCACCCCCACAGCTCCTCCTGTTGGCTCTGGGAGTGTTGGAGAAATGGAGGGGACAAAGCAGGCTCTGTCTGCCCACCCATTTGCAACAGAGGGCAAATGGGAGTGTCAGGGGGCTGCCTGGGTGTGAGGAAGGAGGGAGGGGGGACAGCAGCAGCAGCAGTGGCAGTTCCTAGAGGAGCAGCCACAGGTGCTGCTGGAGTAGCTGGGACAGGTGCAGGGTGCCAGATAGGGGAAGGGAGCATTTACTTCCTCACACCTGGGGGATCTCATGGCACACTTCCATGGCTGTCATGACACGCTAGTGTAGTGTGCCATGGAACACCCTGGCTAAGTATAGACAGTCAAAAGCCCGAGGCAGAATCGATTTGATCTAGGTAGCTTCCTCTAAACTGCGTAGGTTGAACCGATAATGAACTGAACTGATGGTACATTAAATGAGGCAATTTGGAAAGGCAGGGGGAGGCCTGCACTGACCCAGGCCAGTAGGAAGGGGATGCTAGAGCACATCTCCCAGTCTGCTGGCCATTGCCAGCCCAGCCACATGCCCCCAACCCCCTATTGTCCCCCTACAGAGGGTTAATGAGGCCCCTGCCTGGGAGCTGGCCCGCCTTGGCAGAGCCTTCCTCTCAGAGGGTTTCCCCCAGCCTGGGGTCCCCAGCCCAGGCTGCCCTAAGGGGCTGAGGGGAATTCACCCCTCCCTCCCCCCTTCCGAGCTGCTAGTTGCTTCAACTGCTGACATAGGAGGGAGGGAGAAGAAGTCCTCCCAGCTGGGTGCCTGCCCATGCAACCCAGCTTGGGGGCACCAGGGAGCCCCCACCTTGGGGTGCTTCCCCCTACCATAGCCCAGGGTCTCCCAGATCTGGTTTCCCTGCTCCTATGGAGCTGAGGAAATTTTTTTCTCTCCTGAACCCCACAGCTCTTGCCTTAGCATGCTGGGATGTTGGGGGACTGTGAGTTAACTTGAAACAGGAAGGGATCTGGGACCGAAGTTCTATAAACTGGTTTGACCTAAATCAGTTAAATCTGATACTACATCCAGTCAGGTGTATCTTAAACCAGTTTTGGTCATTTTGAAAGCAGTTTATGTGCACTGAACTTCTGTTCTGTTATGGGTTTAAACCAGTTTCCAACCAATTAAACCAGTTTATTTGCAACTTCTGTCCCTAGCCCCTTCGGGAATCACTGAGTTTGGGGAGGTAACCTAGGATGGGAACTTACAGTGCATCAGCTACTCTTCAATAGCTAACTAAAGTACATGCTTTTACTCCATGGAATATGTAAGGTAGCTCTCCCTACTTTCTTTCAGAGATAAGTTATCTCTTGTTTGCAGCGGTCTATAAGCGTTTATATGTTTAGTTACCAGAGTGTAGTTAATGTTCTGTAAGCTAGCACCTTAGGTCACCCCAGGGTAACTTGTCTGTGTAGCCATGTCCTTAGCTTGCTTTGTGGCAGATGCCACATCACATCAGCATTCTAGATGAGTCTTTTAAGGTTTCTTCCTTATTCAGTCTTTTTCTTTGAAACACACTAACTAGTCATTTAATTGACATAGAATGGAAGGGGGGGGTTCTTAATTAATTTCTTAAATTATAAAATTATAGGTAGCCAGCTACAAAATTTTGCTTCTGTTTTCAGAACATGGCCCTGAGATTTGAATTTTGGTTTGCGGTGAAAGCTATTCCTTTAGGGTGAAACAATAACATTTTGGATGGCAATAATGCTCAATACCACAAATCCTTATTGCAGGTTTTCTGCCAGAGAGGCAACAATTTTCTAGCGAAAGCATGTACTGAGTTGAATTATAGAATCTTAGAAAATGAGGGTTGGGAGGGACCTCAGGAGGTCATCTAGTCCAACCCCCTGCTCAAAGCAGGACCATCCCCAACTAGATTATCCCAGCCAAGGCTTTGTCCATCTGGATGTTATAAACCTCCAAAGATGGAGATTCCACAAGTTCTGTGGATAGCCTTTTCCGGTGCTTTACTACCCTCCTCCTGAGAGAGTTTTTTGTTATATCTAACCAAACTTCCCTTGCTGCAACTTGAGACCACTGCCCCTTGTTCTGTCATCTGCCAGTACTGAGAACATCCTCCATCCTAGCTCCTGAGAACATCCTAGCTCCATCTTCTTTGGAACCCCCCTTCAGGGCAGTTTCCTTTTTTTTTCCTTAATTTTCATTATTCCTTAATTTCCTTTTTTCCCCTTTCTTTTTCTTTCTACATACATGTTTTTCTTTCTATGTAATTCAAAAATGGCACTTGTTTCATAGATCCATAGATGTTAAGGGCTGGAAGGAACCTCTCAAAATGTTCAGGTCCAGCCCCCCTGTGCTTCAGCAGGAAAGACTGCTGGGGTCAGATGACCCCAGCAAGGTGAGCGTCCAGACTTTTTTAAAGATGTCCAGAGTAAGTAATTGTACCATCTCTCGGGGGAGTCTATTGCACACCCTGGACACTCAAGTTGTAAACAAGTTTTTCTTTATGTCTAATCTAAATTGGTCTTCTAGAAATTTATGAACATTAGTCCTAGTCTTCTCCTGAGTAGCCCTAATGAACAGACGTTCTTCCAGTCCCTGATATGCATCTCTTATAGGCTGCTTCTAAGTCCCCTCTGAGTCTTCTTTTCTTCAGGCTGAACTGATCCATGTCTCTCAGCCTCTCATCATATGGCTTACTCTCCATATCTCTAACCACACGAATAGTCCTTTGCTCTCAAGCTTCTCCACATCCTTCCTGAAGTGTGGTGCTCAGAACTGGATGCAGTACTCCAGCTGCAGCTTGACCAAGGCTGAATAAAGCGGGAGGATGACATCCTTAGTCTCGTTTAAGATGCATCGGTAGATGCATGCCAGTGTTTTGTTTGCTTTGCTGGATATGGCATTGCATTGGTGGCTCATTCTATGGTCTATCAAGACCCCTGGGTCTCTTTTGATTGTGGTGTTAGTAAGTGTAGGACCTCCAAGCCTATAAGCATGTTGCAGGTTGTTTCTCCCCATATAGAACACCTTGCACTTCTTGGTGTTGAACATCATCTGGTTTTGGTCAGCCTGTATCCCTACCCTATCCTCCAGTGTGACCACAGTCCCCCGTAATTTGGTGTCACCCGAGAACTTGGCTAGTCTGTTTTTAACACCTGAATTCAAATCATTAACGAATATGTTAAAATATGAATATGTTGTCAAAAATATAATACATTTCTCTTGAATAAAAATATGTATTGTTAAACAGTTTAATTTTACATTGATTGACTCACATGCCTTCCCAAATCTTTATTTCCTAACAACTTGAAATAAGATGAAGTTTGCCAAGTTCTTATTTTAATTATTTCACCTTCTGTTTATTCATGGGGTTTGCTTTTTAAGCCAATTTCCATTTTCTTTCTTTCCTTTTATTTTCTCAAAAGGTTTTTCATGAGAGACCATGGTTGTTAATAAGATCAAGGGGCAGATCTTCAGTCCTTTGGGTTTTTAGGCCTCTTTGGGCAGTTTATACCAGGAAAGATGCTGTTCTCCTAGCTCAGCCCTTCTACCTTTGATATTCTTTGAAGTTCTTCACTGAAGGCAGCCTCTGATGACAAACCTCTCAAGAGATTTGGAGAAGGAAGTCTCACAGTGAGTATGCTTCTGGACCCTCTTAGACTTCACTCTCTTAGGGACCTCAGAGAGCTATATTCACATGTGACTGACTGGATGACCATGTATATCTACCCTGTCTTGTCCAGCATCCTCTCCACAGTAGGGATGGGCCATCATGTGAAGTAATATTAGTAGTATGTTACATCTTCAATCTCTTGGTTCAGGTTAATATACATGGTTAAGGGGACAGCATTTCTATACTTTGTTGTATAATTCTGTTGGAAACAAAACTTTTCCCAAGGAATTTACTCCCAAGAAAAGGAGAAATTATGACCCCATGTGGATGCCAAAAGTCACATGCAGTTTATAATCATAAACATTCAGGTTATAATCAAGACTGAAAGATATTTTGCTGGATACATCTCTCTCCACTCTCCCTAAAGAACCCATAGCCAATTTCCAGAGAGTCAGAAGGACACATTTGTTAGTTTGTATAAACAAATTATAACATATTTTAAACTCATGCTTCTGTCCAAACACATCACACAATTTTTTTTATTCTTGAAGGGTATTTTTTTGCTGCTTTTTCCTTGTGTATCTTTCATCTGCTTCCAAGGCTCTTTACATAACTACTGACTGAGAAAGCAGGACCCTTCTGTCAGTAAAAGGGCAAAAATGATAGTGCAGGAATGTGACCTTCAGCATAAGCTTTACTAGTCAGTCTTTGTCTGTCAGATAGTGAGATGTTGTTATTTTACCAAAACTTTCAGGCAAAAAAGTTAAGATTTGGGCAGTTATACTTCTAACTGGTATGATCTTTCTAAAGACTCAAACATTGCTAGTATAAACGTCTTGGATTTAAAAGATAGATGTGTCCAATCCAAAGCTGTAAATGTCTACCCCATGTACAATATTGAACAGATCCCTTACCATTTCCCTGCCTTTTAAAACCTGGTTAACAATAGGATTAGACAATGAAAGAATTTTTCTCTGACAGAAATGTGTTTCAAACAAAAATAAAAACAGGCAAACTTGCATAATCCACACCATAAATATAGTACTTGCCAGATACTGAGTCTGTAGGCTGTCCATTGATTATATCTGTTCTTTTATTTACTCTTCTATTTAATGCCTCTCTCAGGTGACTCCAACTGGTCAGGAATATCATTGCTCTTTTAATAGCCTCCATACAAAATGCAAGACACATTAATGGGGCAGTTTCTTCCTGC
>NW_005842223.1:910856-931626 GCF_000455745.1 Alligator sinensis
TCAGTGTGACAGACAGATGTATGTTCTTTCTGCTGCTAGAAGAAGAAAAAGGTTACTTCTGCTCATCTTTTACTGTGGAATGTGGAGGAAATTCTGTGATTATATTTCTGTGATGAATCATGCAGATGGCAACCGATGCAGAGAATTTTTAGACTGAAGCCCCATCCTTAAATTGTAGCTCTATGCTCTTGCTCTTTTGCTCCAGAAGAGAGAACCAAGATTGCTCATGTTCTGTATTCTAGTCCACTTCTATGTACCCCACAGATTAATACACTGGGTGATATTTATGTCTGTGTACTTTAAACAACCTTAACTGAGTCGTATGCACAAAAAACATTACAACAGTTCTCTGATGTATATTTTAGAGTTGACCAATTGACAAGGTTTTATTACCAAAAGTAGGTAAGGTCAAAATTATGAAAGGCATAATCAGTGCCAGCCATTTTTGGCTTAAGTCATAAATTAATGTGTTCAGAAAAGATGAGTTCCAGAAGCTCAAAAATGGATCTTTATCAGGGATCCTAGTTTTCTCTGTTTAAAAATCACAAATTCTCTGATGCAATTTTTAATAAAAATTGCAAATCCTGATTAAATCCCCTAAAATCCATGTTTTTCCATGATTAAAATGAAATACCACACCCCCTCCTCTATATTATATAGATCTATATTATATACATCTCTCTATATCTATATCTATATCTATCTAGAGGTGTGTGTGTGAGTCTGTGTGTGTGTGTGTGTGTATATACTGGATGCCCCATGCAACATTGCTTGCATGAAAATCCAATGAGCCAATTTTTGCTTGAAATAACATTTTATTGCACTTCAGCAGCTTCACAACACTTCCACATATACAAAATCGTGAAACATATCACACTTTGTTACTATAAGAACTTTACAACACTTCTGTATATATTGCTACTCAAGTCAGCAGTCACTGCAAATTGGATGTTTTCTGGGTGGGAGATGCCGGAAGCAGCCACATATAGCTGTCCATGGGTGAAGACAGGATCCTGAAAGAACAATCCTATTCTTTTTAATGTTTGCCTCTGGGCTTTATTGATGGTCATGCTGAATGCCACCTGCACAGGGAACTGTTGACGTGCCCATGTGAATGGAAATGTGTAGTCAGATGGCTTCGGTGCTCTTCGGGGAATTAGTACTGTTCTTTTTGATCCAACAATTTTTTGCTTCAGGTAGTCTGCTGTTGATGATGGATTGCACCAATAGCCACGTTCCATTGCACAGACCATCCTTAGGGGCAAGGTTTTGCAGAAGCATGATGAGCATCCCAGGCTTAAGGTGAAGCTGATGTGGAGGCAAACCTGACACCTCCTTGGAATTCAGGTACTGGTGCCCCTGCTCTTGGGGGCAAGGGCAGCCACATGCAGCTAGGAGACACTGCCTGTGGTGGGGGCATGGCCAGGCTGCCTGGCATGGCACGGGAGCCCCAGTCCAGGGCAGGGGGTGCCACAGGCATCCCCTCCTCCTCTCTCCAGCCTGCACAGGGGCTGGACTCACTTTGTGGCTGCCTGGACGAGCAGGAGCCACCACAGCCATCATGGGCAGGATGGAGACTTCCTGGAGCCCTTCGCCCTCTTGCCAGCCTGCAAGAGAAAACCTGCAACTTCCTGTGTTTTTCTCCTTTAAAAGAGAAAATCTGTGCTTTTCTCCTTTAGGAAGAAAACCTGTATTTTTCTCTGTTAAAGGAGAAAATCCTCATTTTTCCACAGCAAACAGGAAAACTGATCATGAGGGTGGGAGGTAGGATGGGGCTGAGTGAGACACAGAAAGAATACAGCTGTATCCAGACTACAAATCTTTGCTGCAAGTTTATTTGTTTGAAATATTATACCCTTACACGGCACTGAAATAAATGAAAAGCAGTGATCAAACATGAAAAGGTAACATTAACAGTAAATCTATTTTCAACTGGTCTGCAGATCTCTAAAGGTATACATACCTTCATTCTTGAAGTCCCCAGTATTTCTATTTACTAACTGCAGAGCTTATCAGATAATTCTGGTGCATAAAGATGCAACTTGTATATACAGTCCTTGAGATCTTTTAAACATAAATATCATTTTTGTATTACTTTGTAAGGAGATCAGGGAGTGACTGGATTGATTGCCTGAGATGCTTTCTGGTGACTAAGTGGTGCGTCTGAACAGGAAGCATATTGCAAAAAGCTTAAGGAGAATTATAAATAGAACATGTTCTGAGAGAAAACCATTGCCAACAAAGCAAATTCCACTGACACATTACAACACAGATAGGACTTGTTCCATAAGGCAAGAATTTTTTACAAGAAAAAAATGGCTGCCCTTTTTTAAAAACTAGAAGGTGTGTTCAGCAAAGTTTTAATTGCTCTCATTTTCCTAGGAGCTTCATTTAAACTTCCAGGGGTCATTCATGTAATGGTTATTAAACTTTAAAACAAATCTTGTCTTGCAGCTGCCTATTGTGTTCGGAGCTCACTTTAAGGATTCCAGGAATATATTTTTGAAATCTATTCTTGATGAATTCTAAAATCCAAAAGTCCTGGGGCACTGCAGCTCCTCCAGGCTTAACTAGGACAGGGGGAGGTGGGACCCTAGCACCCAGTGGTGATTTGGAGGGGGCACCAGTATGTCCCCCCTGACCCCTGTCCCCAGGAGTCTTTGCTTGGCAGGCTTAGCCTGGCCATAGGAGCCTGGCAGGTGCAGACCCATGCCCAGTAATGTAGCCTGGAGGTGGGGTGTGGAATGATGTCCACCCCATCCAGGGATGTTTTGCTATAGGAGGCACAGCACTGTGCCTAGAAGGGGAGAGGGGCAAACAGGGCATCAGGAGCAGCCCCCAGGGACTGCCTGTCTTCCAGCTGTAGCAGCCTAAGCCTGTGTAGTACAGTACAGTAGCAGCTGCTGCTTGAGTGAGGAGAGCTGCAGTAGGCAAGACTGTTCCCTTCATTCCCCTCCTTGCTCCTTGCCCTGTCCAGTGTGCAAGCATAATCCCTCTACACACATATCTCTACTTTGAGTGCTGAAAGAGTTCTCAAAGCCTCCGTCTCCAGGAGAGAGGATCCAGGTACCTTGCACCCTGGCCCCCTTCTCCACACGGTCTGGATTGACTTGGTGTCCATGTCACAATGGGAACTTGTGATGGATTGACTTGTGTCTGGTGGGACTTCAAAAAATGTTCCACGTGGACAACAGGTCAATGTGCATTGAAATGAATAAGGCTAATCTGTTGTCCAGACTTAAAATAGAGCTATATAGCAGGCTGACCTGTTGCCTGGATGGGACTTGGAAAAATATTTGAGCCTCTGCCCATGAGCAAGACAGAATGAGGCATTACATTATTCCATATGTTTTCCTGGGACACTAAAAGTCCAATTTAGGTTGTTACTCAGAGGTAGAACCAGGAAGACTATATCGATACAGAACAAAATTCCTCCATCACATCTGGAGATAAAATTCAGCTTGGACACAATCAAACCCCACAGATGCCTTGCAGCCACTCATCACTCACTCACCCTACCTGACATATTATCTCTTGCAACTCCTGCCTTCCATCACATGGCTCCTGCCAAGCCCTTGCTGCCTTTTCAGGACCCAGCCTGCCTCCTGCTCGTTCCCCCTGCTGCTCTAGCACCACCCACCCAGGCTCCCAAGTGCTTCTGTCAGCAGTACAGGTACCATCCTGATCACCCACCAATGGGCTAGATAAAATATCTTTGCAGCTGTATCCATCCAGTTTGGGACTGTGGGATTGGCAACACCTGTCCTAGGCTATTGCCATACTGATGATTTGACAGGAAAAGGCAATTTTATCATTGTTTGTGGGTAAAGTTATTATGTTAACATAGAAAAAGGTGTGGTAGTTTAGTGGCAAACCAAATTTTAAACTGTACACTTTTGCAGGAGTCCGATACAACACTCACCAAAGTTGATGTGAGTTTTTTCACTGGCTTTGGATCATGTCAATGGGTAATAAGTTTTAGGAAGGCAGAACACACTTCACATTCAGCTTATGGGAGACAGTTCAAGTCATTGTTCTCGGCTGGCCCTCTCTGGCTAGCATTCAGAACAGCAAGAGTGTAGAGACTTGTTATGCAGATCCTCTAGGCAGGTAGGTGCAAACTAAAAGACAAGAAAAGAAGAACTAAAATACAAGAAAGCCAACATCTGAAAAAGAAACCCAGTAACATGCAATAATATTAAGATGTTGTTGGCTTCAGGCAAAAATTTTTGTATTTACTAATACTGACTGAGAGATTCATTTTGTATAAAGCTATGTACTGATGTTCCCAAGCATATTTTTTTTGTAAAAGCAAAAGTGGCCAAACTTCCAAAACCTGAGCTTATGATGAAGAAAATAAAAAAACCACAAACATACTCTCTACAAGAACAAAATGAAATGCACGGTTTGGCTTAAAGTACTTAACTACTGTACATTCAAGAAATTCCAGCACTATCAGTGTCTAGTGCAAATGATAAGAGCAGCTCTGGGGATTGTGAAAGAAAGCACTCCCTTAATTGAATTAATTAAAAAAGGAAGGTCATTTGAAATCTGGCAATTATTAAATAATGTTTTGTCTCAAAGTTTTAAAACAATCATTCTTCCTCACTAAGTTTGGCTTGAAATTAATCAAGATTTAATTTTAAATGATCTATGTACATAAACAGGCTTTTTATACTTCCATGATAAAGTAGTTAGCTTTCAAGGATAAAAGTAAAGGGCCAGATTCTACTTTCTGTGTCACCACTGTAACTTTGCAGTAGCTATCTGAAGCCTTTGAAGTTACTCCAAACTGACCCTCTTTTGTGGAATGTGGTTCATAGTTTACAGTTTGGATTGAAAGTAGTGCATCACAGTATTGATCAACAGGCTATATTCAAATGCAAATTCCAGAGACCAATACAGTTAAAGCTTGCTAATAAAATAGCAAAGCTACTGTATAACTGCAGGAAAGTACTGCATACACAGATCAAGGTGCAGAGAGAGGAATAAGTTTAGGTCTTTAATAGCCAGTCATAGACCCATATTTGCAATAACCCATGAAGAGAATTTTAAAGAAATGAAAGTATTGTAAGCAATAGGGAAGGCTAATACAACAAGCTAATGTCTTAAGGTCCTGCTCAACATATTTCTCTTGGGAATGTAGTGATGTGGCAGTTGTTAGATGGCTTAATTTCAGCTGTTAGGAAAATGCACTTGTTCCCATTCCTTGCTTTCTCCCTAGAACACTGTTCTTGCCATTCTCGTAAGTTCAAAGTGGTTTTGCTTATCCTCCTACTGGGACCGTTGTGTGCAATGAGATCCTTCTTCCCTTCCATTGAAACCTGATGCTGCAACTTCTGAGGTCTACGAAAGGGCAAGAATGAGAGATAGATGCCAAATGCCCTGTTGACAAGTTTACAGGTACAAGCTATTTTATTTTTTTAATTGAGAGAGACCATTTTTTGAGTGCTGACACTGAGTCTAGAAGACCCTTTGCAGACTGTAAGAGTCTGAGAAAGAACTGTGTTGAGCTACTGTTTGTCTGCTTAAAGCTGCTTATGCAACATTTCAATATTAAGTTATAGCTAAAAAACTTCTTCATGGATTGCCAGGAACAGTATTCCCAGTACTATGAGCCCATCTGGTCAGATAAACCAAGAAGAGCTATGCTGTGTAGAGGATAACTTCTGATAAACCTTGGTACTGCAAAGAGAGCTGATGGCAATTCAGTTGTATCACTATTCCTTCCAGATACTAAACCAACACATGAAGGCACTATTAAGGAGCTCTGCACTTCTGGATGTGCATTTTTGGGCAAATGTAGACCCAAGCCCTGTGTTACTTGTAGTCTTTATACTTCCTAAAGTCCTATCCATATGATGTGGGGTGTTTAGACTTGATGTGTTCTGGCCACATTCCAGCTCTGGTGATTGCATTACAGCTACCTGATATAAAATATCTCTTGTGGTATCACTTGGACACATTCTGTCCTGAACTGTTGTAGTGCACTGTTAAACCATTTGCACTTGTGAAGTCACATTTCTGTAATGATATTCTCTGCATATAGTTTGTATAGCAGTTTATGTATGTAAAGCACTATAAATTCCTCTGGGAAAAGAGGCATTATATAACTTAAAGATCTTTATTATAATGTATAGAAAACTGACAATCTTGGAATGGAACCAGCTTTAATTGGGGAAAACTGAAGCTGAGTAAGCGTGAACAACCTAATTATAGCAAGAGCTCAGGAAAGTAAATGCCTTAGGGCCCCATTTTATGAAAACAGGGATAAAGGGGGTGAAAATAAGATTAAGCTATTTAGCAAAGCAGAATCTTTAAAGCTGCCATTGCTTGATACAGAAAAGAAAAAATCAGCTTCAGTAGACATTTTAGAAAAGTAATTTTATTTTCAGAAACCTTTCAAGAATATATATTTGAGCCTCTGTCCAAGATCAAAACAGAATGCTGCTCATTATTCCACATTATTTTCCTGGAACACTAGAAGTCCAATTTAGGCTCTTACTCAGAGAGGTAGAACCAGCAAGACTATATAGATTCAGAAGAAAATTCTTCCGCCATATCTGTGCCAGCCTTTTTTATCAACACTGTGAATATCAGTCACAGTAGATATAACACTATGCTGCCAGTGGCCTTCAGCACAGCCTGCAGGATTTCTCTGCACAACAGATGTCCTGATCAGTCTTATGTCTTTCACAGACTATATACTACTTTTTGCTGTGGCCATGATACTACCACTGTTTTCCCGGGATGCCGGTTTAGAAGAGGGAAAGCCGGGGCTATAGGGGAACCCCAGGCCAAACTAGAAGGGGAAGAAAACCCCTACTTAACATTCACAGGGGCCGGAAGGAGCAGGGGAGCACGTGCTGGAAAACCGCCCGCGCGGTTCATTAACCGCGCCCATATTCAGCTGGAGTCAGGTGACATCAGCAAGAGACACCACCTGGCAGAAATAAAGGGCAACCCTGAGGGCACAGGGGGCAGGCAGGCTATCAGAGAGCCTGCAGGAAAACCCAAGGCGAGCAGCGCGCACCCGCTGCGGCTGACAGCCTGGGACAGCGAGGGCTGCTGCAGCTGCGGCAGCGGCAGAGAAGCTGGCAGAGGAGCTGGCAGCGAAGCCGGTGGAGGAGCTGGCAAAGGAGCCATCAGCAAAGCCGGTGGAGGAGCTGGCAAAGGAGTCGGCAGAGGAGCCGGTGAAGAAACCGATGAAGGAGCCGGCAGAAAAGCCGGCAGCGAAGCCAGCAGAGAAGCTGGCAGAGAAAGCAGCAGGAACAAAGGAGACAGCTTGAGCGATGAGAGCAGAGGGAGCATCTAAAGCGGTGAAGGTAGCGAGCGTTGGGAAAGCCGGAGCAGCTATAGGGAAGCCAGGAGCCGAGGGACAGCGGGGAGCAAAGGCGACAGGAACAAGACCGGCAGGAACCCCATCTGGGATAGCTGCGGTAGAGGCGGCAGGAAGTCCCGAACCGGGAAGTCCAGTGGAGTTAGGGTGTCGACAGGAAGGCCCACAGCATCTCCACGAGGAACCAGCCATGGGTATAGGACCTCAGACGACCATAGCTACATCCCCAGATAGAAGCTGCACCTAGAGGAGAGAGAGTGGAGCCCCGAGCAGGGACAAGCACCCAGATCTAGGGACACCGAGGCACTGGGGAAGCACAGGGCCCCACGGGTTGGGGCACTCTACTTTTCTTCTAGGCTCCTTCTGACCTGACGGTTGCACTCTACAGGCAATCATGGTGGTGGGTATTTCACGTGGTGTCACAGCGGGTATTAGAATAAGGGTAAAGGCGGCGGAAATTAAAGGCCTCTCAGCCTCCACGCCAGAGCCCGGCCCAGGGCACCAGGTCCTGCTGCTGGGGAACAACAGGAAGTCTGGGTGAAGAAACAAGTAGGGGCCAGTGATAAAGCGAGGCTTGAAGACCTGAGGCAGATGGTGGCATTTGGCTGGGGTATAGGGGAGGCCAGAGCCCCGTGAGTGCCTGCCGAGAGGCGTGACGACCCTGGAGGCTCCCTCGAAGGAGACCCAGGGGATCCATCCAAAGTCGTGGCAGGCGAGTTAAGGGGGTCTTCTGACGTCAGCCAAGGTACCCTCTGTGGTCCACTCGCAGGCCTGGGACAAACCAGATCCACTGCCTGGGCAAAGACCGCTTGGGAACGCCTAATAGAGCACAGGCGGGCACACACTGAAATAAGAGGAAGCTTTGCCATTCACGTCAAGAAACATAGAAGTGAGCCCTGTGAAAGGTAGGACAACTGAATCTGCATATTTCTATGGCAATTTGCATATTCCATTGCAACACAGCCATTTAACTCTGTCTCCACAAAACACTGTTGCGGAGTCAGTAATTTCAAATAATAAACACAAGGCAGAACTCATAAAACAACCTTTCCAATTAAAAGTGTTATCAGTATATTTTAATTAGACTCAAATGTAAGCCCACAGAAAAGAACATTAGAAATGCAATTCATGTTTCTCATTGATCTATATGCCTATGGTGGCTGGGATTTCCATAAGGGCCTAAAGTGATCAAGCGCTCAAATCCCTTTGACAGTTCCCAGCCACCAGTATTCTGAAGAAAGAGCAGTTGTGAATGTGTCACCAAAAATCCTGTCAATTTCTTTCTTAACAGTATCTCATAAAGATATAGATATTATCTGATAATGGAAGGATATCAAATCTCGCGTCAGAGTCAGGTTTGTTGTGTTGCAGTGAAATTTGACTTTATGTTTGATAAAAATATTTTTCTTGTTTATGGTTGCATTGTAATACTTAGAATGCATTTGGTCAGGGGTCAGCAACTTTTTAGAGATGAGGGCCAGGCATTTGCAACCTAGCAAACACTGTGGGCTTCTAATCCTGCTGCTCTGATTCTCTCCCTGCTCTGTGTCCCCCTCCGTTTGCTGGATGCCCCAGAATCCATAGCAAATGCCAATGGGAAATGGCAAATTTGGCAGCAACAGCATAGAGCAGGATTTTTAAGTAGCCGCTTTTATGTTCCCCTTTAAATTAGTGCCATCCTTCCACCACTGAGTTACAACTTTGCAGGCTGGATCCAAGCTCTCTGTGGGCTGAACCTATTCTGCAGGCTGTAGTTTGCCAACCCCTGCATGGCCTGATGATTCATTTTCTTGTTTTTAAGTACTTGGCCATTGGGGCCTCATCCAGATGAACACGGATGTGCGGTATGTGGCACCACAGGCCTGTTTGATACATGGAGGTGTGCCCCACGCTGCTACCTTGTAGCATGGGGGGAGGGGGGGTTGACCCCAGGAGATCCCAGGGTCAAAAAACCCATGGCAGGGTGGAGCACGTGGGGGCAATGTGCACCGTCTAAAACTGGAGCCTGGCCGGCTGGAGCCACACTCCAGCTGCAGGCCAGGCTTCCAGCTGCAGAAGCACTATGCCTGCAGCTCCCTGAGATCCCTAGGACCCCAGGTAAGGCTGCTGGGGGTCAGCCTCCCCTACCCCACCCACAAAGAACCTGCCACACCAGAGCACATGTAACAGAGGCGTTCTCCAGGGACAAGTAGCAGTGGCACAAGGTGTGCCGCTGCTACTTGTCCACAGGAAAACAAATGGCTGCGCTCATCTGGACGTCGCCTGGGAGTCTCTTGTTGCCACTTAGCAATCTTAGCTAGTTTTGGAACAAAAATTTTTTAAATTATATTTTATGCTGTCAGGGGAGACAGCGTTGTACAATAGGTTAAATTACTGTAAATACCCAAGCATTTGCTGAATATTTTATGTTAACTCCCTAGAGATAGATAAGAAACATTTGTGTATAATACAACTTTTAATAAATGGCTTAAGATGCTTACTGGCCATTTCTGTACATGAGAAGCAAGGTCATCCCTTCTCTTGTGCAGTATAGTTCTCAGCACAATAGTTCTATAGTCCCCACAAAAAGTAGCCTTTAGAATTGCTTATATTGCTTATTTATAGTAGAGAACTAGAGAAAGAGTAAACCATTACGCTTTTAATTCTACTATGTCTATACATTAATTCATTAACAGAGAAATGTATGTCAGGTAACATCAGATAATTAGACGTTAAAGACTCAGCGTGAGGCAGGAGGGAGGCTACAGAGACTGGGTGTATCCAAAATTGGAAATACTGAAATAAGACATATTGAAGTTTCATCCTAGAACTATGCAACCATACCTGAAAACTGAAGAGACTGTTGTTTATTGAGAAATAAGAATTTTCCAAGAGTATCACTGAAAACTATCTCTGAATTCAGAGGCGTATCACAAAATTCTCAAACTATCTACTATGTTATCTTGTCTAGTAACATCAGTAAAATTTTAAGAGGCTTCAGGGAGACTTTCTTCAGCATACACCCACAAAAGACATAACATATTTAGCTAAATACAGGATAAACTAAGATTTAATATACTAAAATCAAAGTTACTGTGAACTGATCTTTGACTTTGACTGCAGGCTTCCCACAGGCAAGAAGTTAGTGTCAAAGCTATCTACTGGCTATACAAAGGGAATGCCTAATGTAAATTGAGTGACATTTCTGAATTTTTCTGTTACTATTCTTGTATCTATGTTCTATGTTCCTAAACATTTTATAAACATATTTATTTATAGTGTTATAAATAAATAATGCTAATTTATTTATAGTGTTAACATAATCTGAAAAAAATATGGTTGGCTATTTTGCAATGTAGTGTAGTTGAACCTATTCATATGCAATTAGTTGGCCTGCTGATTTGGTTTCATATTGCTTATTATTGTAATGAAAGTGAATCTGATTTATCAGCTATGCTGATTCAGGATTCCTCTCACTGGAAAAATTATGGTTAAGCTGAGCTCAAGCTTTTTTGATACTTTAAGTGGAATTTAAATTTCATTTTTGCCCTGCAAAGTCTTAAACTGAAGTGTAGTAAAATCAAATTACAGTATCTGACATGATTAGTACAAACAGTACATTCTTTTTTTTACATTTAACATTCATTGTTTGAATATCAGTAGAAAGCAATGTTACTCATTTCATATCTTTAACAGTACATTTTAGAGGAGGTTAAGAACACCAGTGTAGGAAGCAAATCTTATCAGAACGGTTGAGGTTGTTTGGTGGGTTTACAGTGAATCATTCGTCAGCGGATTTTATGTAGCACAGCTGCAAGGACTGGCTAAGCAAATAAGGGTCTGATACAAAGACAGTGCAAAGACAGTTTTAATTGCATGGTCTTTCTGCTTGCTTCAATAGGAGGATAAGCAGGTCTGGATCTTGCTATTATAATCTTTGCTTCTCAAAGTTGAGGTTACTGCAAATAACAGAACCAAAATAGGAACTAGGTTCATAAATACAAATTAGAGAAGTGGAAAATAAAATACCTGAGGAAGATAACCCTGAAGGCATGGAGATCTGAGATAATATAAAGAGAATCTTAATGTAGTACTTACTAGTTGCGCTAAGGAAAACATCTAGCTGTCTATATCTGGAACCAAAAATTTCTAACAGCAGCATGAAATAACACGTAACCTAAGGATAAATAAATTAATGGAGGAAAATATATTTTTATAGGAATCCTTTAAACTAAATGCATATTACCACATCTAATTGATAAGCCAGTTTGATTAGCTAAAATATAGTATGGAATATGTATTAGTATGGTAGTTGTAACTCTCTCAAAGAATTGAGTTCTTCCAGAATCAAAACCTTTTTCTTGACCAAATCACCAACAATAATACTACTGTAATTTTCCTTAGCTGTTATTTATGATTCATAGATTGCAGTGAAATGCCACTCTGAAACAATAATTTTTTAGGAAATTGCTTAGGTGGTAATTTTCTATTCTGCTAAAATGTTATTTCAAAGAAAGCCAAATATATTTTCTAGGACTTTGATGAAAGAAGTGTTTGGATAAACAAACTGCAGATTTTGAGGAGTCTGTACTGGAGGAATAATCTCTTGATGAGATTAAGAAAGAACAGTTATAAGAGTCTGAAGAAATAAGTAAGTTAAATCAATACTGTATAGCATTATTGTCATGGAATAATTTTGTGTTCATGTTTGGTGGACTGGTATAGCAGAAATTTAATAGTTCTTTAAAAAAAGCGGCTTTGGAAGGATTTAACTATTGATTAATTAAAAGGTTCTAAACAGTGACATTTCCTAGATAGCTATATATATAGAATGTGCTAATCAAGCTTTCTAATGATCTTTTATCCCCAAAATGTAGTAGAAGAAAATACTTATATAAAATATTTAAAGCTGGGGGGGGGGCAGTGAGACAAAGCAAAACCAAAAGCTGAAAAGCCTATGGCTAAAATGGAAAACAATGATTGGCGATTAAGACAAAAGAGAGCTAGGCATGTGAACTCACAACTGTAGCACAGACAACTGGGACAGTTTATCTGAGGGCACCCTTTGGAAGGAGATAGAAGCAGCTCAGGTGAGTGTATAAATACTGGCTGTTCCAGTGGAGGTCAATAGAGGACAGCAGTAAAGCCCAAGCACAATTATTTCACAGCAGAAACAATAAAGTATGTGAAATCATAGAGGAAAATGGGGGATGTGGGGGAGCCAGGGTAGTAATGGACTCTCTTCTAATCTTTCCTAACAAATGGATATGAACTCCTATATTGGCAGGATTTTGCTTGAGAGTTGGTTAAAAATTGAAGAAAAAGTGATCCTTTGAGAGGGCTGTGTTAATTATTTACCAGTGACCCCCACCGTTTTTGGCTCTTCAGCAACATACCATAAATGTCCCAATGTTTTTAGAGGCTCAAATTTAAAAACTGCTTTGAATGTATGTCTTACTGGAACAATTTGATCAGACATTAGGGTGAAGTTACATGTTACATTTAGATGATACTAAAGGCATTTAAAGCTCAAGGGCACGTTAAAACTCGTTAACTTGTGATAAGTGCCATCTGAGCATCTCAAAGTTGTACCACTTCAAGTGCAAGTTAACTCCAGGCTGTGCTGACTTGCTCATGTTAGGGTAACTTCAGCCTGCTCCACAGAGATAAAACAAGTAATTTGCAGTCTCCTCTAGCATCCCAGGATACACTGCTTCCTGCCCCCTTCCCCTTCCAGACTAGAAATAGAGTCCAGGTGTCCCTGCTTCTACCCACCCCCTGTAGTGGGAAGTCAGAGCTGTGCAGGCAACAAATGGTATTAACCCTTAACTTGCAACTGTATGTAGCATGTTCTATCTTTAACACTGCTTTACATTCACAAATTGAGTATGATCTAAGTGTAATGTGTAACTGCACCCTAATTAGAGAGATTATCTGATACATTGTGGTTAGCAAGTGGTAGGAAAGGCCTCTTCCTGCATGTGGGATGGGAATGTCCATCTATTTAAGGCATATGGAAAACTGTCCAGTTCTACATATAGGTGTAAGCCTCCTAACCAGTAAAATGAAAATATGAAATCTTTCATATTTTCATTTTACTGGATCTATATGGCAAAAGTCTTTAGGATGACTAACTCCAGTAACTTAAGAGTCCATTTGATCTTAATAAAAATAAATCTTACTGTTGAGAAAAAAATGTTGGCTTCCTGCTACAGATGGAGCAGATACAAAGAATAGGGCAAATAATGACAGCTGCAACATGCTAGAAGCAGTCTATAGCCCCTTTTTGGTTCTCACTTCTGTAATAAAGTAGGCTGCACAATCTTTCACCTTTCATATATATATATCCCTTCTGAGATGGGGATGTACTTTTATCTGCATTTTACAGAACAGAAATTGAGTCAATTGTCTAAAGTTATACAGGACATCTGTGGTGGAACAGGCAATGTAATATGGTTTCACAGGGCCCAAGCTTGGTGGATAATCTTTCTTTTATAAGAGCTTGGTTAACATTGAGGAGACTAAAATCATGTAAAAAGAACATACAAACTATTTAAATGCTATAAGAGGCTTTATTATTCCAAACATGTAGGTGATATGTCAGTTACAAGAAACTGACTAGATCTGCTCACATAAGCTAGGAAAAGAAAGTGCTTTGTATAATCAGAAACTGACAGAGGATGAAAATCCTAAGGCATTTAGTTAGTTACTTCATATGTCTTCACTAGTTGAAAAGGCTGGATTATTCTTCATATACTATAATTCTTTTCTTGTGTTATACTGGTTTTCTTTTCCTTCCAAAAGAGAGGCAGGGTGGGACGGGACAAAAAGAATTTACAAAGCAGAGGCACTATTACAAATAATAGCTCAAATTCTGCATCTCATGTCAGTTCTAAATGAAATGCTCTTGTTGGAAAGAGGGGTTCTATAGGAAGGAGTAATCTCTCCCTTCCAGGGCTTCTGCATCTCCAGAATGGAGATGATCTTCCGAGGTCCCTTCCAGCCCTGATGTCTATGAGAAGTGGCTGTATAGCTGAACGTAATGCCTAATATAATGCCTGTGTTTTGTTTAGCTTTTAAGGTGATCTCATGTAGGCCTGAAGTGGTTAGATTGTACCTACTTGCCTCTGCAGAGGAGAAAGTGCACTTTGAACCATGTTGCTTGCTTCTGGCTAAAGGAGTGCTCAAAAAATACAGATTAAAAATGTTAAAAAAAAACTGGTTAACATTGTTAATTGATAGTAATTCATTACTCTTTCATCCATTTACAAAACTCATGTGTTTAAAAGAAAGGAAATAAATAGTGAGGTTATCAAAAATATTATACTGAAAGCATAATTAACGAGCAACTGTCCTATTTAGCAGAACAATGACCAACCTCCTCCCATGAGACTGCTGAAGAAAGAACAGGTAGGTCATCCAAAGTGGGACATCAGCTTTACCTCAACCTGATGGTACATGTCTACAAGTTCCTTGTGGACTTCCAGGAATCTCAGACACTTCTCTCTTTTGGTGTCTGTACCCTTCTTAGGGTAAGGCTTTTGGTTGAAATTTTTGAAAGACTTTGTTAATGTTTTAAGGGTTTAGGGATACATGGATTATCAGTGATGTGTCTTTCCTATAGTGGCATGAACGACGCATGCCTCTGGAGGCTGGGGGGGCATGGCGACTGCCTGCAGGTGGTGGCAGTGGTAGGGGGGTGGCAAGCACCAACTGGTGGTCGGTGACTACCCGCAGATGCCACCGGCAGTGTTGGAGGTGAGGGGGAGAGGTGGTGAGCAGCGACTGCCTGAAGGCACCACCGGCAGCATCGACAGCGCTTCTTTCAGGGGGTGCACTGCCAATCTCAGGGAGTGCACGTGTATCCCCTATCTGTCACCAGTGTATAGTGGAAAAGGATTTATTCTGAAGTTTTTGAAGTGTTTCCTGTCTTTGACTGAGTTAAATTGGGAAACTCATGGTTAAACTGGGAAAATGCGGCCTCAACAACTTTATAGTCCAGTGGCTAGGTAACTGGCTCCATGGCAGGACCCAAAGGGTATCAACTGACAGAAATGAGTCATCACGGCAGAAGGTGACCAGGGTTCAGTACCCAGACCAGTGCTCTTTAACATGTTTCTAGATACCAAGTCATATGAGGAGAGGCTGAAAGACTTGGGACTGTTCAGCCTGGAGAAGAGAAGACTCAGAGGGGATTTGGTGGCAGCCTATATCAGGGGCATACATCAGGGCTTGGGGGAGCATCTATTCACCAAGGCCCCCCAGGGCAGGACAAGAAATAATGGGCATAAACTGATTGAAGATTGCTTTAGGCTAGACATAAGGAAAAACCTCTTTAAAAGTTGGGTGCTGAGGGTTTGGAACAGACTTCCCCCAGAGGTGGTACAGACATCCACCCTGGCGATCTTCTAAAAGCGTCTTGATGCCCATCTTGCTGGGGTCATCTAATCCTGGCAGTCTTTCCTGCCCAAGTGCAGGAGGGCTGGACCCGTTGATCTGAAGTTCACTTCCAGCCCCTGCCAACTATGAAACTGTGAGTTAGTAACATTTTACAGTTGACTTTGAAGAAGCCCTGTTTTCACCTCTGAAATACTGGAATGATCTGCTATATTAGGACAGTACTACAAAACATATTGACATAATTCCCTTTCTCTCCATTTACTTTTCAAAGATTACTTTTGCTGGCAATATGCCAAATGGGTTTTCTTGTAGTTTTCCCACCATGATGATATAAAAACAACTTTTTCTTTTTCTTCTTTTCCTAAGCCTGCAAATGCAGACATAGTTTTCAGATGCCTGCAAAACAAGATATGCTCCATTACCCATATGTTCCAGTATTTACAGTATTAAAGAATAAGTATATTTAATCTCCAAAAGCAAAACAAACAGAAGAAAGAATTACATTTCAGAAGTTAATAATTGAGTGAAATGTTTAGATTCAGCAGGTTGTTCCAGTAGGAACAAGCAATAACAACACAGATTTTGAAATCAAAAGGTATTTTGCATAAGGGATGTTAACCCTGAACAGCTTGTTTCAGAGATTTGTTTAATTACTCAGATCATTGCATTTAGTTTTGCATGTTCATAAATAAGTTCCCATATACATTTGCTAGTTCAGGTAATGCAAATTGGTTGTAAATTTGGTTCAAAGTAGGCAAATGTCAAATAGCCTGGGGCTGTGGATATCAGGATTCACTTCCTAGCTCCTCCACAGACTTTCTTGTATGACTACAGCCAAATCACTGGGCCAGTGATTATTAACTAGCATGACAGTGCACCCCAGAGTGCCTTGAGATCCTTTTAAGGGGGATGCAGTATTATCACTCCAGGGGCACATCCAGATGAGTGTGCACATGTGGTATGTGGCACCGCAGACCCATCTGCAGCACTGCATACTGCATTTGCTCTACATGCAGGCATTCCCCATGCTGTTAATTGGCAGTGTGAGGGGGTTTTTTGACACCAGGATCTCCCAGTGTCAAAAACACCCCCCATGCTGTCAATTAGCAGTATGGGTAATGCCTGTACGTACTGGTTAGCACCTGCACCAGGGAATGCCTGTACCCGGAGATCTCAGTGTCAAAAAACCCCACACCCAAAAAAAGTGGAGCGGCGCATGTGGTGGCAGCATGTGCTGCCTGATACTGGGGCCTGACCAACTGCAGCCACACTCCAGCTGCCGGCCAGGCTTCCTGCTGCAGGATCACCATGGCTGCAGCCCCTGGTGGCCCCAGGACTCCAAGTAAGGCTGCTGGGGCCAGCCCAGGATGACGGCCCTAGCCTTCCCTCCCCCACCCAGGGCAACGGCTGTGTGCCAGAGCACGTGTGCATGGGGTTCCCTGGGGACAAGTACCAATGGCACATATTATGCCACTGCTGTTTGTCCAAGGGGGAAAGGCATGCTCCCACTCATGGAGATGCGCCCATGGTGTACAAACATGATTCATAAGACAAACCCAAAGATTTAAATAGGAATCCATGGTATTGAAAACATTCTGTTCTATTGTGGTCTTTCTGAATTCTCTGCAGCAGAAGAATTGCTCTGCTATTTTTCTGTAGCAAAAACTGAGTGAACACTAAGAGTTGACTCTTCTTACCCATGCTAAATTAAATCTAGCCAATGTGTGTAACAATGGTACCACAGCTTACTGGGGATCCCAGGCAGATGCTTTTGTTGTTAGCCTTTACTGAATTCCACACTGTTACATCTTCGCTGGTTTTTAACTCTGTGCTTGCAAGATTAAACCTAGCCTGGGTAGACATAGGACCTAGCATGGGTAGGACTTCGTTCACTCTCCATATGGACAGATCCAGTATGGATATGGGACAGACATACTTTCTCTATCCTAGTTCTTCATTTGTAAAATGGGGATAAGGAGTGCCTCTCCTCACAGTGGTGTTGTGAGGATAAAAATAATTGAAGACTGTAAGGAGCTCAGGTACAACACCTATCTATAAATAGATAGCTAGATTAGATAGAATAGCAAGGATCAGAACATGGGCTGTAATTCAAGGCTGTTTCCCAGCCTCTCTGCTCCTCTAATTTGTACAACTGAGTGATTCTCTGATGGCTGCAGTGTCATTTCTTTGGATAGGTATTTCCTAATAAGCACAAGTGATCCTTGGAAGAAAACAAAATGTAAAGGATAAAAACGCATACATTTGCAGGGTGCTGCTCTGAGTACTAGTGAAAACCTCAGCACAAGCTCTGAGCCACTGCTATGGACTGAGCCTAGCTGAGCCTCTGCTACAGAGCAGCCCTCTAATCCCACACAGAGCAGCTGGGTCTGCATAATCAGCATTCCCCTTTGAATTCTTTCTTTTTCTCCCTGTAGGGATAATACTCCTGTTTATTTGCTGGATATGTCTGGAAAACCACTGCTGAAGTTACTGAAAAACAATGATCAGAATGTTGGTAACACTGTGGATTCCTATTTGAAATCTCTGGGTTTATCTTGCAATTCAGGTTTGTTCCCCTAACAGTGCTAGCATTGCATGGCATCCTGTGGCACCCTTGAAAAGATCTCAAGGCACTCTGCTTGAGAATCGTTACTTTAGACTCTCTTTCCTACCCACCTCTCACTCTGCCCTCCTTGCTCTGATAAAATCCCTGTTTTCCTCTCAGTCTCTCTTACATTTCCTTTCCCCTTTTATATCATTTTCTCTGGAGCTCGTGCCTCTTGCTCTTCACCTTTCCAGTTTCTTCATGCTCTCTCTTGGAGCTCTAACTCCTTCCTCCTCTATCTCAGTCTCCTGTTCTCACTCTGTGTCCAAGCTCCCTTCCCTCTTCCATTTCTCTTGAGCCCCTTGGCCTCCTTCACCTTCCATTCCCTGCTTTCCTTCTCCTCCCATTGTCTTCCCAAAAACCTTTGCTTTACCCACCTTCTGCCTACTGAGTGCCTCAACTCCTGCCAACACCTACCTTCCTCCAGGTCCAACTCACTCATACTTATTTGCCAGTGTTCCACTTGGGACTTAAAAGCAGAAAGGTCCTGCTGAGAGCAGTGGTTCTCAATCTTTTTTGTACCAGGACCCATTTGTAAACATCGTTGGCCAGTCCCAACCTGCTGCCCCCTGTCTCCAGCCTCCGTGTGTGGGACAGGGGGTGGGTGGTAATGGGGCAAGGGGGGGAGAGGGGGCAAGCAGCCCCTTGCAGGCTGAAGCTCTGCCAGTCTGCAAGGGAAAAGCCATGGTTTCCCACATTCTTCTCCTTAAAAGGAGAATCCATTTTTAAAGTTCACTTGCAACCCTTTCATATATTCTTGTGACCCACTTCTGTCACAACCCCTGCGTTGAGAAATGCTGGGCTAGAGCAGTAGTTCTCAACCTTTTTTGTACCAGGGCCCATTTGTAAACATTGATGGCCAGTCCTGACCCAGTGCCCCACACTCCTGACTTGCTGCCCTCTGTCCCCAGCCCTCCAATGTATGGGCAGAGGGTGGGGCAGGGTGGGGTGTGTGTGGGACAGGCAGCCCCTTGCAGGCTGGAATTCTGCCAGCCTGCAAGGGAAAAGTCATGGTTTCCCACATTTTTCTCCTTAAAAGGAGAATCCATTTTTAAAGTTTGTTGATCCATTTTGTTCATGACCCTTTCATATATTCTTGTGACCCACTTTTGGGTTGTGACCCGTGGGTTGAGAAACCCTGGGCTATAGGATCATGGCCCCCTATTCAGGCTCAGATCGATAGCTATATTTGGGGTCAGGAAGGAATTTTACCTCATGGCTCAGCTTGGTACAAGCTCCGGAGGTGGGGAGAGGCGGGGCTTCATAGATTCACAGATGTTCGGGTCAGAAGGGACCTCAGTAGGTCATCAAGTCCGACCCCTGTCTTGGGCAGGAAAGAGCACTGGGGTCAGACAACCCCAACTAGTTGCTTGTCCAGTCTCCTCTTGAAGATGCCCAAGGTAGGGGAGAGCACCACCTTCCCCTGTAGTGGGGCACATGGCTCTCTACCTAGGATCTCTTTGAGTGCATATTCACAGCTTTCTAGAAAAGTGGGACATTGGCTACTCAGGTCCCTCTACTTTCCCTGTGGCAGGTCAGGGTGTTGGGTCTGCCTTGTGTCAGGACTAAGTTTGGATTAGGGCTTGTCTACGATGCTTTGGATAGGGATGGTGCTGCCTCAGGCAGGGGCTTGGCCTAGGTCAGTGGTTCTCAACCTTTTTTGTACCAGGACCCACTTGCAGGATGTGAATTAAGGGGGAGCTCAGGGGGGCTGCCCCACAAGAGATAAGAGTCCCTCTAAGATTTGAAAATCATAACGGGGGGGGGGGGGTCTTTGATTGGATTACACGTTCACTTAAGTGGATTTTTTAATCAATGTACTGGTTTAATATTTTTTTTGCAGACCCCACCAAGTCAGTGTCATTCAAACCCTGTCCATTTGTAAACATGGATGGCCAGTCCCTGCCGCCAGCTCCTCTGTGTGAGGTGGGGTGGGGGAGCAAGCAGCCCCTTGCAAGGAAAAACCCAGAGTTTTCCATGTTTTTCTCCTTTAAAAGGAGCATCTATTTTTGAAGTTTGTTCCCAAATCCTTTCATATGGTCTTGCGACCCACTTTGCCTCACGACCCAGGGCATGGGTTACTGGTGCCTCCTGAGTCAGGATCCTGCAGGCCGGGGGGGCAGGGGGGTCCCGCTGTGGCTGATCCTGCAGAATGGGGGGGAGGGTCCGCCCTGCAGCGGCCGGTCCTGCCAACCCGCAACTGGCACTTCTGGGTCAGCGGGACCGGCCGCAGCAGCACCGCTTCTCCTGGCACGTTCCTCGGCCAGTGCTCTCAGGGGGCACCAGCGCTCTCGCTGAGAAAAACAAGAGGACATAGAGGACGTATCCATCGAGGACAGAGTAGCAGAAAAGCGGGATGTCCTCTACGATGGGCACCCTTCCCGCCCTGCTGCTCCAGGACCTTCCCGGGCAACCCCACCCGCCCCGGCGCCCCTCGGAGCACAGCC
>NW_005842223.1:931821-947637 GCF_000455745.1 Alligator sinensis
GGCAGGGGCACCATGAGGAGCGGGATGCCGCGGCGGTGAGTGCGTGCGTGCGCTGCCGGCGGCCCGGGGAGCTCCCACGTGCCGGCCCAGGGGGCTCTCACCTGCCCCTGGCTCCGGTCCCGCCGCCAGGCGGCTTCGCGCCGGGACGTGCGGGCGCCGCGCTGACCGCAGCTGCTCTGTATAGACGGCGCAGGGGCTGCAAGTGAATCGATCCCGGAGCTGATCTCTTAGCTAGCGAGAGGAGCGGGTCCTCGTCCCAGCCTGGGGCAGGGGTCTGCGGGGAGCTCCGGCTCGACCGGGCAGGCAGCGAGGAGCCGGGAGAGGTGAGGCTGGGAAGGGCGTGGGAGCGAGCACGGACCTGTGCACAGGACCGGGGCAGCCGCGTCCTTTCTGGGCCACACCGGCCTTCAGCGGGGTCGGAGCAGGTGACCTCTGGAGGGCCCTTGCAGCCCCCCTGCTTCTCTCTGAGCTCTGATGTCCGCGTGAAATAACCCCACTGAAGTCAGACCGGGCTGGGGTGAATCATGTGCCCTGTGATAGCCCATTCCCATTAGCACTCACCTCCTTGAAATCATCCGTGGAAGTTAACCAATTATTTCTCACTAACCCCCCCCCCCCCCGGGGTTTTTTTTTTTTGGCTGATGTGTTTTGCTCCGCCTTGGGCTTATAAATGAACACGCAGCCAGTGCTCTCTAACTTCACCTGCCTTTGTATGTGCAGTGCTATTTCTGCTCAGGAAGGCTGTGCATTGCAGTGGCCGTCAGATGGGTGCGTCAGTTCAAAATGGCTAGTTAACTTACAGTCGGGCATCCATTTTCAACCCCCACGGTCCATAGTGGACTATCTTCTACTAAGAATCTAAATTTTGGGTTTTTTTTAATATTTAGAAAGTGGTAAGTGGTTCTTGTATCCTATTTGCATCTTTTCAGTTGCGCTCTGTGCTAGGCTGATGTTCTTCCTCCTTAGCTGATGTTGCTTCCTCCTTAGTACATACTTGTTGAGAAGGGTTTAATACAGAAATGGAGGTGGTGGTGTGTGCCACATCTCTGATGTACATGTGCCACTTGAATAAGATCTGCTGAAGTAAGATTCCTACGGAATAAAGTTAACTGCAGCTGCTTGGCTAGATGACTCTTATAGGCAAACTTTCCACCTTGACTGGTCTCAGATACAGTGTCAGTAAAACTAAGTCTGCTCCAAAGCTAGCTTTTTTATTGGTTTGCTGCAGGATGGACTTGGAGCTTTTACACCCTGAAACAATTTAACTTAAAACAAACAAACAAACTAATTACAGTATTTCTGTATGAAATCTTTTGCTCTCTTTTATGATGGAAGATTTACAAAAACAAATAAGGCTATCTGACAGTGTGCTAACTTTCATTGAACATGTCTTTGTAAACATCATGAAACAATATTAAGAACAGTCTGCATGTGTTATCATACTGGGAGGTTGGTGGCTCATATCTATCAATGTTACATTCTCTTCTGCTTTTACACATTGGTTTTAATTGAATCTGACACATTTTTATTCAGGCATTGAAGTGTAGCTTAGTCTATGGTAGTAATTGTCTTGTCAATTGCATTTTATGTGTGGGCTGAAAATATGATTTAGAAATGCAGAGAGTGAGCAATTAGCTCAGAAAATTGTTGATGATGGGGTATAGAATATCTTCCTTTTAGGTCATGGGACTGAATCCTTACCAAGCTGATAACTACTAGTGTATTTCTGATGTCATTTTGGTGTACATGAAAGGATCTGGAGGTCTCTTGTCAGTTTTAAAATACTGTTCTCAATTGGCAACCTTGCTGACAATCTCAGCCAAGAGGTGATTTGAGCATGGAAACCAAATGCATTCATGTATCTAAAGATGGTCTCTGCAGGTCAAAGTTGAGGTATGTTGGCACGACTGAGAAACTTTATACAAGAACCTATGTTTTGTTCCAGCTAGATTTTTCTGGTTAGGTATACCAGGGCCACCCGACTTCTAAATGTCTGGAGGCCCCATAGACCACAACAGTGGGGGCTACAGGCCTCCTGGGTTGCTGCTGTGTAGGTACCCCCTCTTCCCACCGGCATGGTGAGATGTGCTGTAGTGCCCCCCTGGGGAAGGGGCAGGGGCGGGAGCTAGAGGAGGGAAGGGAAACCTGGAGTCCTTGGTTGCTGCTGCAGCCAGAGCAATGTGGTGAGTGGTGTCTGGGTGGGAGCCTGGGTGCTGCAGGTGGCCCATGAGCCCCCCCGTTGGATGGTCTACACCAGTGCTTCTCAAACTATCTGTTGGGGCGGCCCAGCCATTTTTTTTCCCAGTGGGCCAGGGACCGGTGCCTGGTTCAGCCAGTGGCAGCAACTGCGTGTAACAGCACTACACAAATGCGTGACCAGCTGTTTCTTTCTCTTTCCTCACCTCGCACAATGTGACGTCACCTGGAGTGTTGGAACGTATGAACTGTGGAGCTATGACATATCAATTTTATGCTTCTGAAAATATATTTCTGTCTTTTCTGGCAACTCGCTGAGGACCGGCGAATATATTTCTTTCTTTCCTGGCAACTCACTGCTGACCGGTGACCGGTGGCTCCGGTCCGCGGACCACCACTTTGAGAAGCACTGGTCTATACTCCTTTCATTGGGGATTGTGTGCTGGGATATCTGTATTCTAGTTCAACTTCCAATTCATGCTAAGGACCTTGGGCAGGTCTCTCAACCTTTCTGTGATTCAGTTCCAAATTTGTAAAATAGAGTAAAAAGATGCACTTCATTTGCCTCTTAGGTGCCAATATTTAATTACCTTTTGTAAAATGCCTGGCACTTGGCTGGCAAGGAGCTATACCAGTTATCTTACTGCCCTGGCAGTTCTATTCCTTCAATAGTGGATGTTAAAATACAATAGTATGTGAATGGAAACAAATTACCTGCCAGCTGAGCAGATATGATTTGGTGTATTCTTATGTATGATGGGTGTGTGTATGTGGCTTTACATATATAATTAATTTAGAGTCTAAATCATTATTTTTTAAAAGTATAGGGTATACAATTATGTCTATCCTTTCTCTTTCCTGTAAGACGAGTCATAGACAGCTCACTGCATTCAAGAAATAAGATCTGCTGAGATGCTTTAGCTATTTACATTTAGAAATATTTTTATTAGTCTTCTTTCTAACATGTTTATGAACTAAGGCAAAGATGAGCAGAATTGCTGAGAATTTTACTCCTGGCCTAATCTGCCTGAACCTGTCTTGTGATGTCATGATGAAATCAAGGCCAAATACTTTTATTTATTTTCCCTAAACTGTTCACATGCTAGAATTTTAAAAACCTTTGCTCAAAAATGGGACTACTTTTTTTTTAATCATTGCTTTCTTCATTCTCTGACATTTTTTTCTATTTGGAGGAAAGCCTGAAAATCGAGTTTAAACTTTTTATTCTCTTGACCTTGAGTCTACCCCTCTTCCCATTCTTTCATTCTTTAGTGTTGTGGTGGTATCTTAAAAGGGGTAACAAGCAGCTCCTTCCAAAAGTAGAGGCATCATACAACAGTTAGTACATTGATTACAACCCATACATAACACTTGATTTTATCTTTATGCTTGAGACTGGAAAGCCAAAATACCTTTTCTAAGCCAGAACTTTCTCTGTGGACAAGGTGATTTGCTGGGATACTAATCCTAAAACAGTTTATAACTACTCTGATTAACAAACAGGTACCCCCTGCTGTTGGTACATTTTTACATAGCTGTACTTTCTGGTCTTATTGCGAAACATATTTGTATTCTTTTTGATAAACTGACACTTTGAATAAATACTGAACTTGGCGGAAAAAGAACGTAAACCTTTGGCAATTTTGTTCTTCCTACAAAGTCGGAAAAATTTTAAAGAAATGCAATTTATGATATGGGCCGGAGAAACAAAGGCCTGAGAATTAGACATTCCTGAGTTCTAATCCAACTTCTGCTGGTGCCTAGGTCTGTGTGCCTTTGGGCAAGTAACTTTATCTTTGCCTGTTTCCCTGTCTGTAAAATGGGGTAATACTTAACAAGCCTGTGTGATAGATAAGTGTGAGGCTCCATTAACACTTTTACAGTGCTTTTGAAATGTAACACTCTTATTCCTGGTAGGTATTTTGTTTCTTACCGCCGTCCTAAGAGGCACAGGGTAATTGGTAATTCATATATACCAGCATTGCATGTTAGATTGTTTCTGGAAAACATAGATATTCTAAATTAAGGATATTAACTAGATTGAAAACTGATTCAGAGACTTGAGGTAACTGTATTACTGTTGAAATTAGTTGTACAGATCCAGAGTGAATTCTGTAGTGTGACACATTCTAGAGCTGGAGTTGTTCAGTTTATTTTTGACATGAAGATGAGTAAGAATGGAATTCTTTCATCTATAGATGACTACTCTTGGCACTACAAGTACATAAAAGCTTATTTAGCTTCCCTAGAAACTGGACTCTAGTCATATTGGGCCATGTCTTAATTCCGTAACTGGAGGGAAATTCAGTTTAATGTTACCAAATGGTACTTAGATTTTGTGCCAGTGAACCATCTTGTCTGTTGTTTGTTTATAGTTCCTATCACCCTGTGACCAAGATTCTTAAATGAGGTTTTGGGGTAGTACAGGGGCAAGCAAACTGTCTCGTGGGCCGGATCTGGATCCGGATCCGGCTGGTGGCCGGACTCCATTTTCACCCTTTTGCTCACCCCAGGGTACTACAATACAAGTGGGTGGAAGTATCTCTTATAAATTTTAATTCAGGGTTTGCTTGTTTGTTTTTTCTCAGTTACACTGATACAACCAAAATATGTCCCCTCCCTTATCCCTCTTCACCATCTCATGGTTTCATTTCAGATAAATTTTTAAAATTTAAAAATTGTGACATTTGAGGAATAACTTCAGGATGCAATATTGACGCGGATCAAGCAGTGTCATTGCGTTATTGTAGAGTAATTTTGATTTTTATTAATAGGACTACAACAGCTTACTTCAGCACTTTGAGCACAGGTTTAGCCCTGTCTTTTATTGCTCACCCATGGCATCATGTCTTTACCCACCTCAGTTTAGAAAATGATGCCAGCAATTTTTTCTATTGGCTACACACAGCTAAGTAGATACTCAACACAAAACTTAAAACTTAGTGGGCCTGGCATTGCAAATGTGTAATTATGGAGGTAGTTTGTTTGTCTTTAAAAGCACTTTCTTTGGCTCTGTGAGACCATAGTAAATCCTTCTCAGACTTTTTAAACTTGGAGATTATTGACTGGGCTGGCAAGCTATTGTGCCAGTTAAGGGGCTGTTCCAATTTATTCTTCTATTGTGCGAGCCTTAAGAAAACAGTTAAGATATCTAAAAATGATGTGAAGCTTTCCATGGGAAGATGATCATGTTTTGCCTGTAGTGCCTTTTAAGTGTTCCACTGTGGTTGTTCAAAACTTTCCTCTCAACAGGAGTTATCCACAGTATATGCAATAACAGGCAAATAGTGTTTTTATTCTAAGGGTGAATGCATTTTAAGCTACTAGCTGTATGTGGGTATTTTACAATTTTTCTCATCCAGACTGGTCAATGAAAAGACTTTAAATTCTTCCAAAATACTCATGCCTAATTCTTGTGCATGTGTCAAGATTCAAAGAATCAATCCATAGATGAAATATACTGGTAAGCCTTGGAGACAGCTAAAGTGAAAAGATAGCTGTTTTCTTCTCCGGGAAGACTTAGGTTTGGTAAGTAATGGAATGCTTGTTTGTATGTTGTTGGATGAAGTATTATGATTACTAATCCTGATTATTGGCTGATGTGAATCCATCTGTTCATTTAGTTATATCATCTGCTCTAATTTTACGTCGATATAGATGGGCTTGGGAGAGGTAAATGCAATCTTTGTGCAGCCACAGTGATAATAAAAAGCGAAGAGTTACAATATGCAAAACAATTGTTACTGACACCAGTGCTTGCATTCTGATACAGTTAGTACCTGCTGTACTAGGGCCATGTGAAATTGCAAATTTAGTATTAAGAACCTGACATTTTATCTGTCTTTCACCAATTCTAATTTTTTCTAAATATTTCAACAGTTTTGCTTTAGTTTTTTCCAGCTGATCAGATCAAGAAAAGATTCAGCGGTGGGTAATGGGATGTACCGTGGCTACTTGATGATGTGAAATCTGTGGGCCAGTGCTGGTTTGCATTAGCTGAGCACTTTGCCCAGAATGTATGTTTAAGTCTCTACTGTTTTTTGCAATGGAGGTCACTCCTAAGGAGTGGGTGGTTACCACACTTGCCAGTTAAAATATTCCGGTTTGCTTTTGAAGGCTAATGGAGTGGTAGCATTTTGTAGCTGAGCTGCAGACTGGGTCCTGTTTTTAGCTCTAACTGCAATCCAAACTGACCATGAAAAAAATATTGAATATTCAAACTTGTATATTCTGTAGGAAAGGTGCTCTGTTTCTTTTAAGTCTGAACAGTGAGTTTCTGTTCCAATTCTGCCTTTCTCTTCCCTAAATATCATTAACTCATCTGTTGTTCCTACTATACTCCAATTTAATCAGGTTAGAATAGTAGATAACCATTTAGTATTATATGAATGAAGGAAGAACAGAATATTGAAGATTAGAACCATCTTGTTGATCTGCAAGTTTCTGCACCTGTGACTGAGTAATGCACCCTTACAGCCTCTTTGAATTCCTTCATACAGAATTTTTAAAATAACCAGCTGTCAATCCTGCATGCAGTATTTGTGTCCAGAATATGTGTGTGGCTGAATGAATATCAGAAATGAACATGTTGAAAGCTTGAAAATGAATTCCACAGATGTGACCCGTGGATGAATGATTCGCATTTGAGCAGAGATAACATAACTGAATACCTGCTTGGTGTAATTAGTTTCTGGGATCCTGTCTCCATATCAAACCTTTATGAAGCAGGATAGTGGAGTTGTATGTGATTGTCAGATTAATTACATTAATAAATAATCTCAAGGCCTACTAACAGATGCATTTTAGAGAATGCAGGTTTTGTGTGCTAAACTAAAACATGCTCTAGCAAACCCTGCTAAAGCAAAAACTTAACCATGTAATGCAACAATGATTTTTTTTCTTCATACTAAAAATGAAAGATCCTCACTTTCTGTGCACAAAAGGCTCCTGGGACAAATTATGACATACTTTCTATTACAAGTGCCCTAAAGGTGAGGATTGTTTTAAATCTCTTGTTTAAATCCGTACATTCCTGGTATACTATATTATGCAACGTTACCTTGTTGCAGAAGCCCACTATGTCCCATGAAACACAAACTTGCATACCAATGGTAACTTGATGCAACATGCCAAATATTTAATGAAATACTGTCCTGTGGTTTGGTTACCTGGTGTAAGTATGGGAGAAGGTATTTGATCTGGAATTTAAGCAGAGGTGAGTTATAATAGCTCAGTAACATAATACTCCTTAACTGTACTGCAGACTTGCTGTGCGTGTTATAGTAAGCGACAACTAACATTGCAGGTTGTGCCTATCTACTTTTCTATTTAAACCTTGATACACGGATATTTGGGTGGGAAAATAGATTAATATGCACCAGGCCCATGATCCTCTCTATACGTGATAGAACAGGGGCACGCAATTATTTCAGGTAGAGGGCCACATACCGAGTTTTGGCAAGCCATCGAGGGCCTCATGACAGGCAGCCAGGGGCAGATAAATATTAATTTTCTAAATTTTTTAGGGGCCCCGCAGGCCGGATAGAATGGGCTGGTGGGCCACATCTGGCTCGAGGGCTGCATTTTGCCCGCGCCTGTGATAGAATTTGCCTTTATTCTATCTGCTGTGCATTACTTAGAATGAAAAATGTCTATTTGTTGGTGAAGGACATATGAAATAGCCCTGATACAGAGGGGTAGAGAGGACAAGTGAAGAGCTTCTCAGCCACTTCCAGAGCTCCCGAAATGCATGTAGCCTTCCCTCTGTCTCATTCTTCAAGACCCTGTTCAAACACTGATGGAGATTTAATGCATCCTTGGAGCTGTCTTACTTACCAAGTCCTTGCTGCATTAGGGAAATCATTTCCACTGGTCTGGGTAACAGATGTAGTAGTAACTGATGTGGGAAAAGATACTGTAGCAAGTTCAGCTTCATTTGAGACCTAGGCTGAGGCACTAGGTCTTTGCAGGCTTGGGGGAAAAGATATTGGCTATTCTCTTCAGGTTCATATTTCCCTGTGGACCCATCTCTGTGCTCCAGGGAATAAAATGCCACAGTGGGCATCCCACAAGGATTTACATGGGTGGGAATAATCCATGAGAGCCTGATCTATACTCACTTGGGCCAAAATTCTTGTTCTGAGGTTGTTGGGAAGAGTTTAATTTGTTGTTGTTTTTACTGAAAAAGGACTGTTGGACTAGTCCTTGACTAGGTATATTTATAGAAAATCTTTTTTTAGTAATATCTTGTATAGTTGATACATTGGTATTCTACATAGTTCCTTTTCCCCCACTAAATGCAGAAGTTCAGGAATTGCTTTGAATTTAAGTATTATGCCCAGGGCTAGTCAGTTATGCCAGTTACTTTTTGATTTAATGAATGTATTGATTTCCACAACCCTTTATTCATCATTAAGTAACAACTGAATCATTTAATTTAAGCAATATCTTCAGTAGCTGAGCTAGAATCTGTTTCTAATTCCCAGAGCAGTCTTTTTGCATTAATACTGAACACAAAGAACTGCACTGCTATTTTAGAGCACCGCAGACTCATTACACGTTGCTCACAACACCCTTCTCCCTACAAAGCTAGGTTCAAGGTGCTACTTGACACCAACTGAAATACACACATGACCCAGCCCTTCTGTTTAACAGACTTTCTTGAGTCAGCTTTTTTAAAGAAGTATTTATATACACTCTTCAAATGGACCAATAAAACAGGTCATTCTACAAAGAAATGCCAACATGAAAAACTATTTTTCATTTTCAAACTTCATCATGCTTTGAAGCAAAGATTTTTGGGGCTTTTTCCCCTCCCCTAGTGACATTATGGGTAAAATTCTTAAGGGAGCTTTAATCACAAGAAAACTTGTAAGTGATTTAGGATTCTTTGAGAATGTTAACCAATATAATTACAGGTGCCTACTTCTTAAAAACAGTTTTGTAGTTAAACAGCCTCCCTATTTAATTCATGACCCACTATTGATTTGTAAGGTAAACATAACATACAGTGTGTTGGCAGTTGACGTCCAAGATTTGATTCACATACAGATGTGGGTGTTGTCAGAACTAAAACTATTATAACGAAGGAACTTGAAGCCTGCTTTTTTCCCTTTCATTTTTCCTAGTATAGCATTCAGATAAACTAAGAATGGTAAAACTTCTCTGGTTTATTTGGCATTGGAATAAGCACATTAACCCCTGCCCCTCACCCTCATTCAAACTTGTTGCAAGTGTGTGTGTGTCAGAGAACTCTTGCAAGTTAATCGTAAATGAAACAATGGTGTTTTTAGCTTTCCTTTATCTGGCCCATCTCCCAGCTATCAACTGATTTGTCAGTGTTGGTCAGTGCCTCAGATTAAAGCTGTAACAAATATAACATGAATCTGACTCCAAATCTTTTCCAAATTGCATTTTTGAGATGACAACATTGATTAGTTCATGGAAATCTTCATTACATTTATTTTTAATGACACTGTTTCCGTGTTAAGCAAATTATATATCTTGTCTCTCAGCCCATATTTTGAATCCAGTTTTCCTCTTTCCCATGCAGGCTGGGCCTGTTGTCTAATGTCTGTTGTGAAAGTGTGTCATCTCAGGCCTGAAATAATACATTTGTTATTTTAGTGGAAGTAAAGGGAAACTTTTGTGTTTCTTTTCTTTCTGCTCCTGATTCCATCCAGATTCTAATGAACTTTCAGCTTTCTTAAAGGAACTATTTCAGACTCTCCAGAAGGGGGAGCCTTCATGTCCCCTACAAAATCCAAGGAGTTTAAAACAAAAGTTCCAGTTAATAGAAATTAATATTAACAATATTAGCATGCTTTTTCCTCTCCTGTATTTGATCAAGCAAGTAAAGGCAAAGTAGTAAAAGCTTAATTCTTTCCTAGAACTGTATTCATACACAGCACTAATGATAGGGAAATGAAGGGTTACTTCCTTTTTCTTCTTAGAATATCTAAATCCCTTATTAGAAACCAGGGATCTCTCTTTAAATCTACACAAGTCTTTTCTTCCTTTGGGCAAATGGTTATTATATAAACTGGATTTTTTTTAGGATAAAGGGTTTTTTGTTTTGTTTTAACTCAGAATAACTTGTAATTTAAGCTTTATTCTCTGTCAATATTAGGATCAAGACATTTATGTTCTTATTGGTGGGTAGGTAGTAACATACCAGGAAATATGTTTAGTCATCGGCAGTGTTGCTGATTAGTTTCATTTACCACACCCTAACTGATATAGTACCTCTATTGCTTTCTACCCTGCCATCCTCTCCATGGTGCAATTTAAGATGATAGGACTTGCTTTATAACAATGGTAAAGGCTCTAATGATAATGTTGACAGGCTAATGGGAGGGGGTGGGGAAAAACTAAATGTGTCTAGTTTTTGTTTGTTTTTGTTTTGGGTTTTTTATTATTATTAAGGATTTTTACTTATAGTTTCTTTTAATCTGGTACTATTGGTTGGTATAATTTTAGATTAAAGCTTTACATATGTAACTATAGTGGAATTCCATAAGCAAATGATTAGGTAGTAGGCCGAGTCCCAGTTCTGTAACTCCTTTACATACAACGTTTCCACTGAAATTATACACCCACAGATGTAGGATTCACTCCATAATGCGCATGTGTAAGTTTTGTTCCCTTTTCCTGCTATTCCTTCTTTTTGTCAGCATATGTCCTCTACTCCATATTTTTCTCATTTCTTTTTCCCAAGAGAAATCTTAAATTCTAGCAGCCTGCTGACTTCGTGTGATGAGTTACATCACTGGGTAAACATGTGAGAATCTAATTTCATAGACATTATGGCTGGAAGGGATCTCATGAGATCATTGGGTCCAGCCCCGTCAGCTGGGGTCAGATCTGAGCGGATTCTGAGCAAAAGCACAATGGAGCCTATCTTCTGTGGAACTGCTATGGTGATGGTGGTGATCACATTCACACTCACAATTCATTTTTTTTTTCTTTTTTTGGAAATGGAAGCAAATCGGTTTTATGTCTGCAGTGCTGGAATGTTACAGCAGAAGTTCGTTAGCTGTCTGCCAGATACTCTGTGCATGTGATGGTTAGACTTATTTACTGCTGGGATATTTGTTGAGATAGTTTTGTTGTTAAGTAGAGTGAAGTGAAGGTGGCATCATTATCTCAGCTCAGCTGAAGATCCTACTTTGGACCCCAGCCCTGCCTTCTGGGCAGTCATTAAAATGATTGCAGGCCATCCTTTTAACCTGTTGATGATTGATAAACCTTTGGCAAAGTAGTAAGGCACACGGCTGTTTTGGAGTCTTCCTGTCAGGAAATGTCTGCTCAGAGGTGAAAGTTTAATTAGGGATGTGCAACTGCTGATACAAGAAGAAGATCAAGTATGCTCAAATAGGAACCAGGAACAGATTTAAGAATTTAGGAGGAAAAACCTGCCTGTTTTCTGTTGCAGTGACCACACAAAACCTCAATACATGAACTGAGACTGATTTTAAGTGAACTTGCTGCCTTTGTCATGCACTGCATAGCAAATACCGAGCTTCTGCACAGCAGCAGCAATGCCTGCCCGGCCACCTGCCTGGCACACCATGTTGCTCCAAGTCCACGCTGGAAACCACTACAGGACTTTTGACCAACCAGCCGGGACTGTCCTTGCATGTGCAGGTAGATTAGTCCTATGGCCTCCTCATATGCAGCCTTTTCAGACATGTTCAAGGGCAAGTACAGTCCAAGGTGGCAAGCTCTGAAAGATGCTGCACATTTACTTTGCAATGTGATGTCATCCCACTAGACTGTGCTAGTTCTTTTGCTTCAGAAGTGCTGGTCTGCATAAGTGTAGCAGTCACTGGGCCTTTTGATCTGCTGTGAATGCTTCAGAGTCCTGGGCATTCACCATGTCGGAAAATTCCTGGAAAAGGCAAGTCATTGTCTTGTAGAGCGATAACTTGCTGTGTAAGTAATTCGCTCCCAGGCAGAAACAACTTAGTCACCAGATCCATGTCTTGGCCGACCACCTAGGAATAGACAGAAGTAAGGAGTGTGCAGACGTGGAAGAATATTAGCTAAATGTGAAGGGGAGCTAAAATCACTTTTGGCTGTGGAAAAAAGAAATGTTCTCCCATAGTACACCAAAAAGCAATCTCTAGAAAGACTCCAGTCTGTCTAGGAAACTTGAAAACCTGGGATATAGCCTCATAGCACCAGACATTTGCCTGGGCCAGTCATGTCCATGGTCGGTATGCAGGGTGTGGCACATGCATGGACAATTTAAAGAAGAAGAGCTTGTCTGGCATGGTCACAAACCACAATGAAATGTGGACATGCTGGAAATTAATAGGACTCCTAGACTATCCCCAAGGCAGCCAATAAGGGTTCTGATGAAGCTTTCTTTGGAAGAGGTTTCTGAAGTAAATATCCTTTACTAAGAAAGTGTGTGTGCTCAGGCAGCCCTGATGCAAACCTAGAGACCAAAAGCAGCCCTTGCTGACAATAACCATTATTTGGTAACATTGCATTACTTAGGAACCTATTTTATACTAATATGAAAGTGTGGAATAATGTGCTTTCTCTCTCCCTGACCGCTCCCCCCCACAACTTTTTATCAATCAGCATAGATTACTGAGGGCAGATACTGTAGATTCCCTTCGTTCTACTATGTGGAGCAAATGAGCTATCTGAACTCTGCAAGCATTGCAGTCACTTCTAGCTTGATTTCCAGGAAGTCTTAGGAGCGGAATCTTTCTGCTTGTTCATAATCATACATTTATACGTACAGGAATACATAACAATCATACAATACATACAATAACAATCATACAGTCAAACAATACACAATCTCTTTGTTGATACAGATTTCTTCTCTTGTAATGCATTATTTCATCTATCTGTTTTCCTTTGCCTGTTGTCCAGAGGGCTTAATAATACCACATAGAAATTTGATGCGATACAGTTTCATTCAAATGACCCACAGGTTACTGTTATACTTGTATTGTTGTGAGAGACTTGGAGAAGTTTCTCAAGCAGAGTTTTCCTGTTTTCAGTGTAGAACAAGGGGTGACCCTAGCCAGGAACCGTACTTTTAGAGGTGTGCAGGTTGTCAGAGAATGTGGGTTTTCTGAGTATTTCTTTTCAAGGAACAGTTTTTTAAAAGGGGTGGGGGTTATCTGAGAGACCTGTTCATGCATGTAAAAATTCAGTGTTGTAATGCCATTTGTAGAAGAAAGTATTGTTACGGCAAATGTTTCTCTTCTAAAGTTGGTGATTTTTCCTTTGGAACTCCTTTCCTTACATCCTTCTCAGATGAGTTTATATTCATTTGTCTTGAATATTGAGTCCTGTTTAACTATTGGAATGAGCTAAGACTGCTTGTCATGAGTAAAATGCTTGTCATGAGTAAAATGTCTGTCTAGTTACTTGAAGCCAGTTTGCCAGCTGTCTGTAGCCTCTGGTACGTGCCTCCTGTTTTTAGGAAGATGATTGCACAATCTGTGCAGGTGAACAGCACTCACATGTGCGTGTGGGTGTAGTGAATGCTGAAATAACCAATTTTTAATTACAGTAGAAATGTGAAGGATGGATCTTGCCATATGAGGTGTGTAAAACTGCAATTGCTACTCTGGAAGGCAATCTTGATCTTCTCTTACTTATTACTGCCCGTCAGTTGTTGCTTCTCTGTGGTAATGCTAGGGACTATGCTTGGTAGCTACAGCATTAAGCTGTTTGAATCAAAACATTTCGCATATCTAAAACAAGCTTGAGCTGGAAAGAACAGTTTAGCAATAACAAGTGTTCTGTGATATGTCTGAAGTTTGGCTTAAAATATTGGAAGAAGGAGAGTTCCTCATCTTTAAAAACTGTTGCCAGTGGCCTCTGCCATTTGGGTTTTTGTACAATACACTGTATTTTCTTGCATATGACTTGCCCCCAAATAAGACACACACCTTGTTTTTGAAAGTCAGAATGAAGAAAAAAAGATCTTTACTTGAAAATACTTGTAAGTAGCTGTAAATAACTGAGTAACTAAGGAGCCTGGTATGCTAATTGAACTGCTGCCTGTGGAGCATGTTATACATTACTTTTGCTTTTCCAGTTGCATGTGCTGGAGAAACATTTGCTACTATAATTCCTTGCTTATAATGTATACCCTATTGTCCAGCAGCTGTTTTTTTGAGGAAAGGTGTGCTGTATGCAAGAAAATGCAATAGTAAGGCAGGCAGTAAGATTTTGTTCTCCCTTTCCACCTCCAACCTGTTTATGCTGCCTCCTCCCTTAAAAAAGAAAGAACAAAAAAGAAAAAAAATTAATCTCAGCTAGTTTGCACATGGTTCCTTGTTTTTCCCCCCTGTTCATTCTGAGCTTCTGCTTTATCATTGAACCTCCACCTTCCTATATAGACCCTACAGCTGTGAAAGCCCAGAAGCCATACTTAGCCTGGCAGCAGGAGAGTGAAAAGCCATATACAAATCGCCCCTTGTCTTATAACGGTGCAGCCTTTCAGCAAGGAGCAAGTGGGTACAGATATACAGATAACCATGCATGATGTAGGAAAAGTCTAGTTGCTTGTTGCTGCCATAGAACCATCAGCCACTGGAGACCCAAGTAGAGCCAATCTGAGGAACTGTCTGAATCATAATCTTACTTTTGAAAGAGGATGCAACATGGTCTGGGCATTTACGGTGTACCCATGTACATTGTTTATGTACATGAGTACGCTGTTTAACAGTATTATCAATTTAGTGGTGTGTCTTCTCTACTAGGCCACTGGGTACACCCCCTTATTTTTAATAAGTTAAAAATTAATGTCTTCCATATAGGTATAAAGCCCAACTCTCAGTCTAGGTATACCGTACTCCTGTATGTCAGGTACTTCGTTTCCTCTGAAATAAGAAGGGGGAAGTTCCATCTTAAAAGAAACAGTGAGAGAGGAGCAGAGTCTAATGGGAAGCCACAACATCAGTGTTTGATCTTTTATAAAAAATAATGTGTATACTTTATCTACTGGAGAATTTTCACCAGGAAAGCTCCCCACCCTCCCCAATTCTGCCTTCTTGGCCTGTACTGTGCTGAGGTGTGCTTAAAATTCTGCGAGTTGCATGTGCAGAAATAAGAGATCTGCAGTGTCAAATAAGTGATGAGTATCTCCAGTTGTTTTGTGCAATTGTGGTTTGGCCAGAGAACAAGAGGAAACCTCCTCTATGTAAAAATAAAGAACGTATCTTTTGCAATATTCAGCCAATAAATGTATTTTTTCAAATTGTAGATTGCCAGGACTAATATATTTTATTTATGCTGGATTTGTAGTACCCCTTGTCAGAATTAGTTTTAAACCACTGACCAAACTGTGGCATTGAGGTTCAGAGGAGATCCTGATGTTTTAAAATTTTGGTTTCAACCTAAGTCAGAATGAAACAAAAGTTCTCAAAATTTTCCATGAGCCAGGCTGCCCCCTACGTTCTTTACTTTGGAAACGCAGACATATGATACTTCATACACCAAAATATATGTTCTGCCATCCAGACTGCTTTGAGCTGGAAACTCCAGGGCTCTGGGAGCCTTGGAAGAGGGAGAAAGGTGATTTCTTCTCTCCAGGACTTCGTCCCCCACCCACTCCTCCCCATCAAAGCTTAGTCCTGGAAAGAG
>NW_005842223.1:947668-951922 GCF_000455745.1 Alligator sinensis
TAAGACATTTAGACTCATAGCTCTGTGGTGTACAGCTTGAAAGCCCTGGCATGGTGGAGTTGCTTTGAAGCCTTGGATATACAAAGGCTGGGATTTTTAGCAGCCCACCAGGAAACCAGCCAGAGCTCTGCCATATGGCAGGAATTCATCTATCCTGGGATGTTTTGCGTTCACCTGGGTATTTTCTAATGAAACCAGCTCTTGCCAGGATCTCATGCTAGGCATTATGCAGTTGCAGAAACAAAGAATTTTAAACTCAGTAGCCTCCTGGCACTCCACCTTGTTATGGTGGCAATTTTCCATGCGTGAACAAGCTTCACCATGGCCATCTCCTTGCAGTGATTACTTCACATATACAGCCCACAAAGTCTGCATTGGCAGTGTATGAATCATTCTCCTTTGTGGCTGATGAAGCCACCAGCCCTCAAGATAACTGTGTTGCACATTTTATCTGTACCTGCACAGCACAAGCACAGCCAGCCCACCGTACATCTGTCAATTTTTCTACTGTCTCAGGCCATAGTGAAGTCAATTGTCAACTATGGTTTAGAATTTAACAAGATCTCAGCATTCCTGTCTGACAATGCCATGAACATGTGCAAGGCCAGTGGTGACATGTAGGGAGTACATGGGGGTGCACCCCCTGACTGGCCGCACTCGCCACTTAGGTGATGGGGCAGGGGGGGCAGGTGGGAGTGCCAGTGCCCCCCCTGCAAGCGCTGGCTGGGGAGTGGAGTGCTATTGCACTCCTGGAAGTGGTTGCAGTGATTGGCTGCTATAATTGGCCATCTCAGGATTGGCTGCAGGGGGACCTTCCCCCCCCCACCCCCCCTTCCCAGTTGCTGACTGGTCGCTGACTAAGGCAGCACCAGTTGCCCATGTGCAAGGTTTTCTCTGATGTGCTGAAAGGAATGCTGTCCAATGTAGTTCATGTCACCTGAACTGTGCACATACTGTCTTTACTAAGTGTCATCTGGTGCACGCAGTTCCCCAAGGTGGATAGCTTGATGTCTTCCTTCAAGCACTGTCCAGGCTGTACGGTCTGGTACAAGGAGTCTCTCACCAGTCAAAATGGGGACTTGCATGCCACTGTGTTACTGCCACCAGAGTCTGCTCACAAGGTGGAATTTGTGGTTCAGCACAGTCTGTTACCATGCTGAGCACATCCATTGCTACCAGCAGTTTGTGAGCGAGGAGCTGAAAATCACACCGAGCACACAGTGCGTGGTCAAGCTTCACATTCTCTTAAGATGGGACGACGTTCAAGATAAAATGATGTTTGTGGCTGAAAATGCCACTCAGTTCATGAAGCTTCTAATGTGGTTTGAAGACTGGCAAACTGTGATCCATCATGCACACAACAAGCTGATGGATTTGGTAAGCTGGGTATCACAAGAACTGTCAGGCTGTCCTTGTGAAAACCAGTGAAGGGACCTGTTCCAGGCAATAGCTATGAAGCTGAACCAGTACTACAGGTATGACCTGTCATTGCCACCACGGTTCAGACAACTAGCTGCCTTCTTCCTTAGTGCTGTTCACATTTTGAACCCCACCCAGGTGCCTGTTCTGAGTTGTGACCCTCAGCTACCTAAAGCAATCCTGGGATGGGAGAAAGAACATGGCAGTGAACATACTGCTTACATGAACTTCATCAAAGACTGCCAGATGCCTGTGCCTATGCTTGTGTTCTGGGACTCTGTCTGTCTGGTTTCCACATCTGTATGCCCTGGCAAAATGCTGCCTCACTGTTTCAGTGATCTCTACATGGACAAGTGTTAATCTCACAAAGACAGAATGTCTGCAGCAACTACTGCTGGATGCAGCATGCTAGTGTTTTAACAGTTAGCATGAATCACCTGTCTCAAGGTTAGCAATGAGTAAACTACAGTTTAGTACATCCTTTAATAAAGTATAGTCATGGTATTAGTTACACTTCCTAGATCTAGGTCCCTCAGCCTCTCCTCATAGGGCCTTGCCCCCAGGCCTCTGACCGTATGAGTTGACCTCCTCTAAACCCTCTCAAGGTTCTCCACATCCATCTTGAAGTGCGGTGCCCAAAACTGGATGCAGTACTCCAACTGTGGCCTGACCAGTGCCGTATAGCGGGGAAGCATCACCTCCCTGGACTTGTTCGTCATGCATCTGCTAATGCATGATAAAGTGCGGTTAGCCTTGTTGATCATTTCGTTACATTGACGACTCATGTTCATCTTGGAGTCAACTATGACTCTGAGATCCCTTTCTGCTGCTGTGCTGCTGAGAAGGACATCCCCCAGCCTGTGAGTGTGGTTCTTTTTGCCCAGGTGCAGCACTTTGCACTTGTCTTTGTTAAACTGCTTCCTATTTTGTTCTGCCCATTTTTCCAACCTGTCCAGATCTACCTGGATCCATTCCCTACCCTCTGGTGTGTTAATTTTGTCTCATAAATTGGTATCATATGCGAATTTGTACAGGGTGCTCTCCATTCACTTGTCCAAGTCGCATTGAATAGCACCGGTCCAAGGACCAAGCCTTGTGAGACTCCACTGCCCACATCTTTCCAGGCTGGTATCGACCCATCCACCACCACTGTCTGGGTGTGCCCCCTAAGCCAATTTGCCACCCACCTGACCGTGTAATCATCTACATCACAGCCTGTCAGTTGATTTACGAGAACAGAATGAGATACCATATTGAAGGCCTTCTTAAAGTCTAGGTAGATGACATCTACCTCGACTCCTGCATCTGTTTCTTTTTATGACCAGGTCACAAAATGCTTAATGTCATGTATAGCTTTGATTTCATAAGACATTTCAATTTAAAGTTTAATTAAATGCTTAGACTGCTTAATAATTTTTCCATTAATGGCTTCTGCGGGCTTAATCCCCTGATTAAGCCCGCAAAAGCCATTAATAGTAAGCAATTAAACTTATTAAAATTAAACTGTGGTTTCAGGCCATCTGGCAATCTGCGTGAAGAGGCAGGACTGCCCAAACTGTCTTAGCTGTATATTTTCACATAATAGTGCAGTTGCATTTCATTCAATGAGCTACCAGAACTCTGAATTTTCTCTGCTTGTCATGCCTTGATTTTGGACAGCTATAACATCCCTCTAATTGTTTGTACTTTAAAAACTAATGCATACCCAACTTTAATGCTTGTTTAATAAGGGCTTTAATCTGGAAATTTGTGTGTTTTAACCTGAGCATCCTATAAATCAGGCTTGCCCAACATACGGCCCGCCAATGCATTTTCTGAGGGCCAAGGTGCTGCGACGGGAAATGAAAGTAAACGCTGTTTACTTTCATTCCCACCCCTTGTCCCTCCCCCGGCCCCTCAGCAGCTTCCTAATTGCTGCTGAAGGGCTGGGGAAGGGACAAGGTTCTCATACACACCGCGTCAGCTTGACATTGTCGACACAGTGCGTATGGGAAGAGGAGTAGCCATGTGCCGCTCGGGACAGGATGAGCCCAGCTGGAGCAACAGGGGCTCAGCTGCACTTTTCCCCCTACCTGCGCCGGTCAGTTCCGAGCAGCACACGGCTCCGCCAACGCCTCTGCTGGCTGGTGCTGACCCAGGCAGGTCTGTCCCATCTGGAGCAGCATGCAGCTGAAGCCGGATTCCCATGTGCTGCTGGGGACGGGAGGAGGCCGGCCAGGTCGGCACCAGCCAGCAGAAGCGGCAGGGGGGCCCTGGGCTCTGTGCCCTTGCCACTCCGGCCGGGCTTCTCCTGTCCCAAGTGGCACATGGCTCCGCTGCCGCTTCTGTTGGCCAGTGCAGACCTGGCCGGGTTCCTTCCGTCCCCAGCAGCTTGTGGGAAGCCGGCTTCAGCCGCGTGCTGCTCCGGATGGGAGGGATTCAGCTGGGTCAGCACCGGCTTGGAAAAGTGGCATGCAGCTGAAGCTGGCTTCCCACATGCTGTTGGGGATGGGGGGGGCCCGGCTGGGGCTGCACCAGCCCGATGGTGGCGGAGTCATGTGCCACTCGGGATGGGACGAGCCCAGCCGGAGCAGCAGGGGCTCAACTGCATTTTTCCTCTGCCTGCACCGGTCAGCCCCAAACAGCACATGGCTCCACTGCCACTTCTGGTGGCCGGTGCCAACCTGGCTGGCCGCCTCCCATCCCCAGCAGCATGTGGGAAGTCAGCTTCAGCTGCATGCTGCTTTTCCTGGCTGGTGCTGACCTGGCCATCCCATCCCGGGTAGCATGCAGCTGAAGCTGGCTTCCCATGTGCTGCTGGGGCTGCCCAGGTGGGTTGGGACTGGCGAAGCAGAA
>NW_005842223.1:951932-956758 GCF_000455745.1 Alligator sinensis
CGGCAGTAAAGCCTCGTGCCTTTTGGGACCAGCTGGCACAGGTAGGGGGAAAGTGCAGCAGCATGTGGGGAAGCCACCACTTGATAGGGGACGGGATGGGCTGGCCGGGCTGCATCAGGGAGGGAAAGCTGTGGCTGAGCCCCCTGCAGCTGTGCTGTATGCTCCTTTAAGACTGAACAATATGCTCAAGAATAGAGCATGAACGATATGGGCTCCAACGTAAATTTGGAGCAGGTAAAAATCTTTGTAAAAATACTGTCCAGTGTTTGGATTGTGTTTGCTTCTGTTTCTCTTTGTGGAGGATTGGGGGTTCAACTTGTTACTACTTGTTAAAGATGTGTTACTAACAAGTTATTAATTCAATAAAAGTAAATCTTCTTGAAGATTATTCTAAAAAATGCCCATATTTTGTTGTTTTGGTTAGTTTCCACTCTGGCTGATATCTTTTCCACATTTGATCTGTCGACTTGCATTATGCTTCTTTCGTTCATTGAGAAGTGAGTAGAAGCGAAAGTGTATATTTTAGTCAAGTGTTTGGTATTATTTCTTAGTTGCTTTTATTTTGTTTTTATTTTGGATTTTAAACCACATTTCCAGACCCATTTCATTGTCACTTCCTGCAACTTCGTTGGTGTCAAAGGTCATGTGACATCACTTCCTGATGTGATAGTGCTTTCTGTGAGGTCTTTGAATATGGCTCACCGGCCCACTGGGTGATTAAAAACTTCATGATCCGGCCCCACATTCAAAAATGTTGGACACCCCTGCTATAAATCATGTTCTTCCAGCCAGATATTTGAAGTCAAACTTTTGGACGCTAAAGCAAATATTTGGTCTAACTAACAATAAATAGTAGCATCTCTTTTATAATATTTGTTTGCATACCTCTACCTTTTCTTATGTGCACTTTAGAAATGCACATAGGATTTGTGAGAGTATACATACAAACATACAATGAAATTAGTAGAGGTGCATCGCTACATTGGTCCCATATCGGATCGGCACTGATACAAGGAAAATTGAAAGTATCGGCAACTGGGTTTTTTTGGCTGATGTGGTCGATAAATACCCTGTTTACGCGCGCAGCCACAATGCAGCATGCAGGTGGCCAGGAACGCAGCTTGGCAGTGTGGAGAGCAACTGGGTCTGGCTGGTAAGTATGTTGTGAGGGAAGGGATGTGTTGGGGAGGGGTGCAGATCTAGGCCCCTGTGGTGAGGGAGTGAGTGGCGCTGGGGCAGGAGCTGGTGCTGCACAGCCAGGGTGGAGTGCAGGATAAAACCCTGGGGGAGGATGGGGGACACATGCCCCCGGATCTGTGCACAGTATGAGGGTGGACTGCCATTGCAAGCTGGGGTGGGCTGCGCTTGGGGCAGGTGGCAGCAGTGCTGCTACAGGGGGGCTACAGCAAATTTTGCGGTGGCTGTAATCCCCTGCCGGGAAGAGCCTGGCCACCCATGGTCCCATCCCGCAGTAGCAGCCCGCCCTTGCCCCACGTGCAGATCCGGGGACACATGACCCCTATGCCCTCCTGGGGTATACGCAGTGGTGGGAGCTGCCCCCCCCCCCCCCAAGCTCTGTCCTGTGCTTCACCTTGGCTAGGCAGTCCCAGCCCCGGCTCCACTCCCTCCCTCGCTGCAGGAGCATCAATCTGCACCCCCCACCCCTTCTCGCACCCCTTCCCTCACAAGAGATGTACCAGTTGGATGCTGTTCTCCAAGCTGCCCGGCTCCATATTGACAATCAAATCAGTATCGGCTGATAAGGCTCGTTAAAAAGCGGCCATCAGTATCAGCCCCAAAAATCTCTATTGGTGCACCCCTAGAAATTAGAGCTAAAGGGGTTCAGAAATAAGCAGAAGGATTTGACTAATAAATGCATTTATGATTTATTCTCCAGTAAAAGTCTAAAGATAATATGTTTTTTAAAATATACTTTGTTAACTTGGTTGTATAATTGGACTTGAGTGATTGTGATGTTGCATAAAAGGCTTGATTTAGACAGCTTAAAAATCTTAAAAGGTTTTTTGTTTTGGCTTTTAAACTGCTTCAACAGGAATCTAAACAGATCAGAAGTTACATTTTAAATTATGGTTTAGAATGTACATGATAAGCAATTATGAGATGCACTGTGTCTGTTTTGATAACTTTTTTTTACTGAAATCTTCCATGCTGTAGAAGATATAAATGTAATGAAATTGCCATGCATCAAGCTGCCCCATAAGAAAGAAAATGTCAGTAGACTAACTGTTTATAATATAATGATCCCCTACTTCCAAAGGAACAGTAGGGTACTGCAGACTTCAAGTATGTTTTACCGAATATGCTATTAATGAGAGATTTTCAAAGCTAAAATTGTAAAAATTTTTTACTTGAAAGGCATTTGCAACAGTAATGAATAACTTTATCAATTTCTTGGTCTCTTGTTTGTTGTATACCTTGGTTTTCTGTGTGGGGAAGGAATAAAACTATTCTGTAATAGTTTTTTCAAGAATTTATTCTTGAAAAAAATAACATAGTCCTGACCTCTGTAAGCTGGTTGCTTTCTAATATGTAATTAGTGAATATAGGTCCATCATCCAGTGGTGACATCAGGAAGAAAAACACTGAAGTGCTGCCTCTCAACCCCATAAGAGTTTTGTCATGTTCTCCCACCTCAGAAACTGACCCTAGTATAAACTTCAGTTCATTTGTAGTGTGAACACTTCCAAACTCCCCAAGCAGTCCTTGGCTGGCTGCCTCCTTGTGGTTTCTCTGGACTCCCTTATGACATTCTTTGGCTGGTATACAGAGGTAAATTGATGTGAAATTGAGCCTGGATGCAATCTAAGTAAAGAGTCATCCTTCCCTTCCCGCACCCAAACTAAATGCTTCTTCATTTCTTCCATTCTTTTGATTTGTACATTTCTAGCTGCGCCTGATAAACTTCATAATCCAACAAACTGTAAGAAATGTAAATTCAGGCCTAAATATATATAAAAATTATAAAGCTAATTATGAAACTATTTGCCTTAATTTGTCAAAGTTAGTTTTAAAAATGCCAGACAACCTTCCAGTATATGGTACATAATAGCCAGGGTTTCTAGGCTCCCTGCTTCTGGGAGGGTAGTGTGGAAGTCCTGGGACAGATGGTTGAGAGTTAGGTCCCTATGGTAGGTCTGCCATGTGGACTCTGTCAGGCTGAAGGTATTAGGTTCTCCAAGCTCTCTGGGCAGCCTGACTTGTGAGTGACATCAATGCAATCTCATCAATGCCAGGGAAAGTAAAGATCCAGACAACTGCTTTTTTTTTTTTTTTTTTTTTTTTTTTTTTTAAGAAAACACATCTATGATTTTATAAGATCTTGGCATGTATTTTGTGAAAATGGAATCAACATCACCCACTCAAACACTTGCACAGGATGTTTTGCTTTTGACTGCAGGGCAGCCAGTATTTCACTCTGTGAGACCTAGTTCTTTAGGGTTTTTTCCTTGAAACAAAGCATAGCATTAACTTCTTCTCCCAAGACCCCGAGAAACAGATGGCAAACATGTTAATGTTCCCTACTGCAAAACCTGAAGATTTTCCTTTTGGTCACCCCAGTTGAACTCTTGTGACACTTCTGAATAATGCAGTGAGTGGTAGAACTTATCTCCCTTTTTTATCCATGCTTTCCCCTCCAAGCTAGGCTAGTACAGGTTTCCCTCGCTTTATGCTATACATGTGTTCCTGAAAAACGGCACGTAACTCAAATTCGCATAAAGGGAACCCACTTTACATTGTAACAAATAGGGATACGTTCCAAGACTCCAGACCCATTTCTACCACTTTTACAAGACAGTTTTGTTACTCGCCAACAGCAGACAGTACATACAAACACAAGGCATTCTCATAGTGGGGATGGCAACTACAGAAACACATGTTGCAGACAACGAGCGAGGAGCACAGATCCACACAGGAGACTATATTTTTGGTGCGCATCATCCCTCAATGCACTGCACAAAGCAGCTAACTGTGGGCTTCCACCACACCAATCGCATATAATGAATTTTTGGTATAAAAAGGGTGATCTCATAAGAGCAAATTTGCACATACAGAACGCACATAAAGTGAGGGGAAACCTGTAGTAACATCCACTCCTCATGGCTGGATGGCTGGTTGCAGTTACTTCATGGTTGCAGAAAGCGGAGATGTAAGAGCAGTCCTCTTGAGCCCACTTAGCTTCTTCCACTGCTAACAGGCATCATCTGCTCTTCTCCATCAGGTCAGATGTGTACTTTGCTCCCTATTTTTCTCACTCCCATATGCCATTAGACACAGAGGTAGAGCTACAGGCTTGTTCTAGAGTAGAGTAGCCTCTGCTGTTATAGTTATGCCAGTAAAGCCAGAGCAACAGAAACCTGAGGGGTGGTAGAAGGGGGAGGAGGAGGAGGATGAGAAGGGAAATCAGACTTGAGTGCTAGTAATCAACTCTCTAGGTAGTACAAACTGCCTCACACTCAGCCTACATCTCTTCTTTTCTCTTTCTTGTCTGCTCCTGTTTCACTGAGCTCTCTAGTGTGGGTTGGGAGTAAAAGTGCTAGAGAAACTGGTGCATGCTGCTCTGCATATGTTAGATGCTTGTTAATGATGTCACCTGCCCAGTTGCATTAATCATGGGCGACTGGTGCCATCTTAGTCAGGGGAGGCACATGGATCATTCAGCAACCGGGGAGGGGGTCCCCCCGTAGCTGATCTCGCTGACTGGGGGAGGGTCCCCCTGCAGCCAATCACAAGGCCACAGCGCTCCTACTCTCCAGCTGGCACTCACGGGGGGGGGGGGGCCCTGGGGCTCCTGCCTACCCCTCCCC
>NW_005842223.1:956789-1026860 GCF_000455745.1 Alligator sinensis
TGTCACCTAAGCAGTGAGTGTGGCCAGTCACACGGTGCACTGGCACTCTCAGGGGGTGCCTGTGTACCCCCTATGCATCGCCACTGACGTTAATGATGGGCATGGCAGATTTACAAATAGTAAAGAAAATATTATTGATATTATCGCATCCTTTCAAGTTGTGTTGATCAGTCAGTGTGCCTGAGAAAGTGTAACATCCATATAACAAAGTCTTAACTTAGACTGTTTCCTCATGACTTGGCATGTTTGAGTTTGAATCTTTTAAAACTAAGTGAAGACATTATAGGAAAAACAAGACAGGATTTTTCACTACCCTTTAAAATAGTTAAACCAGAACAAATGTGAAATGTGTGCTGTAAGTTAGTGTAATAGACATTTTGTGTTAGATAAAGACCATTTCCTCATTGGACATAATTTAATTATTTGTGCGTCTCTAACATAGGTACTGAGTGCACTTTTTACAATTGCCCTCTCTTTTTTTTTTTTTGTCTTAACTAAGAAAAAGAATCAATATAAACTTCCAAGTGTTGTTTATATTGCATTGCTCCTCTCCTACAGCAGAGCTAACTCTTATTTCTATTATAACCAGTCTAAACAACATTCAAAGTGTATACAAATGACACATTACAACTGAAAAGTGCGGTTAACTTTTAAAGAGCCTAGTTTGATCATGCTCTTCTACTCAGGCTTTCAACATGGTCTTGATGATTATTGCTACTTTTTCTTTAAATGGCATTTATGTATCTTTTAGAAATTAGTTTTAAAATGGTTACACCTATGTTAATAGGAATAGATCAGGTGTGTCTTAATATTAGGAAGTTTGTTAATTTTAAAAGCCATATTTGAACATTTTTTTGCATCTTATTAGATTACCTAAAAATGTATGTAGTGTAGACCATAACATTTAATAGTGCATTTATATTACTTCGCAATAAAACTCCTTTTTTAACATTGTTTTCATCCTAACACTAATATCAGTGCATGAGTTTCTTAAAGTCTAAATGTCATAATTTTATACACAGGTTTGTGTATATGTTCCCTACCTGTGTTTAGTGAGGGAGAGTATGGAAACACTTTGGAAAATGAAAGGAGAAGAGCACCCAATCTTTAACTTCAGAATGTGAATGGTGGCTGAAACTATCTGCCACCAGTGATCTGCCAAGTAGTATGTATTTTTACCTTTTAAAATATATTTATACTTCCTTTCTATGTACTTAGTGCAGGGAAGCAAGTAAAGGATTTAAGCAGGTCCCTAAATTGTATAAAAATTTATTGTTTTTTTTAACTGGGCGTAGGGACCTCCTATACAGTTAAAAATTGTTTTAAAAAAATCTAATAAACCAGGTGTAAATTGTTATTGCCCCTTACTCCAACCATACGAAGAGTAATAAATGTATTACCATGAACAAATTCTTACCTTTTTAGTCCATTCTTTTGAAAACTTTGGGAAGGATGATCTGCAGCATGCCCTGAATATTCATGAACCTAGGCCAGGGGTAGGCAATTATTTTGGGTGGAGGGCTGCTTACTGAGTTTTGGCAAGCCATCGAGGGCTTCATGACAGGCAGCCCGGGGCAGATTAATATTCATTTTCTAATTTTTTTAGGGGCCATGGCTTGGCAGGCTGCATTTTGCCCACTCCTGACCTAGGCTGTCTTGTACATTTGGGGTTAGCCCAAGGGCTGTCATTCAGCCATTTTAATAGTATTGTCAGTGACATGGCACTCGAACTTCAAGAGAGATATAATTTAAGGCAAGTACCCTTTTAATTTGATGTGGGTTGTTGTTTCTTTCTGGATATAGTTAAAGCATAGATTACAAGTCTGTCAGAAGCATTTTGCAAACTCATAATGAAGTGAGCCAGAATAACACACAGCGGTTCTTCCAATGACTTCCTTGGAAAACAAGCATCTTGTCAATCTAATCTGGATGTAGTTTCTGCCAGCTAGTCCTTAGTCAAGCCAGTCTCCTCTTGAGTACTGCTTGTCTGTACCAAGCATGTCTAAGGAATGGAAATAGCAATGTCCTCTTGTCGAATGACACTTCCTTTCCCTTTGGCTCTGCTGCAAAACTTACACTGCTGAAAAAGAAGTGAGAGGATTTTATAGGCCTGTCCTCCTGCAATAACTTTTTCCAAAGATATTTTTAAAAGCTATAGCTATGTTGGCAGAAGAGAGTTCTTTCAGCAGGCTATGAGTTGGTGTGGGTTTCTGGCTCTGGTAGCTATTAACAGTGCCAACCTAGACTTAAGGTTTAATAGACTTAATTTATTTTTAAAGTATTGAAAAGGTTTCACATAATATTTCATGGACCGTAGTTACATTACTGGTAGACTAAGTCTCTGCTTAAGTCTATACTTGGTTACACAGGCTTGTAGATGATATTAGTATTTCTGGAGCTCCTTGGAAGCTAGCTTTCGTATGAATCGGCTTTAATTGTTCCTTGGTAATTGCTATTCAGAAAGCGTTTGGCAGTAGAAGCCCTTGTACTTTTTGCATGCATGAGATTTTACATGTGTTGTATTCATGAGTAATTAGTCAGATGAGTTCTTAGCATTGTATGAGGTGAGACGTACCTGATGGCTCTAATGTTGGTTGTCCAGCTTAGCTAGGTTTCTCTAGGGGTTCCAGACTTCCCTGTACTTGGCCTCTCTTGCAGTCTGCATATTTCCAAGTTACCGAGTTATTTGAACTGAGGGATATTCATTCTGAGAACAATAATTGTTGTTACTGTGACCTTTTAATTAAAACGTTTTAGAGTGAACATTGATTTTGTCAATGTGGATGATTTGTTTATCCTGCAAATGTTTATTATGCAAGTTCTAAGGTGACCACCAATCCCTAATTGGGCGGGACAGTCTCAAAACGTGAACATCAAGTCCTAGTCCTAGGCTGAATGACTCTAGGACAGCATTTGTTCTAGATTCCCAGTATCTTGCAGGGGGTCTGGATTTTCCATTTGACATGGGGGGGGGGAAACCTGGGAAATGGTGGGTTTCACCTTTCAAGCTGGCAGAGTTCCAGCCTGCAAGTGGCTGCTTGAGGTTGGGGGAAGTGGCACACAGGGGGTGCCATGTGCATCAGTGCATGCGCACATGTGCGTGTGGCCGGGAATACATCTAGGCAGCAGTGGAGGGCAGATTGAGGCTCCCCACAGTTAGGGAGGGAGTGGGGTAGGGGCTGGGCCACGGGTTGCTACTCAGCCAGGGTCATGCATAGGATATGGGGCCAGAGTGGGAAAGTGTGGTCATGGGGAAGTCTGGGAAATGGGACAGAGCCACAGGCAGCTTGTCCACGGGGCAGCAGGGGGGCATGCTCATTACTGCGGAGGGGGATGTGGGGAACATGTGCCCCTGCCAGATTTGTGCACAGGACAGTGGTAGACACGGGCTGCCTGCTGCAGGCTTGGGGCTTCCTGCCATTCTGCCCTTCCCTCAGGGCCACTGTGACTTAGTGGGTGGGACGTGATATGGGTGGGAGGAAAGGCTCAATGTTGTGGCCACCATTGCTAGCCTTGCGGCCATGGAAAGGCACCCCCTGCCCACCTGGCAGCAGTGGGTGTAGCAGCAGCACAAAGTTGTGCTGCTTTGCCATGGCGGTATGGCCTGTGCAGGGCTCCTGGGGGGAAGGCAGCAGGGTGAGGAACCTGGAGCCTGCACTGGACAGCTCACATCTGACCCTGGCCCCCCATGGTCTCCACTCAAGTCTGCTCCAGCTGTGCCACTGGGGGGGGTGGGGGGGGAGGGGAAGGGGGCGGAGCAGGGCAGGGAGGCAGGCAGGTGTCCTGTCTTTCTATTTTGAAAAGGTAGTCACCTATTGAGTCCATAATTAATAATAGACAAATACAATAGCACTAAATATCTTATTGACGTATTATTTTATTTTAATTTTCCTGCTGTTTTAAAATCTTTTTTTTTAATTTAGTGTCATTTGTACAACGTCAGTTTTTTTTCATATCTTGAATAAAGCATTAAGCAAAGCTGAGTTGCAAAGAATCTAACAGCACCTAGCTTCTAACATACAAAATCATAGGAGACAGCTCTTTTTCTTGGGTTGCTAGCACAGAATAGCATAAAACTAAGGAACTTCTTTTCTCGTCCTCCCAGTTCATTCTCCAAATACCAATGTAACAAAAATTACATTGTCCAGAAGTATAGTAGAGAGAAATTTGTATATGTAACGTAGCCATGAAAAATTGGGGTCTGAAGCCACATTCATTAGCCATTTAAAATACATCAAGGAACTACATTTTGAATCGTACTGTTGTGTTTGTCATTTGGTTCTGTTTGTAATATTTGGACCTGCACTTGCAAAATCTTATTCAGGTAGCCTTGCAGATGTAAATGAGCCTTCTTGTGTTAGCCAGGGATGTGTGCATGAGGTGAGGATTTGCAAGCCAGATCTCAAGATTTTATGCGTGCATAAAGTTGATCCTGGTGTGGCTGTCTTTTCCCCAGTTAGGTCACATATTAAGGGCTGAGTCTGTAACTGACCCCAAAGTAATAGTCATATGCTTTTATTGACTGATCTAGATGGGGCACTGCCATTTACTTCGAAGGCAGTACCACACTCAGACTTCCCCTCCTAGCACAGGGTATGGAGAGTAGGAATAAAAAAAATGCATTTATACATTTGGCTCTGCTTAACATAGCATATTTCCATAATAAAACTGGAACCCCTGATTTGATAGTAAGAAGAAATAAACTAAATCACGTTAAAAGACTTTGGCAATAAAATCATGAAATGTGCCTGGTTAAAGACTTATTGTGTGGATTAAAAATAGATTTTTAATATATTTTTATCTGCAGGATTCTAGTAGACAGAATAGACTTTTTTCCTCTTTCTACTCAGTTAATTGTTTGATGGAAAGCTTTTAAAGGGTGCATATGTAGTTATTCGTATAATTTTACCTATATTTTGTTATTGGATGATTTCAGATGTTATAAGTTAACTGGGGAGAGCAGCTCTTGGTTGAAAATTTGTATTTAAAAGGTCTCCTATAACTGCAGTAAAACAACCTAATAGCATGTACAGTAACCTTGTCACTTCATAAGCACAGAACATCTTAGTAAGAACTGTTTTAATTTCTGTACTTGGCCTCAAAAGTTATTTTGCAGGAATATCGTGGAAATTAGATTTCTTTAAAAATACATATAGAAAACTCCGTAAATCTTTCTATTAGTTAAAAAAAAACAAAACCAAAAAAACAAGTTTGTGAGACTGTTCAAAAATATATTTGGCCATTGTTCTTATGTGCACAAATTTAACATGGAAACAAATATTTTGAGCAACTTTAGTTATGATTCTTTAGCAGTGGTTCTCAGCCTTTTTAGGCTCAACCCATGCCTTGTTTGATTCAGGGATCCCCTCCATAACTTTTGTGAACTGACCATTTCAAAAATTGATTTATTGCAGTGCTCACCTCTGTGCAGAGGGGCCAGGCAGTTAAGGCAGGGCAGTGGCCAAGCAGGGAGGAACCTGAGCCCTTACACTTTGGTTGAGGATCACTGCTATTTTATAGTTATTTTATAATATATATTTTAACTAGTTTTATAAGGGAATAATGTTCTAAGTTTCATGAGAAATGATGTACTTTTTTTTTTAGAATTGTTTCTTGGGTAGGCTTGTCTTATTATGTTGAGTTCTAGGAAAACATGAAAAAAGAGTAATTTTCCTTCATAAGTATATATTTCTACTTAAATTACTTACCATGAAAACAAAATATTTAACATTAGTAAAACCTAATTTGGAAAGTTTAGAAAGTCTTTCAGAGCTGCCATCTTTTATTATAAGCATAATTGTTATGGTACCAAGCTTTCAAGCCTGTCAGGCAAGAGACATTTTTTTTTTTTTTCAGAACAGATATTGACTGTTCCTGGTTCTGTGATTAGCATAGTACAGTCAGAGCTAGAGAAGGAGTATAACAGCTCGTGTCTGTTTTAAAAAGCTGTAGAGAAAGGCCAAAGTTAAAGATGACTACAGATGCTGAAGAATCCATTCCTGTACCTTTGATAATGTTTGCTTAAGCTTAAAAACAATAAATGCATGATGTTCTGCATGCCTAACTAAAGTCTTAATATAAAAGTTTACTGTCAGTAAACATGAAAGAATTCAAACAATTGAATCTGGAATCAAGATTGATAATATTGAAATGCTTGGAATTCAATTTTTTTGCAATTCATTCAAGAAGTATGTTTTCACCTATTAAAAATAGAACAATGTAATGTGCATGATTTAAGACATGATTTATTTTCATTTTGAAACATGCATTTTTTGAATATCCTTGTCTTCCAACAAAAAAATCCAGAAAAAACAGGATTCCCTATCTGACATTACTGTATTATGTCTGGTGAGCTCAGCATGTGTCCCAGTGGAATAGTAGTGAGTACTTGGAGCAAGCTGCCTGGAGAGCATCAGCATTTACTCTTCTATACACTGTGTATTCTCAAAGCACTATCTTCATCATTGTCATCTGTCAACATAATGTTCAGGCCAAAAGAGAGTCACAGTGTTTTCAATAGCAATGTGAAATCTACCGTGACCAGAGTTGTTAGACTCTATGATGCTGTTTCAACCGCAAATTGTGGCCGTTTTTGAAGAATATGACCTCTGACAGGAGAATGCTCAACTGATAAGCAAATGTCTCTGCTTAGATTCCACTCAATTTTTTCCCTATTAAATATCTGTAGGGGTATTTTGGATATCAATGGCCTTCTCTTGTGAAACAGCCCTGTAGTTGTTGTGGGGGGAAGGGTTTTGTTAGAGTACTGGGTGAAATTTGCTCTGATAAAGCTCTTACCTCAAGGTGGAAGGAGTTGGCTGCCAACCAGTGCTGCTTGTCACATCGCTTTGCTTATCTAAATCGGCATCATTCTTGTAAGAATCAAACTGACCCTGTTTCTCACTACCACGCTTGTGCCTTGTTCCTGCTCTGGTTCCCTTCTTTTGCAAATAAATAGTAGGAGCAGGGTTGCCAAGCCAAGATTGATATATATATATATTTTTTTTTTTAGTTAGTTATTTTTGTAGACAATCTGCAGACTTGTTATTGATGACCAAACACTTTTATATATTTCACATAATATAGATGCTAGGCCCTAGACAAAGATCTGGTTCAAATTAAATGTTTAAGACCAACCACAGTGAAGAAAATGATTGTCAATAAAAAAGTCTTTTGCAAATTATCAGTACAAAAAATTCTTGGGATGTCAACACTGACTGCAGCAATGATTTTATACCATGCTGCTCCTATCCAATGGGTTCCTTATTCATTCCCACACCTTGAAACGCTTGATCACTTCCTACAACATACCGTGCTCCTTCTTCCCCCAGCCTTACATCCACCAGCCTTACTCCCCATCCTGGCACAGGCACTTCCCGCCTTGCCCCCGCCCCTGCAAAGGACTGCTTTCTGCCTGCTTGCAAGATGAGCAGTGTTATTGGCAGCAGTGGGATGCAGCAGCAGCACATGGCTGTGGGCTTCAAGCCCTGAGAGAATGCTTTGTTCAAGGTGCTGCATTCCTTTTCAGACCTCAGGTGGTATTGCTGGGCCCTGTCTGTCCTTCAGCAACTAGCTTTGTTCAGAGATGACGTTTCTGTCAAGCTGTGGTCGCTTAGTGTTTTACAAATAGCTGAATTTTTTTAATGGACTTTATAGACAGGAGTTTTTAGGTTTGTTTTTATGGTCTCCATAAACTTACAGAGTTGGCAATGAGGATAGATTAAATTGTCATCTCATCTTTTGCTTTTGATGAAGGAGATTTTTTTTCTCCGTGCTTTTTAAAGGTTGGAACATGTTGCTTAGAATGGAGAAAGCCAGGAGCCACTCAGTCTATCTGAAAATGACTCTGTTCATTTTTGGGTTCCCAGGAAGTAGAGTATAGGGGATGATGACAAGCCACTGTTGAAGAGAGGGTGAGGACATGGCTGATTGTCAGAAGGGTAGCTTCTATTGGCTAAGCAGTGCAGGAAAGCATGTTGATTAAAAAATGCTAACAGAAGGGGGAAAAAAAGTGGGGTGGGGGGGCAGTGGAGGTCTGGCGGTATACTAGAGGGGCTAGTTGCAACAGTGTGAGTGAGGGGGAAAGCAATTAAGTGTTTTTAGAGGAACTTGGTAGCTGCATCAGAGACCGACCAGTTTTATTGTTCTAGTCATACTCATTTATTGTATTTTATGAATGTCCTTATTGCTGATTTCTGGGTACAGTAAATTCATTTTGAAAACTTAGCAGTTAATGAGCTTTGAACTTGCACAGATGTGGAATATCCTCAAATCCCACTGAGTAGGAATCCCTGGTGATTAGATTCCTGAAAAAATTAAACCCTCAGAGAGTAGAGAGAAAGAAAGTGTATTTTCCTTCATGAATCCCTTCAGAGGAGGACAAGGAACTAGCCACAGATGAGGAATTCAGAGTGCAAAACAAAGATTGCCTGACTTATTCTTGGCAACATGAATGTAGTCTTGACATTTGGTGTAAGAAAAAAACACGCTCAATGTTGGAAATGTAGTTAAACCTAAAACAACAGAATGAGGATGTACAGGGAAGGGATATTTATTTTAAGCATGGCCACACTATATAAGTGTTCCAAGTACTTCCTTGTTTCTCTCCACAGGATTTTTTTTTTATAGGATGCATATACTCATCAGTGTTCAAAGAGCAAAAAGATTTACAAGATAGTTCTCTTCTGTATTTAAATACATTGATTATGTTGGCTGTTCCCAATGTTTGTGAACAGTGTTAAATTTAAAAAATGTAACTTCAAAGGCCCTTCAACAATTTATTCTAAATCTAAAAGACACAATAGATGATGTTCCAAGTAAAATAACTAATTATGTGGGAGAATAAGCAAGCATTGGTTTGGTGTTGAGCATTTGGAATGGTAGTTAATTCCTTAATAGCAGGATAAAAGATATATGACTGACCCATTTAAAATTTTGGATTTGAATCTAGGTAGGTTTTCTCCAAGGCTAAGCAAGTACATAATCCATCATCATTCTCTTGGAAAAATAAATAGCTTTTTTAAACTGTTGGACCTTGGCTGACTTTAATGGATATGTCTGAAATTCAGACAAAGGTTAACCTAGAATATGGGAGTGACCCAAGAAAGTTATTTTAGTTCTTATTAGAGTGGCTTTTGCTTTCTCAAAACTTTAACAGTACTTATCCTAAATAGACCATCTAATTTGTCAGTGGTCAGGTTACTAGGAATGGACCTGTGAAGCTAAGAGCACATAAGGTCACTATTCTGTACTATCAATACATGCTAAGGGAAGATGCTCTATATTGTAAATTAATCCCTTTAAATGATGTTATACAAAGGAAGTAGGATTACTTTCATTGCACTTTATTTTTCTATTTAGGATAGAGGTCAGAAGAATAGGGTAGGCCCCTTATTTGGGGCTTCAGTTCTGGAATAACAAGTCATCATATCTCCTTTCACCCTGTAATTGTTCTGCATCTGGGTATGCAGCTCATGATAAGATCAGGCCCCTCATGTTGACTCTGAATTGTTCTGGCTTAGTTTGTGTTCTACCAATGCCCCTAACTTTTGGACATATCTAACTGAAAATCTTTAAAATAACATAGTGATGACCTATGGCCAAAATCTTTTAATAAGTCTAGAGACTAGAAATTGCTCAGAGGTATAGAGATTTCACTAAAATTATGGATGAAAGTACCTGAGGAATTGCACACAAGAAGGTCTTGATTATTAGCTAATGGATTAAGGCAGAACATGGTTGCCATTAGGACAGAGGGATGGGAGGAAGGGAGGAGGTTAAGAAGTCGCCCTTGAAATCAGTGAATGTGAGTACATAGATTGTTCATAAGGTTAAAAATTGTGTAGCATTCCTGAGGTGTCATAATTTATTCATATATTATGTAAATATTTGTGTACTTATGTTGTTATTCTCTACCCGCATTCAGTTGCGTAACAATGCTGCATCATATCTTTTAGCTTGAAGCTTGTGTCTAGTTGCCTTTAAATTCAGTTTACCTTTTTAAATTTTGTTTTTTGCTGAAAATGCATTAACTTGTCCTTTGTCTATCTTTTCTAGGAATATTGTGCTTAGAAGAATGTGCTAGTATCCATCACCTATACCATAGCCTCAGAGCTCAAGTTTAATTCTTCCTGCATACTCTTCTCAGAACATGGGGGAAAATGACGATGAAAAATGCACCCAAGCTGGCCATATATTTGAAAATTTTGTACAGGCATCAACATGCAAAGGTACTATTCAGGCCTTCAATATTCTGACCCGTCAACTTGAACTAGATCCGTTGGACAATAGAAACTTTTATATTAAACTGAAGTCAAAAATTACCAGCTGGAAGGCCAAGGCTTTGTGGAACAAGCTTGATAAAAGAGCAAGTCATAAAGAATATAAGCGAGGAAAATCTTGTATGAATACTAAGGTAAGCTGTAACATTCAGTTTCTGATTTATGGCTTTGAATGATTTTTACTTGCTATTTTTTCACTAAATTAAACAGAGCTGCATTGTCTTCTGAGCCTCAATGGTAGCCCTGGTATTGGAATTATTATGCAGCATTGGATCTTTTAGTTTCTAGGTCCTGAAATACTGAAAAGGTAAATCCTTAATTATTTAAAGATTTAAATGCTGTCCTATCCTTGCTTTTTTTATGCAAACAATTGGAAGCTGCCATATGGGTGCTATGTGTTTATAAGTAGAAAGAGAAATGGTAAAATGGTAACTGTTATTGTGAACAGGGTAGGAGGTGACCACTCTAGTAAAAAATTGACCTACCTTCTGCGATTCAGTAAGTATAAATGTTGTAGAACTTACACTAAAGATTTATTTTTCATTGGCTGATGCCCCTTTCTTCATCTAGTTATGATGTTTCACTTTAGAGCAGCTCATTTATGACTGCATTAATATGGTCCCAGTTTTTTTTCTGATTTTTACCTAAAAATCGTGTACAGCTCAGACTGATCTAGCCCTTGGATGCTAATGGAAACTATGTATGTAGAACATGTGGGAGAGAGACTGTAAAATACACAAGACCCAAATCATGTGGTGCTTCATAGGTTAGAGCCTTCACCAGTTTCACAGGTTGTCATGGTAGAAGGGCAATAAGATTTCCCTCTACCAATTCCCCATCATTTCTGGAGATGTATTTAAATTTATCCAGGACTCTTTTGTCATATGGAGAACACATAAGGATTCCTGTTCTGTTTTTGAAAAGTTACGTTTTTGCTACTTCCTCCCAATTATTAATTTTTGTGCGGGAGAAAAAGATGTCTGTCTCATTCTCGGGAATGAAGACCTAACTGTTTTTTTTTTTTCTCTCTTTTTGAACCACTAAAACTCTCCTCCTCATTTGTCTATTTGCTTCCCACTTCTTTCTCTGTTTGCCTTTTCTTTTCTTGCTTCTCATGTCACTTCCCTTTTGACATATCCTTCCTCTCTACCTTTTGTTCTTCTGAAGAGGTTTTTGGATGCATGTCAATGAACATAGTTGTGATGAATGTAGACAGGAAAGGGAAGGAATGAATAAAGTGGCGGTTAATAAATTGTGGTGGTCACTCTGCTCTTCTTCCTCTTACTCACTGATTTCCATTATCAGTTTGAGGAGGTATTTGCAGCAAAATAAAGGCAGTTGAAAGGCCCTGTGTAAAAATGGGTAGTGCACAGACCTGCTCTCTAAAGCATGATCTTACAGTGCAAGGCCCTGGTTCTGCAAGGATTTACACATACATATAAAATTAAGCACATGTGTGTAAAGCTATGCATGTTCAGAGGCTGAAACCTGTCTCATGCAGTCTTGAAACCCTGGTGTTTCTCTGTCTTGAAAATATAGATTTTTATTTTTAGTTGTGCAGCAAAAATGTTTGTATAAACAACAGGCTGGTTTATGCTATATATCCTGTCAGATTGGAGGTGAAATATAGAACATTTCTTATTTGCAACGTTGACCACATTAATACATGCATGTATGTAGAGATGTGATATAAAAAGTGGTAAGCGCAGGTGTACGTTATGTACCATGTCGAAACCTACAATTCACTCTCTTATCAAAGCAGGCTGACTACATGTGAGAAATATGAATCTGGAGGTTGCTGCAAATGAAAACATGAACTGTGGTCTACAGGCTCAGTGTGGATATCTAACAAACATTCCTTACATATGAATCATAGTCTGCTGTGAAAGCATATCTATGCCACGTGAATGAGAAGGAATGAATTCAGACAAGAGGGCAAACTCTCTGGTCATTACCACGATGCATTCCAACAGACCCATTTATGTATGATAAGTCAGATAAGTCATTTTAAGCAATATTATTTGTCCAACAAAAATATCTAATGAACAGATATTTTCTGGCTCAACATACCAGCTTATTATTGGTATATTAATGCTACCTATGAACTTTTAGCTTCAGATGGGTTAGTTAATAGTGGAACTTGACCCATTTAAGCTTAGTGGGCCAACTCTACCTTGTCTGCTTGTTCCAAATTGCATGGGTAACATTTGGCTCAAAGTTTCGATTTACAGTTGTATAGAAAAAATGCTGCTAAAGTGGATCAGTGGGAACTGGTAAGACAAACTCCACATTGAAGAAGTAGCTGTTTGCAAATATAACTTTGTTAATGGAATTAAAGTTACCAGTTGGCATCACTTCAAAACTTATTATAAATCTTTTAATTATTTTAAAATAAATAATATTAATAATACAAGAATCTTTAATAATATAAGGATCTTTTTTCCTGCCTAAGCTTTAACTTTTCATAATTCTTCACATCCTTCATTTTTGTACTTTGGTATGGCATAAACTATGAGGTGGAAGATAATTTTAATGATACAGGGTGGACGGGTATCCCTGGGATATTATTTCTGATAAAAATTATAGAGACAAAGTAGGTATACACAATTCGTATCAAGGCCTAGTTAGGGTAGTATAGATCAGGGGTGGCCCACTTGTGCCATGATTCACATTAAGTGGCACAGACAGCTTCTGTGTGCGGCACACAGCTGATCAGAGAGGGGCAAGTAGCACAGTGGCAGACAGGGTGGGAAGAAGAAAGCAAAGCAACAAATTTGGGCAGGGAACACAGGGAAGGAAGCAGAGCAGCAGATTGGGCATGGAGTATAGGGCTGGGAGTAGAAAGCAGAGCTGCAGATCAGGCAAGGGATCTTGATTCATATGTAAGGAAGGATTGGAGTGGCACATGGAGAGAGGATGGGGGGCTAATTTGTGGTATCCTTGCCAAAAAAGGTTGGCCGCCACTGATACAGAATTGTAGTGAATTTTGTGGTTTTAGGATGGAGAGAGCATATCTTAACAGGCAAGCAAAATATTGTAGTCTCTCCATTTTAGTGGGAAGAGTAGTATAACAGGCTTCTATCTCAATCCTGTGTATTAACTGCTTATCATCAGGGATCCTGGTTTTCTGTTTGCCATGGAAAAATGCATGGTGGGCTGTGGGTGGGGAGTGAGGAGCACCAGCAGGCTAGGGGGCAGTGAGTCGGGAGTGAGGGGCCAGGAGGGCTGGGGGGGGGGGGAGAGTGAGGGGTAATGGCATGGGCAGGGCACTGGCATATCAGGGCTGCTCAGCACCACACAGCAGTGGTGGGGCAGGGGTGGGGAAAAACCACAACTGGACCCACACCCAGGTGAGCGAAGGGGATGAGGGAACTCTGATTTTCCATGATAAATAACCCAATATCAAACACCAAAATATATCGATATACTATTTAGAATGTATTTTATTATAGGGAGTGAGGTACTGGTTGGCTTCCAAATTGCTTTAGAATTGTAAATATATCAATAAAAAACTGTGTTCAACTGATGCCTGTATATATAGTGGTGTTTCATTTTAATTGTGGGAAAACATGGGGTTTGGGGGTTTTAATCAGAGTCTGTGATTTTTAAACAGAGAAAACCAGGATCCCTGCTTATCAGTCCGTAAACCCTGGACACTTCCGGTTTTTAGGAGATTCTTGTGATTTTTTTTTTATGGATGGTTTTATTTATGTCAGTAACTTGAATGCATGCAAAGATTGATATTACAGGTTTATATTATTTTAAAATAATGCTTTGTAATTTGCACAACTCTCCACAACCATCAGATGAAATCAAGATCTAAACTACCTAATTTTCCTTTTACAAATCTTGAATCAGTCACCAGAACCAATGTAATCATACCTCTCCCAGAACCCATAAAATCTTCAGCATATCTGTAACCTCTACTCAACAAGCTTTATAGATGCAATAAGTTACTTTAATTTCCTTTAACTGAAGTAACAGTACCCAGGGGAACATAACTAAAAAAAGTGAGCCTACAACCTTTTGCATCCTCTAACATCATACGTTATTTAGTAGCTATCACTTTTTACCATTGTCAAATTCCATTGCTAGTATTTTATAAGCAAAATCTTTTAAAATTGAATGGATTAAAAAAGGAAGCAGCTGGAACAATTTTCAGAAAGTTCATACCTACCACTCCTTGAAAGTCATCTCATTCTAAAATGACACATTTACTTAACTTTAAGTTTGCAAAAGAAACCAACATAAAAAGACTTTTCTAGGGAAAGACCACACATACAAATTGTCAGGCAGAAATATGCTTTGTATCTGAAAACTTGAACAGGAGTGTGTATACATTTAACAAAATTTAAAACTTTCTTGTCCTTCCCAGGCATATAATTGTTGCAACACTTTGCCATAGAATTTCTACTCTGGCTGTTTGTGTTTTATGAAGTTCACCTGGATTCCAAGAAAACAAAAGTTGTTTTCACCATCCAAAAAGCAGGAAAACCTTGTATGCATTTCCCAAATGTAACTCAAGATGGATCACAAATAATATTCTCCTGGGCAAGACACACACACATTTTGGGTTGAACAGTAAATCGTTCAATGCATAATGTGCCCAGAATCTGTAAAGATTATTTCTTTGTGAAGCAAAACATGTCTAAACTATCAAGAGTGGTGAAAGCTCTCTCTCCCTTTATGTGCAAACAGTTTAAATGTTTGTAACTTTCTGAATACATACAATTCAAGAAAAAATAACAGGAATAATTCATCTGTGTACCTGCAGGGTATATTATTAACAACCATCTTAAGGTTTACTTGGCTATTCTATGCTTCTGTCATGGTGAATCTCTATATATACTATACAGTCTTCAGACTGACTTTAATCATTTGATTTACTGGGAGGAAAGTACTGAGTTTGTGTAAATAGTAAATGTGTATGTGTGTATGCACACATGCTCATGCAGGAAAGTGTAACTTGCACTGAAGTTCAGGGGAGATGAGCATGTATAGGCTGATACCTCTAAAAAGCCCCAAACTGTCATGTAACCTATACCATTTTTTCCCCTTTAATTTCAATTAAGGTAGGCTTTAGGACATTTTTCAATAGTTTTGTTTTTAAGAAACTGTGATTAGCAAATCTTGATCCACTAAGTTGTGTTGCCTAGGTATTTAGTACCAGGTAGAAGAGTATCCAGCTCTTTTATTTTACTTGATATACACTCTTATCCAAAAAAGTATTATTAACTATTATTTTAGAACAGTTAGCTGAAGGAAATGGCTCAGAGAAGTTTACAACCACTTTTTCTGGATTAGCATTACTATTTTGGGTAACATAACATTCTGTTCATGTTGGATGTTGTTGATGGTGTTAAAAATAACATGTTAACATTCATTCGTTGCTGTACAAATAAGCGAACACTTCTTTAGTTGAATGGTATTTTAGTAAGGTTCTGCGAATACTCATCTTACCATTGTATTATGTGACTTCAAGCCGAAGCAATATCCAGAGCACAGAGTATGAATGCATGGTTACTAATAGGACCAGATTGCTAGGATGTGAATCAGTTGACAGAGGGTCTGGTCTCATGAACCATGAGTGAAGCTGGATTGTTTTGTGACTTATTCATAACCCCAAGATGCAGCTTTGTCTTCATAATATAGCCATGCTAATTCACTTGTTAATCATAAAATGGGATAATTTTATCTGCTGGGCCCCCTTCTCTTCTTTCTTCATGTTTTCATCTCCAAAGAATGTCAACTGTAGGTTGAATGTAGTCCTGTAGGTTAATCAAACCCACTTTGACTGGCATTTTGCCTTCCCACAGAGTTCAGGAGGGCAGATTTCTTGCCAAACATGTTGTGTGCTGCTACATTGTATAGTCCTAGGACACTGAACAGGGCAGGAGATGAATATGGGGTCTTTCTCACTTCTATTTCATACAAAATATCTTCCATTTCCTCTCGTTCTCAACATTGCCAAAACCCACAACTCATAAGTAGAAAGTTTTGAGTATTTAAGTATGCAACAAATTTAGTGTATTTGGCTTCTAGGGGTCATCTGTTTCCTAAAGGTGATGAAACCAAAGTTTGTCTCCTAATTAAACAGTTATTTCAGTGTGTCTAAACTTTGAAATATTTCAATTATTCCCTTTCTCCCCTCCCACCCCTGGCAACATCACATGTAACTAATCTGATAGTCATAAAAAATCACACTTCCCATTCTTTTTAGTTTGATGAGCATTCCAAAATAGCTTAAAAATTAATGGTAAAACCTTCTAATGTTTTTCTTAGCTAAAAACTGACAAATATTCATGAGAAGCAAGGATTTTGTAGGGTGATATCGTTTTTTGGACCAACTATGTAGTTGGGATAAAGTTAAAAAAGCTTTTGAATGCAAGACATTCTTTCTCAGGTCTCTTATCACAGGAACTGGGCATAGCATAGTGAGATGTCACTGTGTAGCATTTCTTTTTTCTTTAGTTTGTGGGTTTTCCATTGAGTAACTTGCAGCCAATTTTATCAGCCAGTTTTCATCCAGTTTTCTCTGGTTCCATGTGTTTATCTGTTTGCTCCAGATGCCAGAAAATCCAGATATTCCAGTTCTCTGGTTTATACAACCACTTGTAATCTTTTTTAACAAGGGGTGAGCATAATTCTGAGCTGTGGGAGGAAGAAGGAAAATTATAGCTGCCGTTGTGCTACAATTTAAAAATGTTCTGTGACAATAAAAATCTTGACTTGGTCATTAAACAGATAGCTGATATCCATATGACACTTTTCTTTAATAACTTAATTAAAAAAATAACCATTTCAAAACAACATTTGTAAAAGCTTACTTGTAAAAGTTTGACAATCAAGCTTTATGATGAAAATGCCAACCTTATTTATTGGCAGATAAGGTTCTTTGGGTAGATGTGATATCTTTTTTTAGACCAACTGGATAGCTGGAAAAATTGTTCTTTGCAAGCTTTTGGGCACAAAACCCCTGCTGCAGGCATAGGGAGAGTTTGTTTATTTATTTTAATAGTCCTTATTTATTTTAATAAATCTTATTTTAATAGTACTGATGATAACTCCACTCAGAAGAAGATGACAATAGTTAACTGTTGTCTTTTGATATCTGACAACTAAACCAAATGCTAGTTCCTGAATATAGAAACTTTGAACAAACAGATCTATTCCTGTGTTTATTTTTTAACTTTTTATGATTTTTTTTCTTTTTAGCCCTGTTCTTTTGGGTGTTACATACAACAGATATAATTTGGAATTGCATAAGAGTCTGTCCAAAATGTATTGTTGCCATAAAGCCTGTTTTCAAGCACTGTGCACAAAAGTGGGGGAAATCCATTAATCATTTCTTGGAAGATGTAGACAATGCCATATTTGTGTGCAAAATGGCAACCTATTACTGGTTTTGTAATGCCAACTCTTCGGTGTATTGTAGTAAGCTTCTGGGAACCAGAAATGTAATCTATTGTTGTAATCATCCAGAGGGCTCCCAAATTCAGGATAGGAATTAAGCCCTATACTTATAGGAAGTTGTGAGCAGGAAGAATGTTGCGGTTTATCCCTGGAAATGCATTCTGGGTTAAAAAAAAAAAATTGCTAACAGGTATTTTAAAAAAAAAAAAGAAAGGGAAAAACAAAAAAAAAAGAGAAGTAACAAAATAGCCTTTGCTTAGCACTTGGAGTCTTCAGAGTCATGTCCAGAGACTGGGAAGTAGGGCTGTACAAAGCTTTGGTCCCTGATTTGATTCGGCCTGATTCAGTGGCTAAATCTCCAAATCAGAATCAAATCAGAGGACTTTTTAATCTCTCTGAATTGAATCAGAACCCTCTGAATCAATTTGGAAAGATTTGGCAATTCAGACGTAGGCACAGCTTTAAATATTTTTTTTCTATTTACCTCAAGGTACCAGGCGGCTTGTGAACACTGTGATGATGGGGTGCATGGAGTGTCCTACAACAGTGCAAGGGGCTCCCTAGCACACTTGGCAGCAGACCTGGAAGTGGACCAGAAGCACTTTGATCTACTTCTGGGTCCACCAGGGAGTGTGCAGGGGGGGCCCACCTTGTGCTCCCCCGGCTTGGCAACTGGTGCCTCCTGGGCCTGGGGGCACCTGGGGTGCCCCTGAAGCTGATCACCGAGTTGGGGGAAGCACCCTGGGGGGTCCCTCAGTGTGCTTCCTGGCGGAACCAGAAGTGGACTGGAAGTACTTCTGGCCCACTTCCGGGTTCACTGCAGAGCTTGCGGGGGAGGCCCCCATGCTTCTGTGGGATGCTCCATCTGCTCCAGTATCACAGCATTCACAAGCTGCACTGGTACCTTGAGGTATGTAGAGAAAACATTTAAAGCTGTGTCTGTGTCCAAATTGCTGATTCTCCAAATCAGCATCAAATCTGCAGATTCGGATTCAGCTGAACTGAATCAGGGACAGTGATCCAAATCAACAAATCGAATTGCTGTCCCTGATTCAGGCCGAATCTGAATCCAATAGGGCCCATTTTGCAGACCCCTACTGAGAAGCTTCGAGAAGTCTCTAATACTCACATATTCCACTGACTTCAGTGGCAGGACTGAGGATTTCGCTCACTTAAAATACAGGCCATTTTAGATACCCGGATGACTTTTTTGTAATTGGTGGTACTGGAGCTGGGAGGGGTCAACTATTTTTATTTATTTATTTTAAATCTCTATAAATAATAAATGTACAATGCTGTCTGTTCAGTGGATGGCTAAGGGATTAGTAACCATGACATCAAGGAAAGAACTGTTGAGGAGGAGGATAAAAGAAAATTCACATCCAAGAACAGAATCTTTTCATGCTGATGATGGATACAGATTGTTTCTCCTGTTTCTTTAAGAAATTTTTTTCAAGAAAAGAGTCAGGGTGATGAAAGGACACATAGCAGACATCATTCTTTATAAACAAAACCAAGTATCTGACTTTGAACATTGCTTAATGCTGTCAAATCAAGCCAAGTTGCATCACCAAAACCAAATGTTTGGCATTTCATTCAGTAATAAAATCAATTTATTTTTATTAGAACTTTTAAAAATTATGCTACAGACATTTCCTTAAGTCCAAAACTCTGCAGTGTTATCATGTATGAGAAACAAACCTCAGCCAAAATAACATAACCAGACTGCCTAGCTAGCATTGTTTTCTGTAGAAGTTTGCAGGCATTTGGGAATTGCAATGCTTTGGCTTGCAGGATAACAGTAGCTTCACTTCTGGTGTAAAACAGAGTTGTTCTGCTACTCTATGTCCCTTGTTTTTACATCTTTGCTTTTAATCTGCAGAAAGGAAGTGCCCCACATTCAACTGATTTTCCCCAATTATTTTTTCTGTGGAAATGCCTGAGCTCAAGAGCTACACCCAATTGCTTTTATACAAAACATGAATACTGTTGCTGTTACTTGTCTTAATTTAATTTGACTGAAATGAGAGATTATGGTGAGACATGTTACCTTGCTATCACATTTTGATTTTTTGGATTTATGAGAGCATGAAAACAGTAAGGACCCATCCAAATTGCAGGGTGGTGTTCCTTGTATGTGCCAAACCAAAGGAAACAGATTGCTGTGGCCTCAGGAGCCCAGGCCTGCCAGACAGTTGCTTTCCTTTTCTCATGGTTTGGGTCAGGCCTTTGTTTCTGTCTAGGAAAGAGACAGTGCCAGCTCAGCTCAGTTACCACTTTGTTGTTAGTTACGTTACAAGCTCCTTTCTTTTTATATTTTTGCATTTCCTTACTTATCTGTACATAACTTTTGCTACCAGGAAATGATTAAACATTTGGCTGTTAACTGAATAGGTTTCAGACATAAAGCAATTTCCTGTCTCCATTTGGTGCTTCTCTCATTTAAATTCCCATACCTGTTTTGTGCGCTCGCTTATTTTTCCACTGGTGTAGACTACAATATTTTGGTAGTCTTGGAATGATGTTGTAGCCATTATGGTCCTGGAAATATGTGAGAGGGAAAGTGCATGGTTGTCCAATAAAAGATATCACCCACAGAAATCCTTGCTTCTCTACGATATTTTGGTATTTTTGGGAAACCTGGCATTTTATCAGAAAAGAATACTGTGGTGTTAAATTTTTATTGGCAAAAGCCTGATGATGTGTATATATGTAGATAACACATTTAAAATGTTCCTCCAAAAGGTAAGGGCTGAAAAAAGATAATTTGTTAGTAATTTTTTATTTTATTTTGAAGGATAGGTAAATTTAAAATTTAACTGAACAACTTGGAAATGGGTACCTCTACTGTACCTTTTAAAAAAAATGTTTTAATGTACATTTTAGATGGAGAAAGTATTAGAGGATTACCTAGCTCTAGAGTGGGAGTGGGGGGCGGGAATCTGGGCCACAGGTGATTTAATTTGGCCTGTGGGTGGGTGCCCACCAATTAACTGTATCTGCCTCAGCCTGCAGCTGCACCTGCTGCGCTCGGTGGGTGGTGAGCCCCATCCGCTTCTGCCAGGACAGCGCACTGCACTGCCACCCCCATGTGGGATGACCCTAGCCTTGGTCCTGGCCAGCAAACAGCTTCTGGGTGGGACTGCTGCTGCTGCTGCCTGGGGAGCTGCTTGGCTTCCCTGGCCTCCAACAGCTCCTTCTCATGTCCATTCTACAGCATCCAAGGCAGCAGGAAGGGGAAGCTATGGCAGGTCGGGGGAAGCTGCAGTTGGGTAGGAGCATGGGGTGGGGGCCAATGGGAGCACAGTGCCCAGAGCACGGGGCCCATGACCAGCAGGGTGGGGGGACTGCGGAGCCTGGGTTGGCCCAGTTCCATTGCATGGGGCTCCCCACAGCTCATGTGCAGCTCCTGGGACTAGTGTGCCAGCAAGGGGAAGCCCTGTGCAATGGAGTTGGAGGCTTTTCCTGCACCCTGCTACCCTGTGCAGCTCCAGGGACTCCGCTGGAAGTGGCGGGGAGCCCCGTGTAGCGGAGCCAAGCTGACTCAACTTCACTGCCTGCTTCCCAGCAGAGTCCCGTGAGCTGCGCATGGCAGCAGGGAACAGGATCGGGCCTCTGGCTTCATCATGTGGCACTCCCCCCGCACAGCGTAAAGCTCTGGCTCAGTCCTGAGAGCTTCACATGAGACATGGGGGAGCCCTGCATGATGGAGCCAGTGACCTAGCTACACTCCCTGCTGCCACATGTAGCTCACAGAACTGGCCGGAGCCAGGCATCACTAGGGGGCTCTGCCTGCGCAGGCCATGATCATGCACCCCCTGCTGCTACTGCCAGCAGCAGGGGCTATGCGTCATGGAGAGGGCATGTGGGGGGGGGTCTCTTCATGTGAACCTCACCATACCTAACACACCCACCACACAGACTCCCCCAAATACCCCCTACACACAATATACAAGGTTAAGAGTTTATTCTGAAATATTATGCAATCACCTCTATATACACTATGGAAATGCACATATATCAGGCCAAAATATTTTTTGAAATAAAATTAAAATATGTTATAGTAGATGTTTGATTTTTAGTAGATGATTTTGATTTTTTTTTTCCAGTTCCAAGATGGCAACCTGCCCCCTCCCCCCTAGCTGTACTTCCGAGGGCAAGGGGAGCAACTTCAGTAGCAAAAGTCAAGGGTTAGGGGGTGGAAGTTCTGGTCCCAAGATGGCAACAAAGGGGTGGTGCACTTGTCAAGGGCCGGGGCTACAACAGCTCACCAAAACTCATTCAGTGGTTCTCCAGGTTGGTGGGTGGTGGCACTCCGTCCCTGCCCACCCCGCCTGTCATGCTTGATGGGCATTCTTGATGCAGCACTCGCTGGAGCCAGGCCCTGCTGGGAACCATGTCCCCCAAGAGCATTACAGACAGACAGACAGATACACAGATGGATGGACTCTATATGTAATATAAAATAATTTTTACCCATAATTTTTACAAATTATTTTATATATAATATAAAATAATTTTTACCCATTTTCGTATTCTTCTTCAGCAGTTAGTACATCTTGTTATTTACCAGAACCAGCTAAACAGCTGCTATAGGTAACTTGTAAGCAAAATGGTCTAGAATAGTTTTCCTGGAATTTCTTTATTCATTTCTGGAATGTTATAGTTGGTATAGCAGAACAGATCTTTAAGGCTAAATACAGACAGTCAAGAAGCCTGAGGCTAAATTGATTCAAAGTTTGCAAATTAATCTAAACTGCATAGATTGAACCTATAGGCAAGTGAACAGACATTCACTTTTGATTCTGGAAATGCAGGCACATGCTTGCAGTGGCCCAGGTCAGAAGCTTGGGGGTGCCAGAGCATGCCTTCCTGCTTCACTGGAACAAAAATCTTGGGCCAAAGCTAGCCCACCCACCCTATGGGGGGAAGGGTTGTGGGGGAGGTGCAAAGTATCCTGGGATGCTGGGGGACTGAGAATTAACTTGAATCTGGAGGGGGTCTGGAACAGAAGTTCAATAAACCAATTTAACTTAAAACAGTTAAGCCTGATACTATATCCATCCAGGTTTATTTTAAACTGGTTTCAACATTTTGAAAGTAGTTTATATGCACTGAACTTCTGTTGTGTAACAGAAATGAACCAGTTTCTGATCACTTATACCAATTTAGGTGTAATTCTGTCCCTAGCCTAAATGCTGTACATAGAAAGTGACAACTTGAAGCCTGTGTTTCTCGTGGCTTGCAACATTGCAAATTCAAACTTCTCTTTCTGGACAGAGAGGGAGCAAACAGGCATCAAGATGTCACTGGAATGAGTTATGTCTTGATGTGGCAAAAACAGGGGGAAATTGAGCTACGTGGCTCATTGAAGGGGAATACTTTATTCCACTTGTGTACAGTATATGGCAAACACTTTGAAGGATAGCATTAGAATTCAGATTGGAAAAGCATTCTGAAATCAAGAGGCTGACATTCAGTAAAGTCAAGTTGAAAGTGCTACTCTTAAGAAAGAAAAATCTAATGCCCAAACACAGAACGGGGAACACTGGTTAGGTAGCAGTGCTGTGAAAATGGTTCTACTGTTTATAGCAGACCATAAACTGAGTAAGCGGTGTAGTTCTGTTTCAAAAAAAGGAGCTGCCTTTCTGGGATGTATTAAAAGGAATATTGTATGTGAGAAACAGGAAGTATTTCCACCTACTCAGTGCTAGTGAGGCCTTGGGTAGAGTAATAGATCCAGTTTCAGGCAACATAGGAAAGATGCAGACAGTTTGGAAAGAGTTGAGAGGAGCACAATATGTCATACTAGGAAAGGTTGGAATGATCTTGTTTAATCTAGAATGTTGGGCATGATAACACTGTTTTATTTATTTGAAGACTCTTATAAAGAGGCTAGTGTTCAATTGTTCACTATAACCACTGAGGAAAGGAAAGAAATAATGGGTTTATCAGTGAGGGAAATTAAAGTTTAGATATTTGGAAAAACTTCCTAACAGTAATGCTAATTAAGCTGTGAAGTCTGTGGAATCCCTGTCACTGGAGGTTTTGAGAACAGGTTAGACAGTCAAGCTATGACCTGTGTATGTTGATCCAGCATCAGGTAAATGGGATAGACAAAGTTACCTCTTGATGTCCTTAGTAATTAAAACTTGGAAAAACATTTATATAAAATGTAACCTGTTTTAGTAACCCCTTTCTGCATTAGATACTGCCAGTGATGTGAAACATTTTCACTATAACCCATTACATTCTGAAAAAACTTTATCTGAAATTTGCAATTTTGTTTGAAAATCCTAAATTAAATAGCTTGTGGGGAATGTTAACCATTCCCAGGTTAAGCTCTTTTAGCTGTCTCCTTTGTACAGCAGGATGGATCCTTCCCAGCTAGTCCACTGTGGGACTTAGATTCTGAGTTGGAGAGACCACAGCTAGGAACTGAAGACTTCGTTTTCAGTGTATATACCGTCACTGATGCTGTCAGCGAGGTTGCTAACTAATAAAGTGGTAGCTGTGGTATGCAAAACTGAAATAAGGCCACTGAGCATCAATTGAATGGTAAAGGTGCTTGATCTGGTCTGTACTGATAACAGCCTTTCTTAAAGATGGGAGATTCTGAGTTCCACTTACAGTCCACTTAGCTATCATGTCTTGTGTCCATACCTCTTCCTTTCTGATGTGGTATGATGGATATCATGCAGGTTGTAATGTGTCATAAATCCAATATCTGTGATATTTTGTATCTAGTAGATTTATGAAGTGAAGCTGGTAGCCTTGTCTGCGAAAGGTACATCTTTTAATAGACCAATTAAATGGTTGGAATTTTTTTATTAGACCAACTGGGTTTTTTAAATATTCAGGTATTCATCACGAGTATGACAATGGTTACTTAAAAATTTCTAGAGACAGTTCTCTAAAACTTCTGTGATGTCTGCCAATTACCACTTTACAAAAAAAATTGTAAATTATAAGCTACAAGTCTTTAATGTAAAGGGACACACCTATATATGTGTGTGTGTATAATATATATAATGACACAGGTAATGAGAGAGTTCCTAAAAGAAGCCAGAGTCCCAAGTAAATTATATAAGTTAGCAAATTTTGGTATGCTAGCTTTAAACAAAGAAAATATGAAAACAACAGGAATGTCTCTAACTTTCTATAAACTGAACACATATAATTAAGGAACCTACAGCCAGTGTGCAGCAGAGCATAGTTTCTTGGGCTAGGGACAGAAATTACACACAAATTGGTATAAGTGATCGGAAACAGGTTCAAATGTATAACAGAAATTCAGTGCACATAAAACACTTTTACAATGACCAGAACTGATTTAAGATAAAACTGGATGGATGTAGTATCTGATTTAGGTTGTTGGTTTATTGAACTGCTGTCCCAGATTCAAGTTAACTCTCAGTCCCCCAGCATCCCAGGATGCTTTGCACCTCTCCTGCAAATCCCCTCCCCCCACCCTTCACAGGCTGGGTGGGTTAGCCTTGGTTCAACCTGTCTGTTCCAGCTGAGCAATGAGGCATGACCTAGTACTCCCCATGATTTCTGGCCTGGCCTACTGCAGGCATGTGGCTGCATTTCCAGAATCAAAAGTGAATGTCTGTTCACTTGCTTATTGGTTCAACGGACACAGCTTAAATTAACCTAGAAAGATTGAATCAATTCCGCCTTGGGCTTTTTGACTGTCTGTACTTAGCCCTGGTGTCTTGCATACAATTATTCTTTTCATTTGGGTTTTCCATGATCAATCCTTGTGTACAAGTCTAATGCTAATATATATATAATTTGAAAAACATGGATATAAGGCAGGGGTGGCCAAATACGGCCTGCAGGCTGGATCCAGCCCACCAGGCCATTCTATCCAGCCAGCTGGGCCCCTAAAATTTTATAAAATTTATATTTATCTGCTCCTGGCTACCTGTCAAAGATGACAGGAGATAGGGGCAGTAGGACCCAGGGAGAGCCTACAGGACTAAGTAACAAGGCCAGCCCGGCCCCCTCCACCCCACCCCCCCAACCGGAAACCTCTGCCTGCCGCATCTTTCACTGCTTCCCTACCTGCCCGCAGGCTAGTCCACCATGCACACCCTACCATACACATGCACCCCTCCTTGCACTGCCATACACACAGGCCCCAACACCCACACCCCACACACATCTCCCCACAAACCCCATACCCCACATATACACACACCAACAGCCCCCACCAAACCTATATCCACCCGTCCATGGTCCCCCTCCCCCGACAATATACAAGAGTAAGACTTCATTTTAAGCTATTGTGCAATCACCTCTATGTACACTACACAAACACATGTAAATTAGGACAAAATATTTTTTTAAATCAAATTCATGAATGTTGTAGAGGTTTGATTTTTAGAATATGATATTTTGGTTTTTGGTATTTTTCTGATTCTGAGATGACAAAACCCCTTGCTGAACAGAGTATTTCTGGGGGCAAGGGAGGGCCTTCTGGTGCCAAAGGTCAGGAGTTAGGGCGCAGGATGTCCAATCACAAGATGGCAACCAGGGGATGGGGCACCTGTCAAGGGGTGGGACTACATTGCAGCACCTTGACAGTTTGCCTAAACTTGGTAAGCGGTCCTCTGCCTGAGATTATTGCACGCCCCTGATATAAGGATATTTGGACTTTTGCTTTTTAAACAAGGCTTACATTGTACAAGGGGAAAAAAATGAAACTGTGATGCCATTATCTACCCAGAAGTATCGATACACTATTTTAAAAATTGCCATGAAGAACCAAGTTAATGTATGAATTCAGTGGATGTACTAGTGTTTTGCTGCTACAAATCTGACATTATGCACCAAAAGAAGACAATGAAAACAAGTTCCCTTTGGAAAATAAATTAAAATTTGTGCTCACAAGCACTCAGTAGATTCCTGTGGATGGATTCCACTGTGATATAGATGGAAAGTTCAGCTCTGAAATACAACAACTACAGGATTCAGCTGTGAATATGATAGCTGAAGGAATTGCTGCACAGTGATAGCATCTTGTCAGTATTAAGACAGATTTGTGAACTTTAAATCCTTGGTATGGGCTTCCTTCCTTCCTTGCTTCTAATCTGATAAACCTCCTCCTTCTCCCCCTCCCTCTCATTTTTTGACCAGAGTGATTTTGGAAGTAGGTGACAATGTTGGATTGTTCATTAGCCTCTCTCTTCTGGAGGCTTGAGGTCAATATTAAGCCTAGGGCATACATTCATTTGTAGCACTACAAAGCTTGTGTGATCCCAGCAAGTGAGCAGGTAGGCTGTCTTTGGCTGCTGCTCTGGGTCTCTGGTCCTGAATCCTGCCTCCTGGTTTCCCAGAGTGCAGAGTGCCCAGGTGAGTTTGACATCCCTGATTTTAAATATCTTATTTTGGCTGAAATGACATTTAGGATTCTAGTTAAAATGGTCATTATTTTTCCTATTGTGTCTTACAGTTAAAATAGCATTGGTAGTTCTAGCCTGTTGATTCCAGGAGACATTTCCTATTTGACTGTGTTTTTATATTCTGGGACTGGCAATGAGGTTAAACATTAAAATTGAAACTGAAAGCATGCAGTTTATAGCATTCAGCTTTATATACTCATATATATATATATAAAATGTTTTGCCAGAAATAACTTTTCATGAAAATTCTTCTTACACGGCAAGCCATACGAGGAAAGACTGAGGGATCTGGGACTCTTCAACTTGAAGAAAAGAAGGCTCAGAGCAGCTCAGAGCTGGTAGCAGCTTACCCCTACATGAGGGGAGTATATCAAGGGCTCGGTGACCAACTGTTCACCAGGCCACCTGAAGGGCCACAAAATCCTGGAAGACCGATTCAGGCTCAACATTAGGAAAAACTTCTTTACAGTCAGGGTGTCCAGACTGTGGAATAAACTCCCTCCACAGGTGGTATAATCGCCTACCCTGGACATCTTCAAGAGGAGACTAGACAGTCACCTTCCTGGGGTCATCTGACCCCAGTTATATTTCCTGCTTGGTGCAGGGGGCTGGACCCAATGATCTTCTAAGGTCCCTTCTGGCCTTACAATCTATGAATCTATTAACTGTCATGTCCTACAGAGCACCAATGCCATGGGGTTTTTTTGTACATTTTCCCCTGTAAGAAGAATTTTCATGAAAAGTATTTCTGGTTATATAGATTAGATCTATAGATATGTCTATATATAGAGAGAGAACCAGAAATACTTTTCATGAAAATTCTTCTTACAGGGGATAAAGTAAAAAAAAACCCCATGGCATTGGTGCTCTGTAGGACACCATGGCATTGGAAAGCATTGGTGCTCTGTAGGACATGACAGTTAATAGATTCATAGATCTATCTATCTATCTACACACAAACACTATTTCTCTCTCTCTCTCTCTCTCTCTCTCTCTCTGTCTCTCGGGAGAGAGAGAGGGAGATCTATATATAGAGATATAGTAAAAAAAACAAACCCCATGGCATTGGGAAGAATTCCCACTGATGCTTCTGTTCTCTCTCTGCTTTAGCTGCTTATACAGATGCTTTTTCTTGGTACAATTCCAGAGAAATGGTCATTGTCTGGATCAGGAATCCATTTTATCACCGTTCACAGTTATGTCATGTAGCATCATGCTTGTTTGTGATCTGTCTAAACATTTGCCCAAATCCATGTAAGACTTGATTCTGCTGCAGTCAGTAGAGCCTCACTAACATTTGTGTTTCTGTGTAATCTTTAATAGCCTCTAAACTGGAGTATTTACAGATATTTGTTAAAACAAAAGATGCCAGAGTCATGCACACATTGACAGTGCTAGTTAAGTCCCAAATTTGTACCTCAACATGTTCCTTTATGCAAGTGCAAAAATAGATTAAGGAAGTAGATTTCTTGTTCCACACCAACACAACAGTCACTTACTTGCAGCCTGTGCACCATGAAAATATCTAGCAGGTGTCATTTATTTTCTATCTTGTTGTCTGGGGTAGTAGAAGGGTATTGTGGTCAGTTGGCAGTATTGCTAGGGGATCCATCCAACTAAGCTAAATTACCTGAACCAGATTATCTACAGCAGTGGTTTTCAGCCTTTTCAAATCAAGGCACTCCTCCAAAATTATTCAGAATTTAGTGGTACCCCATTTCAAGCCTAATAGAGATACAATATGAATATTATAATATAAACATTACAATTATATTATTAATGTGTTATTAATATTGAGCCCTGGGGTTATAAGGGACCGAGTCCAGGGATTCCCAACCAGAAGGGACTAGGTGCTAGGCTGCACACACAGTATTTGGGAAGCACTGAGGGGATGGGAGGGTGAGCAAAAGGACATACAAGGCCTAGGAGGTGGGAGGGGCAGGCCACAAGGGTGGTGCAGTTACTGCCAATGTTTCCGTGGCCAAGTGGAACTGCATTGTGCACCTCCTGCAGAGCCAGATTGGGCAGTGCCTGTGGGAGGGGTATGTGCTCTTGCTGCAGCTTGGCCCAGTCTGACCCTGCATGGTATCTCCAGAAATGGAGGAATCTAGAATAGTGGAGTTATCCCCATGTGCCTCTGTTTTTAGGAGGCACATCAGGGCTGAACTGTAGCTGCAGCAGAAAGCCATGGAGGCATGCTGCTTCTGTTACAGCCCCTCCCAGTTTGACTTTGTGCTTCTTGCAAAGCAAAATGTTGGAGACAGTTTTATCTTGCAGCAGCGGGCCAGAGATAGATGCCAGAGCCACTAGGGAGAACTGTCTTCTCTGCCTCCCATTTTCAGTCGGATCATTAGTGCCAAACTGGGAGGAGTCTATGGGGGTGTATAGCTTTACCACTTAATGCTTGAATCATTCCTGTGAGCAAAGCCCATTTCCTCAAGCTTTGATTTCTACCCTCAGGTTTGGGCCATTATTATACATGTAGTGAAAGGAGCTTATTTAATTCTAAGGACAATTTTATTTGAAATACTTTTCTGCATGCATGTCTAGAATTTTTTTATGGATGTCTTGTGCCTCTTTGAGTGGTCATTCTCTCTCATTCCTCCCTCACCCCAGTCTTTTATTTATTGCTTAACTTGTACACTGATAGGTGTCAAGCTGATGTTTTCTTAGCTCTTGCTGCTTTCCACTTGTAAATGGAAATGTCTTGATCCTGAAGATGGAGAGTTGTGTTTGTGTGAGAAGTAATGAGCTGCCTTAATTTATCCAGCTTCTGTTCAGTTCTCCTCTTCACCACAAATGTGTGTGTACATATAAATAAATAAAGCGAAAGTCAATTATTTTCTTCTTGTAACATTACAGGATAGATATCATATTTCCATATTCTCTACTATTCCTTTTCTTTTTTCTTTTGTGTCAGGACCTTACAAGCAAGGGATGAACACGGCACTTAAAATAAATTACACATTGAACTGTGCAAAATGGTGGTGTTAAATACAGTCACTGATTTTTCTATTCTATTTGTGAGGAGTAGATCATCTGAGGTTAGCAAATGTACAGGATTTTTTTTCTAAATCATGGTTAATAAATAGATCACAGTGTTCAAATGGCTGAAGTAAGCAAGCAGGATTTCTGTCACCAGATCAGATAATTCTCTCCTTCAATTTTAGTCACATGTTCTCATTCTCACTCTCTTTAAAATATTTTTTGAGGAATCAAACACAAGAAATGCAAAGATTTTAAAACCTATTCTCAATTCCCTCAAAACCAATGGATTCTTCGCCTGACAGTTCTTGATACATTAAGCGGTGTAAAGCATTTCCAGAGTAGTATTTGCCCGTTGGGCCCTAAGGTTTTCAGATTTCATAATAAATGCTTGCAGCCCAGCCTCTTCCAGTCTGTCCTGCTCTCTTCATACTTTTCCTTGCTTCTAGTATCCCTGTCCCCCAATATGAGTAATCTGCACAGGGGATTACTGTTGAAAAGTCATGTCTATCAAGAGTAGGGGTATGTGAAATGGGCCGTATTCAATTTGGATTTGGATTCAGCCTGAATCGAGGACAGAGATTCAGTTCATTGATTCAGAACACTGTCCCCAATTCGATTCGGCCGAATCTGAATCTGAAGATTCAATGCTGATTTGGAAAATAAGTGATTCGGCCATAAACATGGCTTTAAACGGTTTTTTCTATATATCTCAAGGTACCAGCGCGGTTCATGAATGCTGAGATGCTGGGGTGGATAGAGCATCCCGCAGGAGCGCAGGGGGGGCCCCCTGCATGCTGAGTGGCCAACCTGGAAGTGCACCAGAAGTACTTCCAGTCTACTTCTGGGTCTGCTGCCGAGCATGTGGGGGGCCCTCCTGGCTTGACGATCAGCCATGGGGGCACCCCCAGACCCAGGAGGCACCAGTCACCAAGCCAGAGGGGTGTGGGGGACCCACCCCAGTGCAGTCCCTGGTGGACCTGGAAGTGGACCGGAAGCGCTTCTGGTCCAGTTCTGGGCCTGCTGCCAATCACTGGCTCCCACTTCTGTGGGACACTCCATCCACCCCAGCATCTCAGCATTCACGAGCCACCTGGTACCTTGAGGTATGTAGAAAAACGATTTAAACCTGTGTCTATATCCGAATCACCAAATCTTTCTGAATCTCTCCAAATTGATTCAAAAGGTTCTGATTCAATTCGGAGAGATTAAAAGGTGTCCTGATTCTATTCGGATTTGGAGATTTGGCCACTGAATCAGGTTGAATTTCCACCGAATTGAATTGGGAACCGAAGCTTTGCACAGCCCTAGTCGAGTATGGAAACACAATCATTCTGGGTTTGCAAAGCTAACTTATACTTTAATTTGGCTTGATGAGTTTATGGCAATTATATTGTACGTTATGGAAGTATGCAAAAGAAATTAGCTGGGTGCTGCATTTCCATACTGCCTGGATGAAGGCAACTTGGCGGTTGTTTCCTTCAGTGGGCCTCCTGTAAGCAGGTTGTTTTTTCTGCCAGCTTCTCCAAGTGGGCTTTGCTCTCTGAGGAGTTTCTTGGGCGGTCTATGCAAATAAAATGGAGTTCTTAAGCAGAACAAGCAAACAAACTCCTGTGGTCCTGTCTTGGACACTGGGGAGGTGGAAGCCAGAAGAGCCACCACTGGCTGAGCTGCTTAGAAAGGCATGGGGCAAGCCAGGGCCTCTCATCCCTTATGGTGGGGGGCTCTAATCTCTTATGGGGGGACTCTTGTCTCTTATGGGTGGGCTTACGGGGGGACTCTCGTCTCTTATGGGGGGGATCAGCCCCTGCAAGCCCCACCATATTTCAAACCCTGTGGCTCTGACCTTAATACAGCCGTGCATGCAGCAAATGGTCCAGCCCATTGCTTGTCTCTGGCTTGCAACTATTGCCTCACATGTCACTGCTATGCTGCTCTTCTCTCTGCAGTTTTTAAGCCACCAGTGAACCATTCCCATAGCAGGGATCCTGGTTTTCCCTGATTTTAAAAAAATCCTTCATTTTCAGATTTAAAAAAGTAACCCCAAATCCACATTTTTCCATGATTAAAACGAAACGTCACTAGTATATAGATATATGTATAGCGGTGTTTCATTTTAATCATGAAAAAATGTGGATCTGGAATTACCTCTTTAAATCCGAGAAAACCAGGATCCCTGCATATCAGTAGCCCCCTCACAGCTGCAGCTTAAGGAGACAGGCCTGTTACAGCCTCATTCAAAGACAGCCAAACTATCACGACTCAACAAAACTACAAAAGTATAGAGCATTTCAGGAGGTGAAGCTTTCTTATGTCTCAGTTTTAGTTGGAAACCATGAAAGATTGACCAGAACACATTGTGTTCTACATCTTTAAAGTGAAATAGAGTTTATTACTTTCTGTGTTTACATTTCTACAGCAACAGACTACACTTCACAAAAAATATGGTGCTTTTTGTAGGTACCATAGAAACATAGTATTTGCTCAATTAATAATTGAAGCATCTAAGATGTATTAGATGTGCAGGTTTTTACCGTTTAGTGTATTGAATGTCTAAAACAATTTAGTCAGATTTGTCTAATTATATTTTATCATTTAAACGGAGAAAAAACAGCAGTAGGGTCTTACATTTCTCATTAGGTCAGTCTGAATGATCAGTTAATGAAATGGCATTAAATCACTTAAGATTTTTATAATCAGTAAAGTTACAGTTACAGGAGACCCTTGCCATTCACGGGGGATACGCTCTAGAGATCTCCACGAATGGCGAAATCCACGAATACATACTGTACTGCGTCATGAATGGCGTGTGCCCCCAGCGGCTGGCAGCTGTGCTGGCAGTGGCGGCAGGAGCCCGGCGGCGGCAAGCACAGAGTTCCCACAGATGCTGCTGGCGCTGTCACAGTGTCATCACGCTGCCAGTGGGGAGAGAGCGTGGGTTGGCGCAGCACCACGAGTATTCAAAACCGTGAATGCCAAATCTGCGAATAGCGAGGGTTTCCTGTACTTCAGTGTAAAAATTTAAAATTAACTCATAGGTTCATTACTAGTAATTTGCATTATGAATTGAGTGTTGTAGCAATAACCTGATTACTATCATCCATATTCAGGACAGAATTACAAAGAAAAGTAATTGCAATTAACCTAGATTAAATTGAACATGAAAATCAATAACTCTACTAAAAAGTAATCCAGTTAGAGAGAGATGAGCAAGTATGTTAGTTGGAGGACAAAGCAGTGTGACTTAGAGGTGTGTGTGTGTGTGTGTGTGTGTGTGTGTGTGTGTGTGTGTGTAATCCATTATTTATCATCTGTGTGGTGGTACTGTTTTTGTTGATCCCCATTCATATGTAGGTATAGAAAACCTCTTCACACTTACCCTGCCCCACCTGACTCCATTCCCACTCACTTCCACTCCCCTGCCTCACACCAGGAGAAATCTCTCCCCACCACTTTCCCTCTCAAGTCCACAAAGCTCTCTCCTGCAGGAGATTTGTGGCTGTCCCCAAAAATAGATGCATTCTTCCCCTCCCCCCAACAAACACAATCTTACATCAGAAGAATCAAAATGAGTACATAACAGAAATACCTTCTGTTCTGGCTTCCATTCCTGCCAAAGGCCAACAAAGGGTGCCCTTAAGTTCACTTACAGCAGCTCCTGTTCAGGGAGGTCTGCTGGCACCGTGCAAGATGACCAAACCTTTCTACCTTACCTTGGCAGCCTGTTGGTGACAGGACTCTTAAGTAGGAATTTTAAGCCATATCAAAATTGTATGGCTCAGTCATGGGTTCCCCATTTCATTTGATCAGTTCATTTAACTTATCCATACCTCATTTTCTCCATCTGTCCAATATTTTGAGTACATTTAGATGTACAGTGAAAGGTGTAGCATATATGCAAAAGGAATATCCAGATAAAGGACAAAACCCTATTTAGTAGTATTGTCAATACACAATGTATTAGCCTGCCAAATGCTAAATAACTATATTGCCCATTCCCTCATTTACTTTTTCTTATTGTATTCTTGTTTCCTCTTGTTGTGTTCTCATTTTATTTTAGGGCCTCACTCTGGAAACAGTCTTTAAAAGTAGGCCCATTACATCCAGTGACATAAGATATGTAAATGTTTCATTGGCAAGAGCTTGCCTTTCTCTAAATGATCAATAAAACTGTACCTGTGTGGCAGAATATAAATAATAGTTTATCATCTTTATCAGAGGTGTAAATGGATGCAGTTCTGATTCTTAATTCGTATGATACAGAAATGTAGTGATAATTTTACTCTTTTTGAGTTATCCTTTAGTCCTTTTTTACAAGCCTTTTTTTCCCTTAACCCCTGTAATGTTCTTAACACATACTTCTCTACCACTTGCAAAAAAAAAAAAGGAAGAGGGGCAGTCTCCAAGGTCATTTTTAATTATTTGTTTTGATCAACTGACAGAGGATATTTAAAGAGTGTGGTCGTCTTCATACTTTGAGAGACTGTGATCCTGCCTCAGTCAAGTCAAGTAGGCCATAACTGGTAGCGATCTGCCAGAGCTCCCTTGACTTTCATGATACTAGTTACTAGAGTTTGGAGGTCAGTATTACCATACTCTTTTGTGTTGCATCAAGCACCATGAAAAATATGGTTTTATGTGACCAAAAGCAGAGATAAGTTAATTTCATTCTGAATATAGACAGTTGGAAGCCAAAAGATTAGCTTAATAGTAGATGGAATATAGACCCAAGAGCTTCATCCTCCTTCCTAGAATGATTATTGTACTGTTTCTCTCTTTGCAGCTTCATATATAAACATTAAGGCCCCCTTCTGCATCCTGCATGTTGCTACTTTCATTACTTAATAAAGGTAGAATTCTGGACATGGCAGGATTTATTTTTGCAATATATTAATGCTGTATTTTGTTCCAGCAGTTTCTGGAAGGGATGATAAACTGCTAGGAGGAGTAAGCTTATACATTAGTGGAAAAAAAACTTTGCCAATAAATCAAAGAATATGTAACTGAGACACAAAGATAAATATGTTTATAGTTGGTAACCATGGATGGTGGCTAAAATACAGTTATTTTTCACTGTCTCCAACAATGTTGGAAGACATTTTGTCAATGGGAGGTAGAATCCTTTTTAAAACTGTTGTGTGCTGTCTGCTTCAAGTACCATGAGTAACTCAATGCTTTGTGTGGGGTTTTATTACTTGGCAAGAATCACTATGACTAAATCTCAAAAGACTGCTTTTTAAAATTACATTTATTTATATATTATATTTCTTGTTTGCCAGGAGAATAATCAAACCATGTATGGTCTGTATTTGTAAAATGCATCTAAGCAGTTTGCTAAACATTACTGGAAGACTGTTTAGCTGTAAATAAATTCACTTACTTGTCAGAACTTGGAGTTCTCATGTTAATCATGACAAGTATGTGCAGGAAGGAACTGACCCAGTCTCTGCTTATAGTCCTGCCCTTCAATCCCAATAACATCTGTACTGGATTTTCTTCCTTTTTATATAATAAGGTCTGTTGATGTTTTCTTAATATTTAATATAGTGTGACAGGTTACTCTGAAAGTACAAGCTAAATATATTTTAAGAGTAAGCAAGCCTGGGAAATATGTAATGTAACTATTCAGTTTTTGCTAATGATACTTTATCTGGAGATTACAAACTGTTCACTTAAAAATCAAGGTAACATATTAATTCAGTGAAAATTCTACTCTCTTTTGAATTTCTTAGAATGTTACATAATTTTTCATTTAAGGAAAAGAGATAATTTAACTCTTTTATCATTAGTTTATACAAAGGCCAGTGCCAGATGAGATGTTAAAACACATGAACAGACCCAAATTAATAAATAATCTTACTTATATGAAGAAGAAATATAATTTTATTTAATTTTTATAACCAGACTTATTGTAAACTAAATATAGTTGATTGTAAGTCCTTACTTTGGAACTGCGATCACCGTCTAGCTATGTGAGAGAAAACCAAAGGATCATGTTTTGATTGTGAGATAATGGAATTGTATTTGTAGCACAGGACAACATCTACCTCATAACCAGAACTCTCTGAATTAGGTCATGCACACTTCATCAAACAGCAGACTAAATTTTCTACCTAAAGTGATTTACTACTTATATAATTTTAAGTGTTTTGTTTTATCAAGGTAAAAAGGACTGTTTCTAATCAACCTCTATAGTATCTACAACTTTCTGGTTCATGGAAATTTTTAGTTATCAGGCCAAAACTGAATTCCGTGCTTAGTAGAGATTTGGGATTTAGCATTTGTGAAATCTCACCTTGAGATGCCTACATATGACCTTATGAGCTTACCCTCCAGTTCTTACTGAGTATGTTGAACACTGTGTTAAAGTAGAACAAGCCAAGTCCTTAGCTACTGTACGTCAGGGTGGATCTAATGATTTGCTGGAGCTGTGCTGATTTACAGCAGCTGATGATCTAGTCTGTTGCATTCAACATACTGGCCGGGCTATAGGAAAGTATAACTAATGTTTGTCATAGGATAGTCATACACTAATGCTGTAGGAGAACTGGATTACTTTAAATCTGTGGGTTTGGGTCTAATCTGAGGCATGCAAAAATATTTTCATATTCTTCCTGACAAATATGCTCCAACACCAAAGATTCGTCATTACCCAATTCTACTGCTTAGCTTTAGTATTGCCTGTTGCAAATAAAATTGAAATAAATATGAAATGTAAATCAAACATGTTAAAAGCATCATATATGGTATTTTAATCAGTTTTTCTCTGGCGGGCACTTTTATGTATGAGACAAGCACATTTGTCCAGTTTTCTACCTATCAAGTGATTTTACGGTTTTACCAAGGAAAATTCAATGATTGAGTGTGGTGTTTGTCAAAAAATTCACTTGAACTTTTCTGGGGTTATTTGATTAGCTGTAGTTTTGCACAGTGCCTTCAGCTAGCAGTTAATGTTTATTTTACATGGATTTCTACTTGCATGCCCATGGATTCCTACTTGAATGCCCAAACTTAATGTTTAAAATCCTTCTTCTCTCCCTCAGTGTTTGATTGTTGGAGGTGGCCCATGTGGTTTGAGGACTGCCATAGAACTTGCCTTCCTGGGAGCCAAAGTTGTAGTTGTGGAGAAGAGGGACACTTTTTCAAGAAACAATGTTCTGCATCTGTGGCCTTATACAATCCATGACCTCCGGGGTCTAGGAGCAAAAAAATTTTATGGAAAATTTTGTGCAGGCTCTATTGATCATATCAGTAAGTATGAATGATTACATAAAATACACAGTTCTATTAGGCACTTTCTCTCAAGAAGGCATGCTTTGGGAAGATCATCAGATTTCCTAGACTCACGAGTTGAAAATTCACCTGTCCTGAATGTACATAAAACAAAAATAAAACACATTCAAGCACTTCTGGTTTGGCAAAATGCCAATATCTGTCTTGAACATTAATGAAAACTTTGAGTTGACTTTTCATTCCTGTTCAAGATCAATATAGGAGGATTTTATTGCCTTTTTGAGTGTCTTCTAAAAATCATAGAATTTTATACAGTTGTGTGATTGCTTTTGTTGCTTAGTCTACCAAGTTCAATGCATGCAGGTATCTTATGTGACAGGAAAAGGTTATGGGTCATATCCTATTCCACCTGTTAAGCACCTAAATGTGATCCTATTCTGCCCTGCTCAAGTCTCTGAAAAACAATTAACACTCTTACTTTTGCCATATGCCATTATCTTAGTCTTAAGACTAACTCACAAAAAGTGGCACATAGGAGAAGGACCCCACCCAATTTTCCCCACAAAGACTTGAGCAAGGTGAAATAGGATCACATTTTAGATGCCTAAGTCCACTTAAGTGCCTAATAGGTGGAATAGGATCTGGCCCATGCATTCCAAAAAAGACAAGCAAACAAGGAAGGATCAAGGAGACAAAGCATAGTAAATCAAAAATATTATGGAAACCCAATATACTTCCAAACTCTTTTATTGTAGTAGGGTTGTAGGTACCACCAGTAGCTACAGAGGCTCAAATTACACTCAGTTCCATGCAGAGAGTAATAGGAAGCTGCTTGAATCAAATGCAGAAGGGACATGATCCAGACATGAAAGGGCAGTGGGCTTATGGGAAGGACTGGGCAAAGAGAATGGAACTAGGTTGAGAAGCCTGAGTAATGAATAGAATGCTGGGACTAGCTAGGTAAGAAGAGTGGGACGGGGATAGCGCCGTAGGAGGTGGGAGAAACAAGAATGGGAGAAGATGAAAGATGGTATGGGGCCAAAAGAGGTCAGGTTTTGAGAGAGTAGGTAGGACAGTCCATGCCCCCTTGCTCACACTTTCTCCTTAGGGTTTGAGGTTAAACCAAAGCATCATGTGTGTCTCTCTTCCTCTGCTGTCAGCCAATACCAGTGACATGCAATTGCAATATGTCTCATCCTTATCTAGTCCCAGTCAACATAAAGGATTATAAACTATTAGTGTTATCATTTGCTCTGTCTGTGGCAGAGGCATATTTAGGAGATTTGAAGATTTCAATCTGGCTGATATGTGCACATCTGTGTGATGCCAAATGATGGAACTTCTGCTTTTTCGGTTACCATATTTACTTGCATACCACACGCATCTCCCTCTCCCACTCCAAATTAGCCATCCAATATTGGGCGCATGTTTTAAGGTAGAAAATTGATTTTCATGCTTGAATGGAGACATAGGGATGCTGGAATGGCTTCTGGGGGCTCTGCCTCTCTTCCCAGTTGCATGCAGGAGTCCTTCTCAGCGTAGCTTCCCTTGTCCTTCCTAACAGTGTAACTGTCAGAGTCCTGCATGTGGCCAATGTTCAGCCATGGTGAGACCCTACTGGGATAGGCAAGATACTAGAAAAATCTTGTTCTCTTTATTCTGCCTTCCCAAAACAATGCATCTTCTATGAGGGCAGGTAGTACACAAGAAAATGTCAGTTTTCTGCACACAATTTTTTTTTAGGTTTTTAAAAAAAAGCTATTTTAAAAGAAAGTTATTACACTTAGGAATTCAAGCAGACAAGAATGAGGAAATCTCAGGAATAACTTCAACTTTGTTCAAGTCCTTCTGTATATGTATTATATCATCTTTGATTATATGATCACATACTACATGTTCTACTACACCTCTGATCTGCTACTCAGTATTTTGTTCAACGCACAACAGACTATCTGATTTACTGCATACTATTCAAACCTTACTGTGAGAACAGAACTGTTAATTGCTTCATGTACCTCTGGTATGAATGGATTACATTTATTTATTTTCACAATGCTCGCTTAAGATGCACGGATACTATTTCCATTGAGGGGAGGGGAACTGAATACAGAGAGCAAGACCAGAAATATCTGTTAATTATATGTGACCAGTTTGGGCTGCCTAGGACCTTTTTATATGTTAAACCATGGATCTCATAGTTGTTAGTTACAATAAGATTGATCAGCAGATTGTATTCTAGGGTCTCCCTTCATGTACGAAAAAACCCTAGAAAAACATTATTAACCACTTATGAAAATTGTGGCTTGTTGTGCATTTAACAACTCTGTACAGAGGAGGAAATACCTATTTTCCCAGGAAATGCCCCAACCTGGAGGCCATCTATTCTCTTGCATTCACTACACACCTTCCAACAAATCAGCAGAGAATAAATAACAGATGACTTACTGTGTAAGCCTAATTAATCTCCAGAATGGGTATGACCTGTCTGAATAAGGCATGGTGCTCTGTGGAAAAGGTACTATAAAATGTGAAAGTATAGTGCATATGTGCAAAGAGACTGATTTAAGAGTGTGCAAGCAACCTTTTGTTTTGGCATATTCTTTTTTGAGTGGTTGGGTTTTCAAACTGAAAGTCTGTTAATGTAGATTTTGAGTATAATATATTGAGGTAGGGAGGCCTTACTTTGTTCCAGTCACTGAGACTGAAGAAGGTTAACCAAATCTTCCAGATGCGAAAAAACTCTGAAAACATGTTGTGTTATGGCTTGGTTCATGGCACAACATGCATTTCTGATCTGTAATGGAGGCCTGTAAGGGCTACTTAAGTTCAGTTTAATAATAATGAAAAAAATGCTGTTACATCTTCCAGAGTGATGTCTGTCTATTATTATTTGCAGGTATTTGGCAGCTTCAGCTTATCCTGTTCAAAGTAGCACTTATGCTGGGGGTTGAAATCCATGTAAATTTAGAGTTTGTGAAAGTTCTGGAACCTCCTGAAGATCAAGAAAACCAAAGTATGAGAGTCTTTTTATAATTTGAAATAAGTTATTTTAGAAGCAAATACACGTATCTCGCTGAAGAACTTGTATTGTATGAAATAACTGTGTTATCAGGGGAATTGTGTGAAATAATTTCTTAGGCCATCCAAGGGACTTTTTTTTGTCCTGCATATGAAAGCCAGATACAGTATATCAGAATAATAAGCGTGATAAAAGTCACTATGTCAATACACTGGTATTTAAAAAAAAAACACAAAACATTCCGGCCAGAAAAGTAATATTTCCTCTTGTGCCTGCTGGTCTATGTTCTGAGGTTTTGTAGAGAGTCAGATATATTTATTTTATAAAAACAAATATTATATTGTTTGCATTATTGTAAGTGAAGTGTCTTTCTTGAGAAATGCAGTTTTTTGGCTAGATTGGATTTTGCTCTTCTTTGTGGTAGCTTAATGTGAATGTGCTCAGTTTAATTTAATTTAAAAGGATAAAAAGTTACCAGGGCCAATCGTGCAAATACTTATATTTGATATGTCCTGCTGGGTTTATAGTGCAGCTACTCGTGTCAGGTACAAAAGGATTTTTGCTAAGTGTTTGTAGGGCTGGTCCCAGAGCCACTTCAGTGCTTTAATTCACCCAAATATAGGGGGTTCCTTTTTTGCAACTGAGAACTGCACACAGCTTTGACTTCAGCCAAAGTTGCATCTACCCATGTAAGGGCAGAATTTCTCCCAGCTTGAGAGCAAAATAGACTATTTAGTGTAATTGCCTTCTTTCACAATCTAAAAATGCTGCTTCTGCCATTCAGTGGCTGAATAAATGTTGTCGCCTTTTTGTTTCTTTTAGAGATAGGTTGGCGCGCTGAATTTCTTCCAGTGGATCATCCTCTGTCAGAATTTGAATTTGATGTTATTATTGGGGCAGATGGCCGCAGGAACACATTAGAAGGTAGGTGAAAATATATTGTTGGGACTGTGGTGGGGGTGATGTAACCATGATGGACCAAAAATGAGGGGCAAGGATTTTTGTGGGTAATATCCTTTATTGGACCATCTAAATAATTGGGAAGGACTCTGCTAAGCTTTCAGGTATGGCTTTACCCCGAGGAAGGTAGGGTGGTACTCAAAAGTTTGTCTATGTCCCCACCCAACTATGTGGTTTGTCCCATAAGATAATCGCCCACAAAAATTCTTGTATCCCGCATTCTTAAGATTAACAATTGCCTTAAAGTACAATTGGGAACCTAAGAGGTAAGAAAAGGTGGAACCAACAGATTAACCCTCAGTTCAATAAAAATCTGTGTCTGTGATGATGGAAATTGATTTTATGGGATGTTCCCTGCCTTTATTATAGTATTTCCAGATGTGGTCCATTAAATACAATGCTTAACTTCATTCCTGATTCTGCAGGCTGCCTGTATCATGCATTTTAGCTGTCTTGATGAGCTACTGTTGTAGCATATGTTAAATAACATGCTAGTTTAATTTGAGGGCAAATGACAAAAGCATGTCAGGAACTGCACATTTTTCATGTAATTGTGTCATAAATCAACTCTCTGTACTTGAAATAATGACCGTACAGTAGCTGCCAGGTATTTAATAAACACATCAGAGCAGTTGCTCTCAGATGGTGGTGATGTCATTTCAGTAGTAGTCATTTTGGTAACAGAACCAAAAAAGCAATAAAGAGCTGGAAGGGGAGGTAGATCTTGTTGCATCTACTACAGTCATCAAGCAGAATTCCACTCCACTGAGTTGCCTTTAAGTGAGACATTAGCTAACCAGCTCTTACATTACATGAACAAACCTGTTGTTTAATTATATATTTTCCTTATAGTGATAATTATGCTCACATCAGTTTCAGTGCACGAAGCCCCTGATTTCTATTTTTATTGGTCTCACGTTTTGTACTGCTTTTTTTTCCATTTTTGTAAAAATCAGTATATTTATGGGTATTTTCCTGTAACGCTCTATAAGAAAATTAGCCACTTATTTATCCCAATATAAAGTCTATTGAAGTTAAAATAAAATCTCCAGAAGTATACATTGTTGCAGATTACAGACACTAGCAACAAGCTTGACAAATGGCTTTAGGAAAATCTTTAGCTACTTGAGGGGAATATCTTGTTAGACTAAGGGCATTAGTATAAAACCAAATAATGCTTGCACATTATACCTGTTGAAAAGAAAGGGTAAGATGGAAACTACAAGTAAACTTGTACCCATAGAAAGTGCCAAGAAACAAAGAAATTTACCATAGGGTAGCGTTTTCTGACTGCAAGATACTCTACCTCAACTAAAAGTCATAAATTCTGCAGATTTTTGACTTAAAGCATTTTGCAAGGCCCATGTCCTTCAAACATGCATATGCTCAAGTTGACCTATAAGAATATTCCTATCAATATCAATGGGGATACTTAGGTATCCCAGCATATATGTTAGCTGGATCTGAGTCTAAGGTTGCATAATTTAGCATGGCTGTACACCTGGCAGCCCACCAGTTGCAGGTGCCCCGCAAGGGGTTAACCCCCCCCCCCTTTGCTCTTCCACTGCTGTTGCTATAGTCCCTGGGCTCCCCACTCCCTCCTCCAGCTTCCACCACTTACCCCATCAATGTGGCTTGCAGGTCTGAGGCGGCCTGTGGTTGAGTACTTTGGGGAACTGGAGACCCTGAGTGGCATTTGTGTCACTGCAATGCAGAGGGAGTCTCTTGCTATGTGGCAGGGATTGGTATCCTAGCAGAACTACACTGTATATCACATCCACACATGCAGGTGGCCTGCGAGGAGCTGTAGGTCCGTGCATCAGGCCACGGGGTGCATTGGGGGTTCATGTAGGATGTCAGGGCCTGTGTAAGGCAGTGGTGCTGGGAGGAAGGGATTTTGCACTGCATTGGAGAACCACATGGTGCAAAGTTGGGGAGGGGCGATTGTGCAGCAAATTGAGGGTCATGTGGTATGCTGGTGGGGAGGGGGACTCGCATGGTGTGGCATGTGACTCACACAACAGGCAACCCAGGGGTGTGTGGCCTGCATGCCTGTGGTCCCCAGCCACTTGGAAGTTGGACAGCCCTGATTTAGACTATTGAGTAAATCAGTTGCATATTGTTGAGTATAAATGACTGAAACGTTGGGCATTTTACATATGCTCCAGGGGTGGGGGAGGACAGAACTGCTCTAATTAAAGTGCCTGGAGCTTCTTGTGTATCAGCGCCCCCACACTAAAATGGCGTCAGGGAAACTTTAACTAGAGCTCATTTAACAAGCTTTAGATAAAAATGCCCCCACCATCATTTTGAAGAATGGGGACACTAATACACATGAGATGCAGAGCCTGGCTGGAGCGCAGTAATTACTATGCTCCAGCATGTCTCGGCCGGCCGGAGCTGACTCGAGGTGATATACAAATTGCTCGGTCGTTTGGGCGGGCTGGTGAATGGAGAGGCAGACAAAGCGTATTGGTTGCAAAAACTTTACTTACGCTGCTAGTAGCTGCGACGCAGGTGGTCCGGTCGCTTAAACAACTCCACGAGTTGCTCCAGCTGGCAAGGCTCAGGCCAGGTAATCCGTCCACAAATTAAGCCGGCAGGGAAAGTGTACGTCGAAGGATTGCACTCGGCGACAGGGAGAAGAATCGATAGGCGATCAGGCTATCGATCAGCTCAGCCGCAAGTCAGATATCTTTAGAGGCACTCTGCAGCGTGCTCAAAGTTCTCCGACTTGGGCGGAAGTCGCACAAAATTTTATATGGCCAGCAAGCCAATTACTAGCCGCCACGTAGGAATAATTTAGAACTGGCCAATAGCGGGACACAAATTTGCATGCGAATGGCGGGAACTCTCTTGCACTGGGGTTTTCTGTTGCAGCAGAAAACTTTTGCTGTGCAAGAGACTCTCATGTGGCAGGAAAATTCCATCGTGCCGAGGCACTGAAATCATTGGGTTGTGACACAGCAGACTTGATTAATCGAGTCTGCTCCAATGCGCTGGAATTACAGTGCATTGGAGCAGCCTCCTGGCTCATGTGCAGGCATCCTCAGTTAGCTTTTACAAATGCTTCTCTCAGTTTTGAGCCAGATTATTTTAAGTCTTTTTCTAATCATCATATTTGCTTTGACTCCTTTCCCTGGAGAAATAACTAACATCCATAAGTGGTAAAGCCTTGCCCATAAAATGCCAACCTGTTAGCAAACTGTACATATCTTCAGTACTATGTAATCCCCTTGATTGGCAGATTTTTTTAAGAATAAGAATATACTGGTTTAATGGGATTTTGCTAATAAGGAGTCTGCTTCCCATGTGTTGGGGATGGAATTTGGTCAGGAAGGAAAGAGAGCTGCCATGTAGGTCTTTATCTTCAGCTCATGTGCTGAAATTTTGCAATGTTTTTAATTATTTTCCTTGGTCTTCAGGTTTTAGAAGAAAGGAGTTCCGTGGAAAACTGGCTATAGCTATCACTGCAAATTTTATAAACAGAAACACCACTGCAGAAGCCAAGGTAGAGGAAATTAGTGGTGTTGCTTTCATCTTCAATCAAAAATTCTTCCAGGATCTTAAAGAGGAGACGGGTGGGTCCTTCCTTCCCCTAGTTACCGCCCCCCCCCCCCCCCCCCCTCCCCCCACGCTACATGCCACTTCCCTGTGTCGCCATGCACTACCAAATGAAATATACAATTGAGAAACATTTTTTGTAGGGCTATTCTTTTGACACCAAAACATCAATTAAAATAATTGAGTAAAATATGGTGATGAAATTCTGCTGATTTCAAAGCCTTGGGGAGGGAGGCATCTATTTTTGATACAGTGGGATATTTTTAACATGAATGTTGCCACAGCATGTCTCTTCTAGTGTTTGCATTCTTCTCAACTGTAAAAATATGTTTGAAACCAATGATAACTTTTTGAGGGAGAACAGTTTCGGTGCCCGGAGATTTCCGTGAAATAGGATACAGTTCGTTTTGAATGTATTGGATTAGATGTTTTCATGAAATATGGCCCTCTTTCTTGCAGGTGTTGTGGTCCAATTAGTATAATTTTCATATATTTGCTTTAAAGGAATTCACTAAAAATATTTAAACGGTCTGTCTTGAATTGAAACATCATCCATGAGACGGACAGACAGACCAAGAATTGAACTGCATTCAAATTGAGTGATGCACCACATGAGTGCACATATCTGGCTTAAGAGGCATTCCCATATTAGTCTTTTTTAAATTAACATTGTTAATTATTTATTTAAAACAATTGTTTTTAATTAGCTATGGACTTGATCATGCTTGGGTTTAAATTTTTGTGAGGTTGCTGGAGCAAGGTAGGGTGGCACCTCAGAACTGATTCAGGGAATCGTAAGCTTTTGTAGGTGACAGCCTACTTCATCAGGTGCTATGAATTCACAGGAGTCTTCTGATATTCACTAATGTTTTCTTTTCAGGAATTGATCTGGAGAATATTGTTTACTATAAAGATAGCACTCACTATTTTGTAATGACTGCAAAAAAACAGAGTCTTCTGGACAAAGGAGTCATTATTAACGTATGTATACATGCCAGACAAAACCTTTTACTGTATTTATTGATTTTTATGAATTTGGTTTAAAAATACATAAGAGAAGCTGAATAAATATTTATTCGTGTTACAGAAGGTGTAAATTGACTAGCCTGATCACTTTGTGATTAAAGTACGACTCACTTAGATGGTGTTCTACATGTGCAAGAGAACTGAAAATGCTATTTGAATTTGTAATTTAAAAAACTGGGTGAAATGTGACCATGAGTGAACCTGAAAGAGTCATCAGCTGTGCCAGCATTGACCTCACTAAAGATAAAAAGCCTCAATAACTAGGGACCAAATTGGGTGAATCTTTGTAAGTTTAATAAAGCCATTGATGTTGTCTGTTCAGTTGTCTAAATTGGGTAATAATAAAGTTGGCCAAAACTTCCAAAGTAACTACTAATTTTTGGATGTCAAAACTGAGACATCTACAAAGCATGCATTTTCAAGAAGGTGAATACTTGACACTTTCTGAAAATCAATCCTCTTCAATGTCTCTTTCATTGGGCAAAAAATGAATTTTCCTGGAAAGATTACAAAACTATTATAGCAAGAGACAGGGTTTTCTTAGGATGAAAATGAGTACTGGCATGAGGACTCTCAAACTTGTTTGGCCTGCAGGTTATTTTAATGTGACATAGTTGCCACATTGAATCAACGCTTATTTTGCCTGTGAGGAAGCAAGTGTAGGTCAGAGCAGGTGCAGGAGGATGGGATGGAACTAGCTTCTAATAAATGGAGAAAAAAGAGGCAGAAATAAGGTGGGACAGGTTTTGGGAGGGGTGGGCAGGAAGACAAAATTACCGGATGAGAGTATTATGAGGCAGATGCAGGAGTATTGTAGAGATGGCTAAGAGTTGGAAGAGCAGGCAGTTTGGCTTGTGGACCTTTTTGAGTCACAGAGCCAGGGCTGGAGGGATAAAGAAGGCTGAGGACAGAGAGCAGCTGAAAGGTTGGCTTGCTGACTTCCCCCTATTGAGAACTAGTGCTAGAAAGTCAGAAGACTAGCAACAGAATAGTAACATAGGGTTTTGACTACTGACTTCTGCTAAATCTGGCTGGAGGGTTGGAGAGATTTAAAAGCCAGTGTGTTAGTCAAGGAGCTTGTCTGTGGGCTGGGAATGGTTGATCACCAAGGAGACCCACTGACTAGCCCAGGGCTGAGAAGAAACAACCCCTGGATGGAGAACCTGATGAATCCCTGCTGGAAAGAGCAGAGAGGCCAGCGGGGCTGAAAGAGAGGGCTGTTTGACAAAGAATCTTGGGGAAAAGTTTTAGGAGTGGCTGAAGATGTTAGCACTGGGACGTCTTTTTTGATGTGCTATGTCTACAACTTTTAAGGGGTAGGACCTAGTGGGATGAATCACTTCTCACTTTATGGGAGGGATTTTTAAGGATTATTTCTACTGTTGGAGAAAACAAACCACCACAAGTAAGGATGACTTTAATCCTATAAAATGATTGGTGGAGTCTTCAAGGGGCTGATGGCGAAAAATGGAAATGGCTCCCCACCATACAGGCAATTTGGGGAGGGGCATGCCCCCCCTTTTTTGAAGACTAGTTTTCTGATGAGCTCTTGAAAGCAACTTCACCGTGGTGGAGGGTAGAAGCTGTCCACATGACTCCCACACTGAGCAGCATTCCCTTCATGGCTGTCACCCACTCTCAAACCAATATGTCTTTTATTCCTGTTTTGGAGAAGTGTTCAGACCAGAATAAGATGAAACAAAATGACATCAAGGGCTGTGACATGGACTGCTCCTTGGATGTCAACGTAACATTTGGATTTTTTTCTCTATATATATTTTGGCTTCAATCTAAAATGCTACCATGACCATCAGGATGAATCTAACTTTTTAGCACCTTGCCCTTACTACTTTTATAAACAGAAACCATAGTTGGGGATGGACTTGTTTGGTTGCCTGTATGTAAAGCATTTCATAGACTAACAAGGTAAACACCTTCCTTAGCCAGAAGGCTGGAGCTGAGATACTAGACTGGCTGATTGAACTGTGTGCCACATGCTGTGCCTGTGACTTTCTGGGGACAGAGGTTGCATTTTTCAAACTTTGGCTGATCTTTTCTTTCTTCCCCAGAGACAGGATCAGACTTAAGTTAATAGAACCTGATAGTTACAAATCTTTTCCAAAGAAGAACACTTGATACCAACTTAGAAACCACCAACTAAAGATTGCCCCTACCCTGAAAACAGAGAGACAAAGAAAAGAGTTCAAAATTGGAGACTGACTTGGTCTCTTGGATTTCATATTTTTGTGTTTTTCAATATTTTTGTGCATGTCAATATATTTTAGCATAGAATAAGCAAAACAAAACCACTGTTAAAGCTATGAGTACAAATCTATTGTAAGTTTTTAAAAAGTGCCACCCGTCCACTTATACAACATTAACCCCTACCATTTTCAATCTTAATTCTGCTCCCAGGACTCTGACACAGGGTGCACACACTCAAACCAGTCCAATTTTGGAGCTTGGGCCATGTGTCCTTAAGGTCAGGGGTTACTAGTAGATCCACAAGATTTCTCTGAACCATTCATGTTGCATGTTAAACAGGCAATTCAACGTGAGGCAAGTGAGCTAATAATGGTTTTGATTCATCATGAGTTTCATGCATGATTAAGTTTATATAGAAACCTATTTAATCACTGACCTGATGTAAGGTGACCCATAAAGTAGGGTCCCTGAGAAGCTTGAGTGGTTTGCTTTAAAAAAAAAAAAATGTCTACCTTGTCCAGTCTCTACATGCATCTCGTAAAATGTTCATTTTGATACATTATAAGTTTGACGTTCCTTAGTATCTAGTCAGAATTCTGACTGACACCAAACAACAGGGCAACCCACATATATAGTCTCAGTACTGATGGGAACGTGAAGGGAAGATCAATTGCATACTGATAAGTAGTGATGATGACTATGGGGAGGCTGTAAATTTATCGAAATAGTGGGTAAGTGATGGGATAGGTGAGGTAGCACTATCTTCCTTTGCTTGCTTAGCTTGCAGCTTAGAGCGTTACTACTTCTGGGTTGTGCTGAGACGTTTAAAATTACAGTGTGCACACCTACATGTTCATTAATGCACTTTTGCTACTGTGCATTACATTTAGTACTTCTAATGTGAGGTACTAAATAAATGCATATTTTGCTGCCCTAATGCACAGTGGCAAACGTGCATGCTTTTTTAGTGACAATGCACAATTGCCTAATTTTACTGTGCATTAGTGTATTAGTACGGTTTTTGATGGGACACTAATGCAGAGTAAAATAGGCTACTAATGCACATGTGTAGGCATTAAAGCACATGTGCCCAGAGTGCCTGTGTTTGTTTGCTCATTAATAAATGTTCTAAGTATTTAAATAAATCTCCTCCAACCCTTTTGTGATGCAATGTTACCATCCTACTATCCACAGCAATATTTGGTCCTGGGAACAGACTTGTTTAAAATCTCTCCTAGTGCATGCATTTTCTCTTTTCAGGACTATATTGATACTGAAATGCTCCTATGTGGGGAAAACGTAAACCAAGAAAATCTGCTGTCTTATGCCAGAGAAGCTGCTGACTTTGCTACCAATTACCAGCTGCCTTCGCTGGATTTTGCAATTAATCACTATGGGCAATCAGATGTAGCCATGTTTGATTTTACTTCCATGTATGCCTCTGAAAATGCAGCTTTAGTACGGGAGAGGCAGAGACATCAGCTCTTGGTTGCCCTGGTTGGAGATAGTTTACTGGAGGTAATGTTTTATGCCAAAATAGAATTTTGTTGTTTAGGGCATTTTTTAAAGTTTATTTTAAATGCCTTTGGGGAACATATTTATTTCACAAAATGTTTTATTTGACAGAATAAAAATCAAGAATCTAAAATGTGAATATTGTCTGGTCACCAGCATATCTTTAGATCTTTGCACGGGAAGAGCAGAATTACAAGAGGTCTGAAACATGTTTAAATGACTGTTTAGCAACCTGCAACAGAGAATAGCTTTCCTATTTTGTTGTTTGTTCAGTTTCTGTATCTAACTGTTTTATTTAAGAGACACTCTCAAATTGAATATATTTAAATAATCTATTTTGTTCTTCTATATAAATTTCCAGTTCCACACTATGCCTTGTTTAGTAGAATGATTGGATTAAAACACATTTTTCCTTCCCATTTTATAAGGTTTTTTCCTGTAAGGAAGAAACTGGCTTGAGTATAATGAATAAATGATTAAATGGATTCTACGTAGAATGCTTCCAAATGTACAAAGTAATCAATTAATTACTAGAAGTAACCATAGTCCCCAGAAACCATTTTCCCCTAAACTTAACCTGCCATTCTAAACCATAGCAGAATAGCTTAACAAAAAAAAATATTCCAGAGAGTAAAGACAATCTTGTAAAGTCCTTTATTCTATTTTAAGTGGGAGTCTGATCATACAGACTGGGGTTTGGCAACCAATGGCCCATGGCTCGAATCTGGACCTCAAAGCTCCAATTAGGCATGGGGGATTGGTGGCAGGGAGCTGTGCTGTTGCAGGCCACTTCCTCCTTATTGCTCCCCTCTGCTGTGGAGGGGACGGGAATCTGCTGTGAAGATGTGTAGGCAGCTAGCTGTTCTGGAGGAGTATGGAGACTTCCAGCCTGCAACCACAGCCAAGTTGCAAGCTTTGGTCTGCACCAGAAAAAGACTGCCGACCTCTGGTGTGGATCACTGCTGATATGTGTAACTTTACTTAGATGAGTAAAGTTGCTGACTTGTGCAGATGTTTAGACTGCTCATTCCTATTCATATTTATCCACTCCTGCCTTAAGGTATTCTTCCTTTTGTGGTCATTCGTCAGGATGTCTTGCAAAATAGAGGAAATGTTGGTTATTCAGCCGACGTTGTTGAACCATGTCATATACATGCATTGCCAGTGAGGATGCTCTAAACAAAGCAGCAGACACTTTTATCTTTGTCTTACATTAAATGTCCTGAAACACTGGTTTGTTTGTTTTTTTTCTTTCATTTTCATGCTGTGGTTTCAGTAGCTAATACATGCCTAATAACTTCGACACAGATTCCATTTGATATCGTATATGCTATATTTCATAGCTCAAAGCAGCAAGTTCAGTCCTCAGGTGGCATAGCTGGTGCAGCCCCCTTGAGAATATGGCCCAGTGATTTTACTCAAGCCTGTCAGAGTGTACTGCATTGTATTACAACCTGAGAAGTGTACGGTGTAGTAAATGCACAGTGTGTTCCATATGGCCAGATGTTTGAAACTGATACAGCAGATCTTCAAAAAAAATCAACTGTTTGGCTTAAAATGATGAGGTTTTAAGTAATATGACCCAGTATTTTTTTTTTGCCTCCTGACTCTTGAGTACATCCTCATTTTCCAGCCTTTATTTTACATTGGGTAAAGTTGAGAGGCTTTGCAGAGGTTCATGCCTTAGGTAGCTGACTTGGGATGCACCCTTGCAAATGGGGAAACCTGGGCAGGTGCTCCTTGGGCTTTAGGGTCCCAATCCTGCATGCTACAGGAATGGGAATTCTTGGAGAGCTCAGGATTGGACCCTGGGGGTACCTGACTCAGGTAGCTAGATAGTGCAGGCAGCTCCAGACTGCCCAGGGTCTCCTACCTTGAATGCAAACAGTCACCTGATGCAAAATAGTGGCACAAATTTATACCAGTTATGTCTTGGCCTTAAACTCTGGGCATTTGTGACATGACAAGGGGCATGGACATCTGTTTGCTTGGCCTTTTGTGTCATCATAATAAGATTTATGGCGGCATAAAAGCAACATCTGTCTCCAGCCATAAGGGCTAAAAGCTTCTTTAAAAAACGATATATATTTAAAATACTTATAAGTAAATAAATTAGCTAAGTTTTTCACATTCCCAAAGCTTAGACTTTAAGAAAAATGCCCAACATCATGAGAGTTGGTAACACTGGGCACTAGAACTTTCTCTGGCTTATTTTGAGACTCTACAAAAACCTAGACTGTAAGTTCACCTGGCAAATGCTTCTGTAATAAGTCTGTTTAAGAAAGATGAGGGATTAAAATGGCTAAACTGTAAATACTTCTTACAGCCCTTCTGGCCAATGGGTACTGGCTGCGCAAGAGGCTTCCTAGCTGCTTTTGATACAGCATGGATGGTGAAGAGCTGGTCTCAGGGGAAACCTCCACTAGAGATCCTTGCTGAACGGTAGGCACTTCCTTTGTTTTAGTCTCTTTTTTCTAAAGAAAATTTTAATGGACTTTAGTGATGATGAAAGATTTTGAAAAGGATAATACCAGAAACAAAAATATTCTGCTTGGCTGAAGCGGCAGTGGATTGAGACAGCTAGTTATGTTTCTGCTGCACAACTTACAAAGTCAGAGGCATAGCACTCTGCAAGCCATTCAGTAGCTTTAATTAACTATTTTTACACCCTGGGCAGAGGTGCCAGAAAGCAAGGAGGGATGTAGGGAGGCAGACAGAGGGCTAAACTAGCATTCTACTATTGCAACATGCCCTCTAAATCAGTACCTGGGGATAAGGTCCCACATGTGGGCACTTGTCCCTCCCTCTCGCTCCCACCTACCTCCCCTGCCCCCTATACAGTCATGTTACTATACAGTATAGTCCAGGTCCTCACTCTTACAGAGTAGGTTTTCATAATTGAAGCCTGAGTCACTGACCCAAACCAGACTAAAATGCTGAGAAAGAGCTGAAACGCATTGCATCCAGTTCACAACACTACAACCCATCTGCTCCCCTAAGCAATCATTTTAACCAACGTGATTTGATATAATTTTAGCCCAAAACAAGTGCAGACCCTATATTACAGTAATTATTTTCATAACCAACATCCAATTTTAGCTGCGTCTTTTTAGTTCATGCTCTGGGCATGACATAACCCTTATTTACTTTCGCTAAATAAGCACAAATACATATAGTTTTTGATCATATGTTGTGTCGCATAATCTGCTATTGTCTCTACTAAAAATTGTCATTAAGATGCCAGCAAATTTTTGTTTGGCAGTGGCCCTGTGAGTAGAATATGCTGACATTAATGGTTCCAGTAGCAGAGATTTTATTTTCTTACATCTAGCTGGGCTGCTTTAGGGACTGATATGTAATAACTGTTGAGAAACAGCTTTTTTGTGGTAAGCATTCAGTCAGGCTTCTACATACAGCACTGTCTGAGGCAGTGGCTCACAAATGATGCACATGCAACGTCATTCCAAATGGAAAACTGAACAGAATAGGACCTGGTGGTTGTGGGAATTGAAGGATGACTGGATACAGGACGTTTTGTGACTAAAAGAGAGGTTACTACTTGGGTGGAGATTAAAGCAAAACCAGATGACTTTGCATGATGTAACCTCCTTGTTTTCTTGCTTTCGTCCTGCCTCGGGAAGACCTGAGCTTCTATCCATGTTTAATCATCTCAATTTTTTACCGTGCTGGGACAGCATAAGCAGTGGTACAGATGCAACTCCAGTACATAATATTACATTCTGACAGTTTCTGAATAGAGGCAAGGGTTGTTGTCAAGTTAAAGTTGGAAAAAAATGTTTATATGCTAATGCCTTCAACTAACACATCCTCATTATTGTTTATAAGAGAGAGCATTTATCGACTCTTACCCCAGACTACACCTGAAAATATCAACAAGAATTTTGACCAGTATACCATTGATCCAGGGACACGGTATCCGAACTTGAACTCGAGCTGTGTTCGATCCCATCAGGTCAGTACTTTAAAGGCTCCCCCAATGATATCAGCGTTCATTTCTGTCCCAAGAGAATTGTGGCTACTGATAAAATGCTGAATAAACAAAACCTCCATAAGACTTTCTGGATTAGATCAGGTTATGTGATAAAGCTCACAAGAAAAGTGTAGATGATATTAAAATTGCTTGCAGATGTTTATGTTGAAACGAGTCTTAAATTGTTTTTGCTCTTAGGTGAGGCATCTGTATGTTACAAATGAACTACAACAATGCCCTCTTGAAAGGGTAAGCTCTATTAGAAGATCAGTGAATCTTTCAAGGCATGGTATGTGAAATTTTACTCCCCACATGATTCTACTACACTTCATGTTCAGAACTTTTATAGCTTATAAAAAGTGACTAAAATAGTCTTCCTATATTATAACCACAGAATCAGATATTCGACCGAACAAGCTTTTAACCTGGTGTCAGAAACAGACAGAAGGCTACAGGAATGTTGATGTTACTGACCTCACTACCTCTTGGAGGAGTGGCCTTGCATTATGTGCAATTATGCATCGCTTCAGACCTGACCTCATGTAAGTTATACGTGTAGAGTTCGCTAATTGTAGGATATTGAGTTGTTTATAAAAGTATAGACTTGTATAGGGTCAACCGAAACAATGCTGATGGTCTAGAGTCCTCTTTTATCATTTGTTTTTGCAACTGGTCACACAGTATTGCCAAGTTTATATTTTCCAGATGTCCTTGGCCTGGCACGTAAATTGTAAGGCGTATACTTTCAAAGAACTGTATGGGCTTTTAGACATGTGCTTCTTGTTGACTTCAGTGGGAATCACATGACTGTTTTAAAAATGTCATTGCTTTGAAAATGTGGTAGTTTGTATTGTCTTGTGCCCGGAGGCATATTCTCAGAGAATTCTCATAGAAAAAGAACAGAAAAGCTATGAACTAGCCAGTTGAGGTACTGCTTGCAATCTAGCCATGGTTAGGTTGTCTTTTGTCTAGAGCAGTGTCATACATACCGAACAGAGTAACAGATGCTGAGGTCATCCTGCAAGAGTGGGATGGATCCAGAAGGGGTGCAGCTGTGTAGTAGCAGTGGCTGTGCCTGAGGTCTGTCTGGAGACCCTGCTTTTATGCGACTCCAGAACCCAACGAGTAAGTGCTGCTGCTGCTACTCATTCTTTCCTTTCCGCTGCTGCTGAATTCCATGGGAGGGGCAGGGTGAACAGCAGCAGCATTTACCCCCTGGTCTGTGAAGCTGCATGAAAGCAGGGGCTTGGGGCAGACCCCACCCCAGGCATCTTGTGAGCTCAGAGCTCATTGCTCATATGGAACTCCAGCAGGAGGCTTCACTGACTGGGCAGTGAGCTCAGAGCTCACTGAACATATTGCAGCACAGTCAGAGTGAGAGGTGAGTAGAGTACACTGGTTGCCCTGTTCTTGGATCCACTACTTTTGCGAGTGCACTGCTTGAGATTAGAAATTTCCTTTATTTCTTTTGATGTTAATTATGGGGCTCCTATTCCCATTGCATTGCACTAGATCTAAATTCTTACATGTGAAAGTGTAAGAATGCCTCTTACTCCAGTTCCTTACTGAGAATTCAAATTCTCTGAGCTGAGCTACCAGTAATCTTTGTTGTTGGTAGAAATGCTGCCTTATGTTCTCGCAAACTCTCTGGCTTTAGGAGGTGCATATCCCCTTTCTTCCTCCACCCTCTTGGCCAGATTACCTACCCCGAAGACTTGGAATTCACAATGGGACTATTACAGACATTTTAAAGGAAAACCCTGAATAGAACAAAATGATGCACGTACAGAACCAAATGCTCTGAATAAATATTGTTGAGCTGGAAGATTTTAATGGCTATCATCAATCACAAGCTGATGTGCGTGCCTGCCACCTTTCATTCTAGCTTAAATGGAATCAGCAGTTTGGCTTCTTACTAGGTTGTGGTAGGTGGAAACAAAAGAATCTATCATCCATAGTACTGAAGTACTGGGCCTGAGGAAGAACTAACTCTAGAAGAATAAAAGATTTCTGTTACTGGTTTTAAAAATGGGGTCTCTCAGATGCTTTGGCAAGCCATGTGTATAACAGAGAAAGGGAGCAGGAAGCACAAAAAAGCAGTCATAAGTATGGCCCTGAGAGGGTGCAAAGAGATATTCTTTTGGGCACAGCACTCGCTTACAAGGCAGGCTGAGAAAAGGAATTGTATGCTATTGTTTTTCCCTGCATTCAGGGAAATTGAACTGTGTAAATGAACAGGGTTGCACCTAGAGAAAAAAACTGATTGGGACATCAGCATTTGCTACCTATCAAGTTTTGAAATTTTAACTACTTTGGCCTTGGGCAGGGGTAGCTCTTGGAGCGAAAACTTTCACATTTACCTTGTGGAGGAAGACATTTCTTTACCAGAAGCTATATTTAAAAAAAAAAAAAAAAAAAAAAAAAAAAAAAAAGGTCCAGTGGACCAGTAAGGTAGTCACAAATGTGTGATTAAAATCTAATTATCACATACCTCTCAGACAAGAACTTCACATTCAGCAGGTGTGTGTATGTGTGTGTATATATTATAGTGTGTGTATGTGTATAGGGCTCCAATCTATATATGAATATAGTTATATATAACTACTACACGTGTGTATGGTATGCCGCCTTATAAAGAAATGTGAGTTTCCACAGACTATTCATTATTTTATCTGGTCAAGAGCTCAGTGATTTTCTTTTTTTTTCTTTTTTTTTTTTTTTTTTTTTTTTTAATACTAACTGAAATAAGCTGCGTAAAGATGATGAAATGTGTATTCTGGAGAGGAGTGTTTTATATCGTATTCATAATTGATAGAATATCCTGATCTTTCTCTTGGACCAGGTCAGAACATTTTTTTTTTGAAAAGTTCTGTTCAGTTGAACACAACTTGAAATCTACCATTGAGAACATTATAGGAAAAAGCACTTTTGGTGATATTCCTGAGCTATACACTTGGATAGACTTCATAGAGACAACCTTGCAAAAGATACATACAGTCTTTAATCCATGTAGCACTTTAGTCATGATATTTCCCAAAGAAGCAAACAGAGCTTCATTGTTTTTGAAAGTGGCAAAAGTCAGGCCTCTACTGATATTAATGCTTTACTCTCTCAGTGACTTTGATTCTTTGAATGAAGAAGATGCTGTCAAAAACAACCAGCTGGCATTTGACATTGCGGAGCGAGAGTTTGGAATTCCTCCCGTCACCACTGGGAAAGAGATGGCGTCTGCTGGAGAGCCTGATAAGCTCAGCATGGTTATGTACCTCTCAAAATTCTATGAGCTATTTAGAGGAACACCTCTGAGAGCAGTTGGTAAGTGAGCCTATATTGTTCTTAAATGTTATAGAAATTGGAAGTAGGTCATTTCATCCACAATGCCTCTGAACCCCTGAAGTTGGGCCAAAGTCCATTTCTCATAGCAACGGTATCAACTGCTGTGGAATGCTTGAATGACTTTTGCTGTCAGCAGCAGCTATCTCATGCTTAAAAGGGGAAAAAAAGCCCACTTGATTTGGATGAAGGATTGCATTTTCTTTGTGGCTTTAGAGGATAGGAGCATACTGAGTAACTACCTTTAGAGATCTCATTAAGGTGATGTCAGACTGTTACAGAAGCTTACTAATGATGTGGTTGTCCTCCTCCACCTTTATTCCTGTGTGTGTTTCTTTTAACTATTTTTTTCAAATCACACCTAGATTTTTATTAATGTACTTTATTCTGCCAAGAGTGTGGGCTCCAATACTCTTATGCTATTCATTATTACCAATAATAGACGACAAAAGTGTTTTTGTCTCCCACAGAAATAAAGCTTTGAAAAATGACTGTTTTATGTGACTATAATATCTTGAAATGGTGCAAACATCTTCATTTGAACAGATGCTGTGGACAAGCAAAATGGAGAAAATAATGACCTTTCTTCTGCAAAGTCCTCAAACTCCATCTTTAACTACATCAATTTGACGTTACCAAGGAAGCGGGTACCAAAAGTAAGAAGCTTTTACCCCTTACATCTTCATCTCCTTTTAAAGAGGTTAAAGGGACACTATCAAGCCCAAAATGTAGCTTTTGCATAATTCCTACATAACAGAACACCAGCAGAAATAAAGTAATGGTCACATAGCAACAAAACAATAATTCCAATGCAAACAGATATTAAAGAAAAATCATGTTGATTTTTGTAACCTGGGCTTTTAGAGGTGCACCAATATATTGGTCCCATATCAGGTTGGCACTGATATAAGAAAAATTGACTGTATTGGCAGTCTGCTTTTTTGGGCTGGTGTGGCCAATAATGCCACTGATAAATGCCCCATGCATGCACAGCCATAGAGCAGCATGCACGTAGGCCAGGTGCGCAGCCCGACAGCATGGAGAGCAGCCAGGGTGGCTGTTAAGTCTTTTGTGGGGAAAGGAGTATGGGGAGGCAGATGGAGGCCCATGTGGTGAGGGAGGGAGAAGCCAGGGAAGAGCAGGGGACAGAGCTGCAAGTGGCTCATCTGGGGAGGGGGTGGTTCCTGCTGCAGCATGCACCCCGGGAGGGCATGGGGCGTGTGTACTCCCAGATCTGCATGCAGGGCAAGGGCGGGCTGCCACTGTGGGCTGGGACCCGAGTGATGCTGGGCTCTTGGCCCCGCTTGGGGTGGATGGTAGTGGCGATGGGAGGGGGGTTGGGGAGACTATGACAAATTTTGTGGTGGCTGCAGCCCCCCTCAATCCCTTTCCCAGTGCTGCCGCTGCCTGCCCTAAGAACAGCCTAGCCCCCTGCCAGGAAGAGCTCGGTGCTCCCCCTGGTCCCAGCCCACATCAGCAGCCTGCTCTCACCCCACGCACGACTCTGGGGGCACATGCCCCCCCATGCCCTCCCAAGATGTGCACAGTGCCTGCCCCAGCCCCATTCCCTTCCTCACTATGGGGGCCTTGATCTGTGCCCCCACACCCCTTCCCTCTCCCCTCGCCTCTTTCTCCACAACAGACTCACCAGCCGGACACTGCTCTCCACGCTGCCTGGCTGCATATTGGAATTGGATGCGTATTGACTGATATGACTCATGAAAATCAGCCATCGGTATCGGCTCAAAAATTCTGTCAGTGCACCCCTACTAACATTGCTGCACTATGCTCTGAAATTGATTAGAAACTAATAGTGATCATGATCAATTATTTTTTTGCAACTGAAAAATTGCTTTTAACTTCAGTGGGAATTTTGCATGTACAGTCAGTGAAGTACTAGGCTCTCTTTGGGAAAAAAAAAACCTAACAACTCTACATTTATTGTCCAGATGATTGTCTTGTTTTTTAACACAGAGAAACAAATTTATATTTAAGATGCATATTTCTTAGCCTGGCAATGTCTATTTCCAGAGACTTTGTCCTGTAACTTTATTCAGTTCCAGATGATTTCTATATTGCTTACAGAAGAGGAAGCTTGTTTTAAATGATTTATTTCTGGCCAATTTTTGTTGTTTTTGTTTTACACACTATGATGTATAAATTAAAAAAAAAAAATTATGAAATATTACAGACTTGCAAGAGCTATGGGAAGGTCCAGTACTTTCCCTATATAAATTACAAGTTTCTTCATCAAAGTTATTGTTATATTATGTTGCTTTATAGGAGACAGTGAAGTCTGTTGCCATGATGTATATAGACTCAAATAATAATTAAACCTCTGGAATTGTTTTTTACTTGTTTAATATCTTATAGTAATGATTTGAATGGTTGAGGAATAACATAGTGAAGGTTTATAGCACTGATGCCACATTTTCATGTTTCAGTCTCCAGAATGCTTAGAACCCAGTGTTGAAATTAATTATAAGTAATTATGTCTACTATTCTAAAATTCAGTGGGAACACTCACCAAGCATAATATTTAATACTGTAAAGGTATATCTAAACATTGCCCTATAGCAATGTAGCGATCATGCAGGTCTACACATGATCACCAGCTACATTATCGTAGCTGCGCGCTCCAAGTCAGGGCAGGCACATGTGATGTGAAGAGAAATTACGTCCTAATTAATGATTCCTGTTACCAATCAGACGTTCAGAGAAGAGGATGAAAAGAAGTAGATACATGTCTAAAGTGATTATCACCTAGGGCCCAGATTCTGCACACCCTTAGGGTATGTCTATACGGTGATGTTGTTATGGCGCCATACTGGCACAGTACAGGTGGTTACTGCACCATACGTGCAGCAGTTTGATTTCTCAGCTATTTCGCCTTAGTGACTCAGTATACCAGGGGAGCACACCTCTATGATGATGTAGCTAGCAATCTCATATAGACCTGCATGATCACATTGCTATAGTGCATTGTATATGATGTAGTGCACTGCTACATTGCTGTAGGACGACATGTGGATGTGCCCTTACAGTATTAAACATTATTCTTGGGACTGAGTGTTCCCACTGAATTTCAGAATAGTAGACATAATGACATATAATTAATTTCAAGACTGGGTTCTAAACATTTTGGACTTCCACTGAAGTCAATGAAACTTTGTAAGGAGTCTGAGTCAGCAGTATCTGATACAGGATCAGAGCCAATGAGAGTATAGGGTTAGCACTTTGGAGACTTGCCATATACTCATGTAGAATTATACTGAAAAATACTTTTCACAGTTTTAAGCTTCCCTCCACTCTTTAGTAAAAACCTACAGCTAAATGAGATGGGTAGTTGGCGGGGGGGGGGGTGTCAGTCTTTCATGTCCAACCCCACCCTTATCTTTACTTTTTAAAATAAGAGCGCTTGCAAGATCTGGCTCGAAGCCAACCTCATCTCTGTAATTTTTTAAATCTAACTGCTGTAAATTCTAACCAACCAAACCAAATTACAGCAGCTGGTGTTTCCTGAAACACAGAATAATGCAAACCTGTGAGAGGTTTGGTTTTGTGTTTCCTGAGACGTCCATGACTCTGTAATAATTCCAACAGTCATGAAAGTCTCACTTGCAGAAGACCCACTTCCTACTATGTTGTAACTTTAATCTATTGCACAGACATAAACAGATTTTTTCTGCCTGTACAGGCATGTTAGATTTTTCTTAGTTTTATCTTCCACTGCCTTGCAGATTAACTTGCAAAAGTGACAGACAGAAGGCAGCTTTTCTACTGTTTTCCAAGTCAGTGACCCTAACAGCATTCTCTTTACTTGTATGAATAATATAAAATTTTCACTGTTTTATTACTGGCTAGAAATTTGCCTCCACCTTGTCGCTTTCAATTCCAGTGTAAACATAATTTTTCTAACCCAGAAATTGCCTCAGATCTTGCAAAGATTTCCTAGACTGACTTGTGTCTTACACACTGTTAATTCCATAAACACATTTTTAAATCATGTGACCAGTCAACCACCCAGTAATCTCATATATCCTTATTAGGAAACCACTTTTACCCATCACCCACTTGCAAACAAAACAAGACTGTGGCACGCTTACCATCAAGCCCAACCAGAGGCACACCACATGAGCAAATAAACATTGTCCTCTCTTAAAAAGGATGACTTCATTGAGAGGGACTTTTTCTTATTTCCATGTTGCTACTCACAAAAGTGGACTTTTAATAGTGGAAATCTTCATATTGCACTTTTTCTACCAGTCATTAAGACGACGGACACTAGAACAGTGGAGAGGAGGAGATTATTAGAATAGTCCCGAGTGGGAGGAACAGCTTTCAGTAGTTCTTTTTATTAAATCTTGGCATGTGAGAGATCAAGCTCACACGCCAAGCATGTGTGAGCTGCAAATGTACAGCATCTTTTAAAACAATACTTACTGCCCTCTCCTGAGAAGTCTAGGTAAGACAAACAATTAGATTAGATTTTGCTTTGTGGTGTCTTGCTGGTGCCACCATCACAAAGCTTCCTGCTTTATCTCAGCCTCCAGATCTCAGACTTTGTATATCTTTAGTCTATACTCAGGGAGCCAGAATACCGAGGCCACTTCTTGTGCTGGAAGCTCTGCAGGCTTTAGCAACCACTGCTAACATGGAACACAGAAACTATTGCCCTGTAGCACCACTCAGCTGAGGACAGGAAGTTAAGAATACTATCATTGTGTGAGGCTGCCAGGGAAATGAAGCTTGATGGAGTGTAACTACCCACGTTAGAAATGGGCATAACTCTGGATTTTAAGATCTCTCCCTGTAGAAAGTGACGTAGGACACTTTCTAGAAATATAAATAGGCATGTACTTTAATGTTGCATCTTGCAGAGAGCTGGCATTTTCAACAAAACAATATTCCTTAATGACATTATAGAGTGTTGCTTGATGCTGACCTTGGGAAAGGAGTGCCACATACTGAACTTGCAGCAGTATCTGGCTTTGCCTTGGGTCTTTATCCTTTGTTGGATGGGGGACCTCAAACCTATTTTGTGAGAGTTTTGGAAATTGCTGCCTGAAGTTAGTGCAGCTGGTTTGCCAATGTGTGCTGGACTGGATAATGTTTTTTATTTTCCTATTAGTGTCAGCACTGTTCCAGATAAACTGAAATTTCCTGCACTCCAAACTGTAAAACGAGTTTTAGGTGTTTACATAACAAGGAGCACAGTCCTCAGGATTGGAGTCTCTAGGCAATTGGTTCTTTTGAGGTCCAGCTTTTTAAGAATATATAATCAAATCCTATTGTATAATATTTTGAAAGGCAACATTATCCTGTGCTCTTCGTTCTCTCGTGTGGTCTCTGCTTTATGTACAAACTATTTTTCAGGACATGTTGTACCATTACACTGCAGTCTTGCTGGGCAGACTGATGCTCACACAGGGCATGTAACTAGATTACTGAGAGCCAGTGCTTGAAAGACCTTGTACCCCTATATAAAAGGAATCAAAATATTGTCGTCTGTTTCTTTTGGTATTTGCCCAGAAGTTATGGTTGGGATAGTTTCCATTTAGTGCATAATGATTTATTATAAGCAGGGAAAATATAAAGAGGAAGCCTATATTCTTTGATCTTCCTTCCTTTTATTGCTGGCCCAGATTACTGCCTTACAACTTGGAGAGAAAAAGCAAATCATTGAACTATAGTTGACTGTTATAAGTATACTGTATAGGATGATGTTTACTAGGCAGCAAGATTTTCTGTCATGATTACTTCCATAATTTATATCAGTTAATTGTAAATTGAATCATAGGTCCAGGACTAGTTTTATTATTAACATTATTATCATTATTATTGTTGTTATTAATAGAAGCATGTTGTAAAACTCTAAATTGTTTGTGTGCACACATTTAGAATACAGAGTATATTACCTGTCTCTTCATCTGGTCTCTTATTTAACACTAAAGTTGTTAAATGTATGCATAACTTTTAAGTACGACAGCCATCCAGTTGAAGTAACTGTGAGCATGATTGGGCATAAGTCCTTTGCAAGACTTCAGTCAATTTGATTAAACTTATGGAGATAAGAATTGTTTGATTAGGGAAGCAATGCTGTATTTTGCTTTGAAGAAGAGCATTTGACAGTCTAGGGCAGAGGTGGCCAACCCACAGCTCCCTAGTCTAAACTTCTGAGTTCAAGCTGAGTAATATGCTTACTGCGAGCAGTCGCATCACATGACATGACATAATGGCTATGGAAGGTGGACACTGTGTGCTTGTCCAAAGATTCAAGGAGACGCATATTATCTTCTGAAGAGCTGCATGTGGGTCCGGAGCTGTGGGTTGGCCACCCCTAAGGTATGTGCATGAATTTGCCTGGAATCACTTGTATTAGCATCTTTCTATTCATGAATTTCAAAGCATTTAACAAGCAATCATTCACTCATCCTGGAAACAATTTTTTTTATATAGTTTTCATATAGGAGGGAGCCTGAGACCAGGAGGGAAGAGATTCAACAAAGCCTTTAAGTGTGTCTACTGTCCCAACAAAGCCCAGTAATAGGTACATTCTTACCCAGTTGGAGCCCACCTTTAAATATGGATACTCTGCCTGAGATCAACAAAATTATTCACATCATGCTGAGCTAGGGCCCTAATCAGTAGCAATAGTGGAATAATCCATCAAGCCTATAACTCCTAACCCACAGTCCCATTCTTCAGCAACACCAGATTATTGGCTAAATCTCATAATTTCCTACATGTTGAGATATTCAGCACAAATACAGTTGTGATCAACATAACTTTGTTTACCTTTGTTGCTTCAGGTTGAAAGGAAAGAAGAAAATGAAACAAAGAAAAGGCGTCGAAAGGGTCTTTCTAGTGGCTTTGAGGAGGTCAGTGTTTAGTGGCGTTGGCGTGTTTAACCCTGTCCTTTGCATAAAGCCCATGATAATGGAGCATCAGGAAGCAATTTTAACAGGGTCCTGGCCTTATATTTGACAGAAATGTGCCAAATAAGATGCACATCCCTGTTCCTAAGTGGCCTGTAATCTTTAAAAAACCTTGTTGTACACTGTGGTATAATTGGGCCTTGTTAAATATTTAGTAAAGGAAAGTATGAGATTTACATTCCATGATCCATTTTTGGATTCAAGAAATTCTTATTTACACTTCTTTTCCTGGCTCATTTAGGAACTTTTAAAACAAAATTAAATAACAGCATTTCCCTCTAGCATGTGCCCCTCTCCCTTCATGACTGTTTGTCTTTATGGCTTCCTGGTCTGTGATGCGTAATGTCAGTTTAGCCTCTGTAATCTGCATTTTTTCTCTCTCTCTTGAGGAGTGGGTCACCAGAGATAACAGTCCATCTCATACTTTCATTTACTGGCGGTTTTTTTGTTCAACAGTAGTTTTCTAATAGCCGATAAACAGCTTCCCTTTTCTCTTCATTGATAACGGTCAAGTGTCACAAATTGGTATCTTCATTATCCTCTTTCTCATGTCGTAATGTTTGGCACAATAGCTGCAATTCTCAACTTTAAGTTTTTTGTGTTGTTTTGTATTTAAACAGGCTTCAAGTTTTTCAAACCAGGAGACAAATTCTGGGAAAGACCAAGGTGATGGTAGAGAAGGGGTGAATAAAAATAAAGTCAAATCCATGGCAACACAACTGCTGGCAAAGTTTGAAGAAAATGCCCCAAACACATCGCTTCGGAGGCAGGTGAGTGATAAATGAATGTAAAATTCAGCTTTGAAATTGAAGCAGTCTTTCCTTTATGATGGTAGGTTTCAGATAAAAATTGGATTGATATTGAATTTGGGCTTGCTTTTGTTTTTATTTTTTAATTGCAAATTTTATACATATCAGATATAACTTTTTTTTCTGCATTTATGCGGAAATGTAACTGGTGGTTTTATAGACTGTCCAATGTCTACTAAATAGATGGGGGATTTGTGTTGTCAGGAAACCTGTTGTGAAGTTGTATCTAAAGTTGTGGCTTTGTAGTAGAGCTCTTTTGTTTGCTTCTTTGTTTGTTTTTATGGAGCTAGTTTGACTGGTTAAAGTATTGTTAAAAATTCCTGGTGTCCATGTTCTGTCAATACTAGTAGATGACTCTAAAGATCTAGGGTAATGATTTCATTATCTCCCTTTGTATCCCCTCCATCCCCCACCCGAGAAGGAAAACATCATCTAAAGTACAGAGCAAGGGTTTACTATTAGAAGCATGTGAGCAACTCATATCCTCATTCATGAGTTGCACTCGCAAATGGAACATGCCATGAAACTTTTGCAGTTGGCCATGGTTGGCTTGGGGAAGGCTACTTACATGCCTAAAGATAATCCTGTGTTTAAGTATTTTTCAGATTAAGAGATTATATGTTTAAAATTACATTTTATTTACTAAACAAATTTTAGCTTGTCATCCTAAGAGATAAGGAAGGAAATGCACTGAGTTTATATTGGTAAATTAACTGTGACATCCCTTCATGCCCTCTAGCTACTACAGTTTATTTACCTTTTTAGACCTCTATTCATTTTTTTGGGATGGTGTTTCCTCTCCCCCCCTCCCCCAATTAAAACCTACATGTTCCTGAAGTGACTTCCTTGTTTCTTCTTTGTTATCACAAAACATCACCCCTTGCACAATGTGTATCTGTCAGCATGGGTGTCTTCCATGTTGTTTCAGAATACCTTGTTGTGTTATTTTCTGACTATCTTTGTATTTGCTATTAAAGAATATTTAGTATTTCACATGAGTACAGTAAGAGCCAGCCTTAGAGAAAATGGTGCCCTGGGTGAACTTAACCCAAGTTGTCTTTCCTGCTTGGTGCAGAGGGCTGGACCCAATGATTGTCTGAGGTCCCTTCCAACCTTACAATCTACGACTCTATGAACTTGTATTTTGCTGTCCAGCTTCCCCGCCCCCCCCCCCAAGTCAGCGGCAGGTGGGCAGAGGCACAGGGCGCAGTCTGGCAGGGAAGTGGAGTGGCATGCTGCACCAGGCAGGTGGACGGGCAGGCACTGCTGCTGCTGTGGGCAGACTAGAGCAGACACAACCCCACACGCATATGCCTGGCCCAGCTCCTCCTGAGCAGCAGCTGGAGGTGGGGGTGGGGTGGGCTGGGCTGAGCTGAGCATCACAGCTCCTGCCTGGGGTAGGGATTGGCTGAGGCGGGGCAGGGCAAGGGAAGAGAACTGCTGTGTGCATGGGCAGCTCATGTGCGTGTGCACGTGCATATGTGTGGTACCCTCCTGATCACGGTGCCCTGGGCAGTTGCCCATGTCACCCACCCCTAAGGCTGGCTCTGAGTACAGTTTTATTGGAGGAACAGGCCAGTAAGTTGAGCATACTTGAAAAGAACTGTACAAAATACGTTGTTTAACTCCTCCTGTGGTCTCTCTACACCAGCAATTTTTCTTTCTTTTTCTGCCTCTCTCAAATAAGATTTCAAGCTCTCTAACCTTTTCTCTAATATTTTCTACTGTTTTGTATGGAACAAACAAATGGTATACAAGGAGTTAGTAGATAAACCAGCCCTTCTCTCTTCCTGTCATCCTCCTGTCAAACCTTGCTTTGCTAAGCCTCAGGATCCAAGTCCTCCACCTCAGCCCAAATGGCAGGTAGGAATATATAAGAATTACATTTAACAACGATCCTGTTTTCACTTACTGCTGTGGGACTTGGTGTCTTTAAATGACTCCTGCACACCCAAATCAGTTCCCAAATAGGATTCCATTGTTGGTAGCTCTGTGTAGTGGTTGCATGCAACAATTGCTGTTTAAAGTTTTGTGCCAGGCTGTTGAAGTGTTGCTGCTCAATCTAAGGTGCATGTATCCAAAAGACAGTAAACAGATATAACACAACTTGAGTTGTTTTGCTTTTTCTTAGTCTAATTAATAAAAAAAGGATCATAAAGCTATAATGGTATGTTACCTGATCCTGACTGGATAGGAAACCTACTTAAAATGATTAGTGTTAGCATTCAATGCACCCTAAAAACACATGGGTCAATTTCTGTTTCTTTAATCAAGCAGAACTCCCACAGACTTCATTGGAGAAGTCATGCATTTATATTAGAAGATATTGGAGTAGCAATGTGTTGATGCATGCATGTACTATGTGGTTTGTTTTGTTGGAATGAAACAGGAAATGCAGTTTTACTTAATAAAACCCTGTGATTCAATATGAGTAGTGATGCAACAGGGGGTTTAGGATTGGGTGTAGATAAGTATGCAAAAGTTAAATTGATTGTTCATTTTTCCATATCTTTTGTCTGGAGTCTCTAATATTTTATGACAACAATCTCCCCTGAAAACCCCACTGCAATATTATATTCACACAGTAAAACCTTGACAAACTGAGGAAGTTTTAAAAGCAACCTCATATCAAATAACATTAAGACCCATTTTAACATGTATGTATTTATTTATTTATAAACCTGATCTTTGTGGCATGCCAGTAATAATTTGGAATAAACCAGAAACCTGAATTAAATGTGAAAATGGGCCAGGGGGCAGAGACATAGCAGAATAGCTTTGTGCCCTGAGCAGCTGTAGGGTGTGGGCCAGTGCTGGCTGCCATGATCCCAATGGCAGTGTGCAGCTGCTGCTACTGCAGCTATTTTTGCATTGCCCCTTACACCCCGCCACCTCTGTTAGGCTACTGCCAGGAGGTCTGCCGTAGAATATAAAGCCATCTCCCATACTCTTTCTTTCTGAAGATGAGAGCTCAGTGAAAAATACAAGTAATGAAAAAGCTTTGATTTTCTTGAACTGGTTGAGAAGTACTTTTAAAGTAAAATGGGGCTTTTTTACACAGTAGTTTTGGGTACTATCTGGAGCTCTTACCCCCTGAATTGGTTGCATGTTAACACCTTTTAAGTGTCTTAAAGCACTCATTTGGTTTAAAATTACACCACTTCAGAGCAAGACTATATTCAGTCTGCCCAATTTTTCTCTTTGTCCCATTAAGGTGTGGCCACTTCCCACAGTTATTCTACCTAATCTAAAGTCCTTCAACTTCCCAGGATGCAGTGGACAAGCAGGGCCACAGTGGGCTGGGGGGGAGGGAGGGGCAAGCTCCGGAGAAAACAAGGATCAGGCCCCTCGGATCTCAGGTGGTTCCAGGGTGGTGGTGGAGCGGGGGCAGGCTGAACTCTGGCAAAAAAAAAAAAAAGGAGTAAGCCCCTTCGAGGTCAGCTGGCTGGACAGTGCCTGAGCTCTAAGGGGCCAGATCTTTTTTTTTCTCTGGAGCTCACCCCCTTCCATGCTGCCACCAGCAGGAGCAGCGAGCCAGTCTGGGTGGCAGCAGGGGGAGGATAGGCTTCAGAGAAAAAAAAAAGATCAGGGTCCTTAGATTTCAGGTGGTGCCTAGATAGCTTGCTGTCAGCCTGGAGCAGTGTGCCAGGAGCGTGGGCTTCAGAGGAAAAAAAAATCAGGATCCTCAGAGCTCAAGCAGTAGGAAGCAGTGTGGCCCCCAAGCACTCCAGGGTTACAGCCGTCTGGCGGGAGCAATGAGCCACTCCTGCCCCTAATGTATTTTTTGGCATTGCAGCCAATTCCAATAAATACTACAGAGTAAAAATGAAAGACAGAAAATGTGAAGACCTTGTGGCTGACAGCACTGACTTGGTTTGTACTAAGAAATACTTTATGTATAGGCTCGTAGTCCTGCCCCTATTCACCAAGCCTCTAGTGACAAGTCACAGCTGTACAAGTGAAGGATAGTCACAGTCTCATCAGAGGTGGCTTGTCTCCTTATGGTGCAACTGCTTCACTGAGCTGATTTAACATTTGTTTGGCTTACAGCATAAGGGGTAAAAAGGGCCACCCTTGTTGTACCTGTAACAAACAGTACGCTGATGGGCATTTTGTTTATCAGGAATATGACCTTTATGTACATTTAAATAAATTGGTCAGGCATCCTAAAATAAAGGTCTGGCTTCAATAAAATACCAATCACATTTAATTACAATACAGGCGGCCCTTGCCATTTGCGGGGGATATGTTCTGGAGATCCCCGCGAATGGCGAAATCTACAAATACGGTACGGGGGGTGGGGAGGGGTATGGCTGCGCTGGCAATTGGCGGGAGCCCGGCGACGGCAAGCGCAGAGTTCCCAAGGAGTTCCTGTAAGTGTATTTAAGATGTGGGTTCAGCATTTGCAAATATTTGAAACCCCAAATGCCATACCCACGAATAGTGAGGGTTTCCTGTACAGAGCCTCCATTTCAGATCAAAGGCCATTTTTTTGTAGTCCGAATTTTTTAGACCCTTTTTGAACTGCTGCACCCCCCCCTCCCCCCCCCCAAAATCTTTTGCCTCACAATATTCACAATGTATTTCTATAAATTTGGGAGAAATTACCAGTAGAATTATGCCAAATAAATGGTACACTTTTGATGTTTGAAGTGTAAAAATACCTAGCAGTGTAATGCAGGAATAGTGCTGCAGAATACACAATGGTTCAGAATGTTTATTCTCTTCCAAGTAGCATCAGTGGAATTATGTCTAAGGATCAGAAGGTGGCTCGACCTCAGTTTACAGTGGCCTGCATGTGTTGTACAGTACTAGTATAATGCAGTGCATGAACATATGCATGAGTTAAATACTGTATGTTGTAATATGTACAGTGTTCCAAGACATTAGAGAATCACTGCAGTACATTAAGTGCCTTGCTAGGTGTCTAGTTGTGGCATACTGTTATAGAGGCACTCTTGGAAGAAGCATGTAGTGCATGATGGTATAGAAAGCAGGCTTTCTTCATTTGAAGTGTTTCCCAGTTTCAGGCGGTAGCTAGAACTGAACATGAGGTACGAGAACCAAAACAACCTTTTCATGATTCTGATCATATGGCCAAGGCATCACAGAGCACAGAAAAAGCACACAGGCAGTCCAGTCTTTCAAGAAACTCAGAAACTCTTGCATCTGGCTGTCTTGCTGCCTCTGTACTGTCTGGAGTGCTTCAGCGCCTTCAGCATGTGGAAGAAAAAATTCATCAGGTGACAAGTAATTTCTTTTACCCTTTTCTGTTTAAGCTATGCTTTTATTCTGGCAATACTATGTATGCTCTTTTTTTTCCCTATGTCCCTCAGCTTTTCCTTTTTAACTACAGTTTCTATAGTAAAGAAAAAAATGTTGCCTTTCCC
>NW_005842223.1:1026870-1031086 GCF_000455745.1 Alligator sinensis
CCTTTTCTTGTATGACTAACTCAAATCTGTCTCACTCTTCTGTTTTGTTTTATTTTTTGACTCTTACTACAGAAGAGAGCTCAGGCCATAGCAAATAGGGAATTTCATAAAAAGAACATTAAAGAGAAAGCAGCTCACCTTGCCTCAATGTTTGGATACGTGGACATACCAAAGGTGAATATGCAGCTAAAGAAACACTGACTGAGATGAGATCAGATATACTTCGTTATACTTGTTCTTTTCATCCTGTATAGATCTAAACCAGTTGGAAATGAAATCTCACATTTTAAGTCTCTGTTTAAATTTAAGCATACCTTGAAATATGCTTGAAAAGAACTTTTAAGAACTGAAGTGCACTGGTTGCTTTAGAAATGGAAAGGAATTGAAAGTGTAGCATTTAAGCAGATAATTAGTTCATTCAGCATTCACTGCATCTTACTTTTATAGTGCTTCTGTTTCTACCGATGGTTATGGTTTCTGATCAAATAGCTATCAAACAATATTCTGATTGCAATGATAATTTTTCTGCCCCTTTCAATACAGAGGTACAGATAGATCTCCAGTGTAAAAATTTCATGTTATCCTGTTGCAGATTTGGTATTGCAAATTCTGACAAATCTGTGTTCTCTCTCTGTAAGAGAAATTGAGTTAGCTAATTTTATCTGAGAATTACCAAAACAGTGAAAACAGGCAGACTCAGTGGACTGAAGAAGGCTGGGAATCAGGAGAGGGAGAAATGCTAGACGAGGTTTTTGCTGACAGAGATGATACAGGGGTCAATATTTTCTTGGTAGGGAAATATATATAGATGTCCCCCAAAGTAAGTAAATATTGAAAATCTTTGGAAATATCTGAATATTTTTCCAATGTGGTCAGGAGTTCAATTGTAAAATGTTTTACTTTGAAATGAAGGAGCTAAAGGAGAGTACATGCACACACACTACCTTTCTGATAGTTAAGCCAACTTAACTTTTAAAGTCAACTGTGAGAGCATACACACTTATGTTACTTAAATGTGGTGCAAAACCACCTCTGAGGTGTATTAGCTTGAGTCGTGTTAGTTAAGTTGACTTACTTCAAGAGATGGCTGCCACCATGTCAAGGAGTTGTACATGTGTATGCTCCCATGTGGCTTAATTTAAGTCAAGTTGCCTTATTTTAAGCCAACTTCAGTATGTGTGTGCGCACCTGGAGAGACGGAAATTAGTGGAGAGAAACTGACTCTCTCTGATCCACTGGAAGACAATGATGCTATCTATCTGTTTGGCTCAGCAGATCCATTTTGTTTTCCCTGAGCTTAAGTTCAGCACACTGAAATGTACTTGCTGTAAATACATTCAGTTTGGCTAACACTGTTCTAAATATGTTCATTTACATTTACCTCTGAAATCAAGCTTACTAGCTTACTTGGTGATCTTTCACAAGTCAGGTTTTTTTTCGTTATAACAGTTGCGTTTGACCAAAATACCTACGCTGTACAATGCACTACAGTGTAGAGACATCTAAGTTACTTGTAAGCAAACTTTCTTGTATGCTGGAAGCAGTTGAGCCACATTCAGTCAGTTGCTTTTACTGACCTCAATATTTCAGCCCTTAGAGCTACTGGTTCATAATTACTCATTGATAAAATGTTAAATTCACAAAGCTAAAATTGTTTCTTAAAGTTCATCTTGTCCACTTAAAAAAATTTCCAGTATGGTACAAAACAAATTTTAAGTTCAGACTTCAGTGGTATTACTCTTTGCTTATTGTAATGGTGGAAATTGGACTAGAAATTGGACAAAATTGGACAAAAGAGTGGGGGCTAGACTATATGACCTCCTGAGGTCCCTTCCAACCCTAGTTTTCTATGATTCTATGAAATGTAGATCATAGAGACCTACCAAAATGGCAATTTCACAGTTTCCATGGAAACCATGGAATCAGTAGATCCCCTGCAAAAAAGCCCAGTCCCCATGAAAAAGAGCGGGAACCATGAAGAAGTGCAAAAACAGCCAGCAAGTTGGGGGTGGGGGCGAAGGAGGGGGCAGGAAAGAGCCACAAGTGGAAAACAGCCCTGGCTCCCTGAAGCACATGGAGGAGGGAGATTTTTGTGGCAGAGTACAGCAGGCTCTCCACACTTCTGATTGGCTGAGGGGTTCCAGCAGTTCTGCCCCTTCCCAGAGATTGACAGATGGCTCCCTGTGAAAACAGAAGGCTGGAGGAGATCTCCCAGACCATTGGATCCAGTCTCCTGCATTCACTGGCAGGACCTGCCACACTCCACCATGAAAATGGCGACCAGTGCCATGCTCAGACCGTGAAATTGGTGGGCAGCCTTCCCCATTTCTGTAGGTCCCTAATTATAAATGTTCTGTCTGTGCATGGTATACTGTTTTGAAATTGAAACTATACTTCCATCTTTCCTGGAATAGTTAATAGACTGAATTTGACACATTATACTGAAGAGAAATCTAAGTAATGGCAAAATAAACCCTTTGAGCATGTTAACCTATGAAGTGAGGGCTTTCCCTTCTAAGAGTTGCCACAGACTATTGTCTGGGGTCAGTTTGTTGTTTTCAGGATTCAAACTTGTTTTCAGTAGCTGAATAATGTATACCTTAATGAAGAATCATCTTGTAAGAATAGAAGCTGTAAGACCGTTTTTATTTTGAAGTTGGAGCCAAATTGTGCAGTGACTCCGTACCTCACTCTTTCGGTGCATGGTTGTGCAGTTTCATCATCTTAACGTGTATTAATGTGACTGTCCTCTTGGATAACTTCCCTCTATTTCTGCTCTATACAGAATAAACTACCTACTAAAGGCCTCTCCCATTCTCAGCCCCCAACTCCCTCTTGCCCTCCATCTTACGATTCAGCCGCTACTTCCTCTTCAGCATCTGTTGGCTCTGCTTCCCCTGCTGTCCATTCTAGAAAGGTATTCTGTTAACAGATTTTCATGTAAAATCCAGACTTGCACTAAAAATGTCACAAGAATTGGCTCAGACTGAAGCTGTTGGCTTTGCATGGAGATCTGGGTATGCTGTATTTCACGGTGGATTCAGACTTTAGACTGGTCACTTTTTGTTACTTGTGCATGTTAGTGGAAGTAAAATCACCATCAAAGTCATTCAGATGAAAAAAGCTTAGGTGTGGACCAAGGAATTGTTGAAGGTGCTAACCAAAACTCAAGTTATTTGTGCAATGCTGCTAATTTTAAGTGCTCTGTTTCCTTTAATAGTAAAACCGGCTTATTTCTGTGAAATACTTAATGTGAAGAAAATAGATGAGTAGCATGGGATGACTTGTGGGTTGTTTGATGTTATTTTTTCATTCAAATATCAACCAGGCCAGAAAAGAAGTTTGATGGTAGATTGGATGATGATTTTTCAAAAAGAGAATGGATCTCTAGAGGAAGGAAAGGAATAAATTGGACAGAGCCACAGACTGCTGAGTGTTTTTGTTTTGTTTTCCTTGCTTGCATACTTGTACTTAACTTCCTTATGAGAGTCAATGGCTTGGTTAACCATTTCATCATAACACCAGATTTGAAATATAGGAAATATTCACAGATTGAATAATGGCAGCTGAATAGACATTGGAGTCCAAATAGTTTAGAGTTTTCACTAATTTCTCTTGTAATACTAAAGGTTGGTACCTTTGATTTGAATAAATTGTCAGAAGTTCAGCTTCCTTCTCTTATGCAGGAAACATTATAACTAGGGGGAATTTTCAGCTCTCTTGTTCCTGATCACCTGGGAAATAGCTACAGCAGATGTACGCAGCGCCTTTCAAGCCTCCAAACACTTGTATGCTAAGTAAGTTTGGAGTTAAACTTATTTTGGAACTCCCTAAAGTTCCTGGCTTTGTTTAAAAAACACTATTGGGACCAAACATTAATGTCCTCTGTCTAGTTCGGTCCTGCCAGCACTTTTAAGATCTGAAGGTAGTTTTTCAAAACTTGAAATGGTTTGCTATCTGTTGAGAGGATGTGAGAATTTTTTTTCTTTGCTCTTACATCTATCATTTGTGAATTTCAGCATCTACTCACACTGAAAAGAACTTTTTTTCTTGTCTGTTGATGTTTATATAATACCAGTCCAGCTTTAGTAGCTGAATGTGATTTCCTCCTTTTAGATATGCCGTAGTGCAGGTTAGTGACCTCAGTCCAGTTCCTGTTGGACTGGTACCCACTTTCCAATTGACACTGGTTGATTGGGTTGATAGCATCAGCAGG
>NW_005842223.1:1031117-1049512 GCF_000455745.1 Alligator sinensis
AGAGCAGTGACTGAACAGGCAGTGATTTGAGCTGTGCCTGTGCCTTTAGGTCAATGGTTCTCAACCTCATTAAATTAAAGGCAACTCTGGAAAATGCCAGATGTGCTTTCACTTGGTTTTTTTTTTGCTTTTGACTATGAAAAAAGAATAGAGCAATTTTTCTGTTGCAGAGACCTCAAACTCTGCAACAGGTCAAAGCATTTTTGGCACTATTCCTATTTTAAAATTTTAGGTTTCTCTTGTGATTCATCTATGTATGGCACCCTTCAAAGGAACTTGCGACACCCGAGTTGACATCACTACTCTAGGGACAGGTTCTTCAGATCAGGGGAGCGGCTGGCTGAGTGGACGTTAGGGAAAAGCCTGGACTCTTTGCCTGTCCTGTGTCTAAGTAATAGATACAGTGTCCAGAACACTAGGTCTGATTCTCATTTACACTAAGGTTCATTGCCACCACTGCTGCAGTATAAAGGGTAATCAGGTGGGCATAAATGGGCCATCGTTTAAACCCAGGCACTTAATCTTCTGTAAGCACTGACAAGCAGTAATTTTACTGAGATTTATATTCTTGTCATCTAGTCAAGGCCTCGCCAGTGCTGATGTTTTAACTTTGTTTAAAAGAGCAGTTACTCTTTTAACATAAAAGGCATTTGTTGTTTTTGATGAAATTGGGATTTATTTAATTAGGACAGCTATAGTTTAAGAGTTGTTGGATCCTAAATGGATTTTACTGTTTTATTTTAAACCCATTGTGTTTACTGTAGTTTAGAATGTTCTATCTGTAAGTAATGGTGGAACAAAGAAACACAATCCATGCTCTAAAGTTTCTTGTACGAGCAAGGGTAGTATCAATCTTCTTAGGACTTACTGAATATTTGACAGATCATTTAGTACTAAATGGGTTAATTGACAAACTTAGGTGCCTGAAAATCCTGTTCCTTAGTGTGCAGGCTGAGTTTGATTAAATATAATTCATATGCATATAATATCATGTTTCGGAGTTTTGTGATATCGTAGCGGTAGACTGCTGAAACAAGTTACTGTGTGCTGATCCTGTTATGCATCCCCCTCCATGGTTTTTTTAGGTCAGTTCAGTCTCCTAATCAACTTACTAATTACTACAGCCACCTGTCTAGTTCCCTTTAGTTTAAAGTAATTTTGGCAAGAAGGAAACTACTACTAATTTTATTGTAATATTAGCATTAACCAAAGGCTAGCGTTTTTCAAACTTTGGAGCCTAAAGGCAGGTGTCTTACATTCATTTTTAGACGCTTAAATAAATACCTTGATTTTTAGAGATGCCTCAGTAGGAGCTGACGAATCCTAAATAGTTTTGGCATCCCATAAAACTTCAAATTCCATTTGTTTTGTTTTCCTCTCCTTGCTCCATATGATCCTCTCCATCAGCTCAGTTTATAGTTCTCTTCAGTTTTTCTTTTACATTTTCCCCTTTGCTTTTTTTAATGCTGACTTATATCACTGAAATAGTCTCCACTAAGATGAACTCTGTTTATATTCTTCATTTTATTTAAAAAAAAAAAAATAAGTTTCCTCAAGAAAAAAGTTCTGGTTTCTTGGTTCTTGGTTTCCAAAACAATAATCGTTCCCTGCCCTTCCACAGTTAATTATCATTCCATGTTTTGTCTCCTTTGCACAGCAAAATTTCCAAGGGTGGGAATGTATTATATTCCGCCTGCAAACCATTAACTATTTATAGCAACACATAACCCAAATTTAATAATGTCTTGAGCACATAGTGCCTATCTTCAAGTACAGTGGATGTTATCTTAACAATGTCCTTGGTATTACCAGCTGCAATTCTACATCAGTTGCCTGTGTCAATGTTGCCTCTGTCAATGTTGCCTCTGTCAACCCCACTAAAGCACTTAATCTATACGGACAGTGGGCGAGCTGGGTCCAACTAATGAGATGCCTCTTCTGGGCATGCTCTGGGGTCAGCATGGGAGCACACCAAGTTTAAAGTAACTTTTTCACATCTGAAAGCAGCTTATGATAGCAATTTTGATTTGAATTAAACATTGAACTGATTAAATTCTCAGACATGATGATCCTTTTACTACTTGAATTTTGATTTGCTATCCATCACATTGATGATTTCATTCATTCAGAATGGTGCCTGGAAAGCCTTGCTGTTTTATTGCTGATGTTAAACATATTTTGAAGTTTGAGGCAAGGATCCTTCTAAATTTGAGAGTAAGAAAACAATATTCTGTGCAGTTCTTTAAAGGTGCTGGGAGCCGTTACAATTTATTAGGTAGGAATAAACATTAACTCTTATACTGTGCCATATACAGGGTGCTTCTACATATGCAGTTAATGCTCACTAATAAACTCCAGAGCTTGTTGCTTCAGAGTTTCCAGGTGCTGCATCTTCACCTGCACCCAGGACCACAACGCATTATGCTAGGCTGAGTAGCCCCAGCTGGCAGGGGTCCTGGGAGTAAGCCTCCCAGCCTGAGGCTGCTCTCCCCACCTCAACTGCTGTGGAGGTGCTGCCTAGAGCACTGGTGTGCTAGCCAACATGCACCCCCTTCCCCCTAAAGCACCCTCATGCTTCAGCCAGCCAGGGAAGTGTCTACATGTGTGCTGCTGTGGAGTAAATTAGTTTACTCCAGCCTAATATGGGTGCATGTGTAGACATGTAACATTTACTGAACAGCTAAGTAGTCTACTGCACAGTAAACGTCTTGTGTAGACAGTTTAGTACAGGTGACTTGACTACTGCTGACCTGAATCTCTGTGGAGAACAAAGAATAATCTCTAGAAGTCAAGAAGGTTAGAAGTGACAAGAAATTTAAAACGTCCTTTGACAAGAGCACTTCATAAGCTTTACGTCAGTGAAGCTAAAGACAGTAAGTCACAAGGATTATAAATGTGTTGCAATCATTTGGCATAGCTATCTGCAGTACGTCAGATCAACTATGTAACTTCAGTCACATAATTCTAATTACCCACTGAAAACAAGGGTTGGGTATTTCTGAGACAGAGTAATTTACTACTCATAGTTTGCTTATGTTGTGTATGTTGGGCAGAAAGCTTAAATTGGCAAGTGCTGTCATAAAAGAAAAACAAGTAGAGTGGCAAGAAGAGGAGACAAAAGATAAACATTGTGTTCTTTCAGGCAAAGACCATGTTTTTCTTTGTGTTTGAAAAAGTACTTCCGTGTCTCATTGTTTTAATAGCTGTGGCTACCTTAATAATATACAGAATGATAAAATTCGTTCTTGTCCTGCTGCAATAATTAACTAATGAAATAGGATTTGAAGTAGTTATTATCAGGTCAGATAAACCTGCTACAAAGCTTTGGCAATGTGCTATTTAGAATTTGTGTTCAGAAATCTTCATAATTGTTTACAAAAATGTCTTACAGAATTTCAACAGCCTTTTTAAAATATTTGCTCGACATCACTTGGTATTTTGCCTTCTGGCAATGTACGAAATTACTTAATAACAGAACACTTAAACACCCAGAATCACTACTGTGGATAGGTCCAAGTTATAGACAGAAACATATCACATGGAGTATGGTCAGAAAAAGGCAACAGCTTAAGCATATGTGGGATTTCATGTACATTACTAGTTGTGCAAATGAAGCTGTGTTTCAGTGCTCTAAAGAACTGGGGCATAGGTGTCAAGTAAATGAACAACAGCAGGCAAGCAAATGCAACAGAGCTATTTTACTATTTTAAGGTGGGTGAAAATTGGCAGATTTGGGAGATTTTAAAGATCATTCTTTTAGTAGATGAGTGCATGGCCAGATGCTCTCCTGTGACTAAACTTTGCACAGCATAGGAAGAGTTCTTGCCTTTCCTTCTGAGCTCTGTGAGAAGGCTGCTGCTTTAGTGCCGGTTGCACTAGTAATTGCTGTAATGTGGGCACTAGTCACTGGAATTACAAAGACTATCACATTTATTTCATGTAGACTAGTGAACAGCCCTTAGCTGATAATGTTACCCAGTTAGTTGAGAATAGTGATGTGCACTAGCATCCTTGGTTGCAGTCACTTTTTGTTTTACTTTGAATTTGTGTTCAATTCTGTTTTGTAAAGAAAATGCTTTTAAGAATTTTAGATTTAATAATAGGTGTAGGTATGTAGTTTTACTAGGTCTCATCTTGATTGGCTTCTCTTCTCCACCCATTTAAACAATTACTGCTGACATTAAAACAAGCAGTCTATTAGATTGCAAGGTGAGTAGGTTAGCTTCAGTAGTACTTTGCCTAGCCTTCAAATAGTTCAATAGTTATGCATAGCTTTTTTGTTCAGATTATCACTTGAGCACATAACATGATCATCTAAAACTTCCTACTTCAGCTGATTTCTCAATATAGTCTTTACCTCGTTACTCAAGAAATCACAATGTGACAACACAAGCCTGATGTAAAGGCTTGGTTGGTAAGCTACCTGTTGTTTACTTTTTGGGTTTAATAGGTAGAAGTGGATTATCAATCATCCAAAAGTCCTTTGTGGCTGTAAATTGCTAGATATTTTACAGGTTTTCGTACCATACTTTTTAATTAAAAAAGGGTTTTGTTTGTTTTTAAGCTCCTTTTTCAGCCTCCTATTCAGCTTTATTAGAGAGGAGTAGCTCTCATGTCTGGGCTAGTACTTTTTTCTGAGGTCATGGATTCCAAGACTTTTTAACTGGAATGGAAAAAATAGATTTAAATAGAAAGTTAAAAGGCTCTGTGTACCAGTGTTCCTAGTCCGATTATTCTGCAGAAGATGAAACAAGAAAGCAGTAAGAGGCCAAGTCTTTCCTTGCTGCCCTTGCCAGGAGGCTGAACCTGTAGGTAGTGGGATAAATACTTAGAAATTATTACTTCTGGGCTTTTTAATTGATTTAATTATAAAATGAAGGGGTTTTTAATTAAGATGTGCAACATTTGGCTTCCAAATCTCTGACTTGGCCTTTTTTCCCCATGACTAGACTGTGGGTTTTCTCATCCTTTATGACATATCCTTAGCTATTGTCATTAACTTAAAACATGTGAGTACCTCCATCAATGCCAAACTTTGAATGAGCACATTTAAATACTTTATTGGATGAAATTGTTACAGTACCTTGTAGCAAATGAAGCCTCATATTTTAGTCCTGTGTCTTTATGACCAATTCCTTCATTGTTTTTTGTCATCTTATAAAATACTGAGCTTTTCCATAAGATCTCTGTTGTGATTTAATTTTTTTTTGATACAACAGTCATCTTTTTCCCAAAATTCAGCTGCCAAAAATTGAGGTGTACACTATAAGCAAGGAAATACAGTAATATGAGTTTCTACTTCTGAAAAAGGGGGAGGGTGTGGGGGAAGGTAATTTTGCAGTGCTGCACATAAGGCTTCCTAACTGTTTGCTGTGGGCACTTTCTCTTCCTCCTCCCTCCCCTCTTGGCCGAAGCTCTTGCTGCAGAAGCAAGAAAACATCTTTTTTTCCCTTTATTGTGCCTTCCAAAAATGAAGTGCGTATCTTTATACGGGAAGTGTTTTATGTGGGAAAATAAGATACTGTTGTGCATTAGTGAAGACTGTATTTACCCAAATCCAGAACAACTCTGAATTTGTTATAATTTGTTATAATTTTCCATGTATAGAATCTAATTATTGGAGAGTTGTCTTAAATTTGTCCCTTCTACTGCAGTGGTGAGGACAAAAGGCAGGTGGGAGGCAGTAAGGGGTAGGCAGTGGGGGGTCAGTAGTAGGAAAGGTAGAGGAGGCAGGGAGTGGGTTTTGACCCCTACCCTTGATCCCCCCCACACCTTGCCCCCTGCCAACTGTCCGTCTTCACAGTTTACCACCTCCCCACCCATGCCTGCCCCTACCATTTCTGTCCTGCCTCTGCCTGTCCTCCTGCAGCCTCAGTCACCCATGCTCCCCACTAGCTGCTTATTCTTGTTTCAGCTTCAGCAGGCTCCATCCATGCTGCAGCCTGGGGCATGGAACATATGTACTCGAGCCAGGGCTGGAGACACCATGCTGCTGCTCTGTTACAAGGCTGGGCTGAGGCTAAAGGCCCTTGTCTGAGCTGTCATCACTGCTACTGTGGGACCATGCAAATGCATGCTCTGTGCCCCAGGCTGGAGCAGACACTGAGCCTGCCAGAGCGAAAGCTGCAGCAAGGTAAGTGGCAGGAGGGGGCAGAGGCTGCAGAGGGAGGAGATGAGGGTGGGGAGAGGCAAGGGCTGGGGAGAGGGGGGCAGATAGGGGGGAAGAGGCTTTTGGGAGGGCAGGAGACCTGAGGCTACAGGGGGATGAGGGAGGGGGCAGAGGCAGTGGGCAGGCAGCAGCTGTGGCTCCAGCTCTGACTCCAGGTTGGGGGTGGAGCCAGAGCTGCAGCAGCTGCCTAGTTTCCCCCTCCAACCCCACTGCCTCATACTGAAATCCCAGATGAGGAGCTTTTTACCACGTGTTAAATGGGAGGAAAAAACCTCATCTTGAATTCCAATACATATGATAGTTTAATTTTAAAACAGCTTTAAGCGCACAACACTGCACATATGCAAGCATATGTGGAACTCATAATTCACAGGTCAAAGATTTCTTAGGGTAATGAACCAAAAGGAAACAAAGCTCCAGAAGTTGGCAAACATTATCAGAAATGACCAGCTTCCTGCCTGTGCAGTAGTCAATTCCGTAGCATCAGTCAACATCTGCTGTGGTTTGGGTGAAGTGAATGTTATTTTCATCAGGCATGAAACATTCTAGGATTATAATGATCTTAAGGCAGGGCTAGTACTTTATTGTATCCTTCTGCCTTCAGTTTACTGTTCCATTGTAGCTAACCGAGTGTGTCTACAAATTTGGAACCACAATTGCATAGAAAAAATTACGTTTGCATTCCTCCTTGTTTTATAAATGTACTTGAAATAACCTTAATACTGACATTCAAATGCTGGTTCTAGGAGGGTTAATGGAAATGTGTTCCACTGTATGATAGTGTCAAGTGTGTGCATTCTATTGTAATCCATGCAGAATTCCTAAAATCTATTAAGACTCCAAAATGTGTTAAGATTTGCCATATTTACTTGAATACAAGACAAGGCTTTTCCCCCAAATCAGCACAAGGAAGGAAATTCTTCATCTTACTTAAGGAAACCTCATTAAATATGTTGCCTGTTACTGAACTGCTGCCAGAAGCATCATGTGCTCGGTAATGGAAAGCAACTATGAAGTTGATTAAATATAGCCAACACTGAGCATAACTATAAAACACGTGTCCTGTATTGCAGGGGTGTAGGTTGTAGCCATGTTGGTGTAAGGACATAGGCAGACATGGTTCTTTGGGTGAATCTGATATCTTTTATTAGACCAACGTAAATAGTTGGAAAACAGTTTTTAAGGGTTGCTTGTTTAAAAATTGTTTTCCAACTATTTAAGTTGGTCTAATAAAAGATATCAGATTCACCCAGAGAACCTTGTCTGCCTATGTCCTATATTGGGCAAACATGCTGATGAGAACCTACTACAAAAATAGGTTAGTGCAGACCATCTGAATAAGATATATTGTGGTGTCCATTGTGCGCAGTCCCTCTCAGCACCTACTGTTGATTCACATTATGGTGAGCCACTACATTGTATACGTTTTGTATACTTCTTTTTCACTCCCACAGCTGAGCTATGCCTTTTTTTCCAATTTCCATTTATTCCTGTTTCTTCACTAGCCTTAACTGTCTGGTAAACATCACCAAAAGGAGCCCCAAACCGTTCACCCAAAATCCCTCCGTTGGCCCCTCTCTCAGCTTATTGCATGTGATTACTGTGGCCCCACCCTCCATGAGGTGGAGCCAGACCAAGTTGCCCTATGCCTCATCTACATATAAATTTTTGGAGGATCCCAGGACTCATGACAAAAACACCCAGTTCCAGTCATGAGTGGGTGTTTAATTAATACATGGATCCTTTGTGGGACGGTATTTGGAATACACACGCATACTGAGTAGTGCTGAGCTGTGGGGTAACCATAACTTGAAATGCTGTTGACTCTGCTAAGGCCCAGCCCAGTGAATGATCTGGTAAATCATGAGACTTTTGGCTTTGGACTAATATTCATAGTTTGTACTATATGTAAGTAGGTACAGAAGTGCTGCTTAAAAGTGTGTTTATGGAGTAACTGTGCTACAACTTGCTGCAGTTTCAAAAAAGACAAAATGCATTAATTCTAGATGAACTAAGTCTATGAATACTTATAGAAATTTGCAACATTTATTTCAAGGTTCAAATTTGCTCCTCGCTTCCGTGTGCTCAGGGAGAGCAGGGTCTGACAGTAAGGAGAGGGGGAGAGCTACAGGGGGAAGAAGTTGGGGGAGAAGGGGGCTACCTGACCCCCAAGACTTATTTTCCCTGATGTAGCAATGGGAGTGGGATAGATTCAAGGCAGACCTCCAATACTTAGATTCTATATCTGGAAACTTGTATAACAAATTTATAAATTTTCCAGATATAGAATCTAAGTATTGGGGGTCATCTTGAATTCAGTGTTATCTTATAGTAGAGCAAATGCAGTAGGAATGTATATTCCATTATTATAAATTCTTGGCTTGTCTTGCCTCATTTTAGTTTCTGCTATACTCTCTTAAACCAGACATTTGTCTTGTTCATATGCAAATGTCCTGATTATTGGCTTTCCCATGTGGTCTGCCTTGATGTCAATTTTAATTTATATGCGTGTGTGTGTGTGAATGTGTAAACATACACACATACATGTGATGAATTGGCTCCAAACTTTCTCTGATTTTTTTTTTTAAATATCAAAATCATAAGGTAACAGAACAAGAATGAATAAGAAAAGAATGAATATTGTGTCAACTTTAGCTGAATATTTTTTTATAGGTGTTCTCGTGAATGTTTTTGGAATAGTTTATAAAACCTTGCAATTTTGGGCTTTTCAATATGAAGTTTTAGTTTCTGCTTTTGTTCCTTAAGAATATCTACATTTTATAAACATGAGCCCCAGATAACTAAAAAGTACAGTAAAAAAAGAACAAATCCTTTTTTCTTCTATTTAGATGATGCATGAACATACCTACACTATGCTAAACTCAGTCTCTTTATAATTTTTAGCCTGTTTTTATCACTGCTTGCATTTCTTTGCATGCTTTCAAACTGGCAACGCATTTTTTTCATAAAACTATAATTGAAACTCTTTGATTCCATTCTCCATCTTCTCCTTTTGCTGGTTAGATGACTGTAGGGAAGGTGTCACGTGGAATTGGTGCTGTGGCTGAAGTTCTTGTCAGTCTGTATATGAATGATCACAGGCCCAAGCCACAGTTTTCCTTCCAAGAGCTGGTAAGGCTAAACCCATAAAGAATGAAATCGGTCAGTTTCAAGTATAACAATACAGGGGTATTGTCCCAACTTAAGATTCTAGAATTGAGAAATTTCTGGTTCTTAAGCAACCTGAAATTAAACTCGTCTGTAGGAATTAGGTACTTTTGGCAGAAGATGCCTACGTGGAGGTATGCTGTAAATGTCTGGTGTCCTAATTTCAATTTTGTTACTTTTATATTTTGTTACTTGTCTGTGCAATATGCATCTCAAGAAGCATCTCTTAAAAGTAATTACTGTTGTAATTATTAAGACAGGGATGGCTTCTAAATAAAGTTTTATAAAGTACATGTTTGTGCAGTTGCATTGACTACACACATCATCATGTGTCTCTTTGAAGAAAGCTGTTCTAATTTATGATAATATTGGATTTGAATTCAGAACCAGTCATTGGATGGCGATATATCATCCTTCCCTACTTCTTGTTCTGTTTCTCCAACTTGTGCTTCTACTATTCAGAGCTGTCAGGTATTAAAAGACAAAGTGAAGTGTGTCTTTGTGAAGGCACTAAGCTATTAGCAAGCACTAATCTGTAAGGGATCAAGCTTGGCCATAACTCATCACTGGTAGTACTTCATTAACCTAGTATTTTCAACCTGTGCTGTGCCTTTTTAATTTTAATCCTGTGCTTGTTAACTTTTTAAACCTCCTGTATGGTGTATACTAACAGAAGTAACCTGTGCCTCAGCAAAATAGGGCACATAGAAGCAAATTTTGACTGGTTTTTGCATGTATAAGAACATGCACAAGATGTATGGCTAGAAGCACTCTGTAAATATTGAGAAATTACCCTGCAAAGCATGTTCCATTGGTGATCTTAATCAGTGCTACTTATATCTACCTTGACTTTCCCAAATATCCCACCTCCTCCATCTCATACAGATTACTTTGTTTTATGGCAAAAATAATGGAGAGGTTGCTCTGCATGGGTAAAACAAGGATGTGTAAATAATGCTGCTTTTCAGTCTTGACATACATGCCTTTTGTGGAAAGCTCAAGGATGGCCGGGCCTAACAGACACTGGACCCGTTGATGATAAACCTTGTGGGATTCGAAAAATGTCCTTTATTAGGTCTAACAGAACAAAAATACTTTAAAGTTGCTAACATGAATCATATTTCAAAATCACAGTTCTGTAAAATATTCTGAATATACTTGCACTAGAAATCCAAGGACAAAAAATTAGAGGGAAGGAGCTTCCAAATTGTTCAGGTTGAGTGATGTTTCAAATGCCAGCAGAGAACTTCAAATTCTGGCTTTTGTTAACAGTGCCAGGCCACCCCCTTGGACTCGAAGCACGGCCTGGGGCTTCCTCGGAAGACTGTCATATGTTGACCTGACTAATAATTTCATCGACTTGGGCTTTGACTGCATATGTCTGTTCTTTGCTGGGACAAACATCTGTATATGTGTTCTTATAAAATCATAAACCTGCACTCAGGCAGATATCTGGGTTTCAACCAGCAAACTCCAGGGTAACAAACAAATCATCTTGTTGGATATTACCTGTGTGTGTATATCTAATCTTAAGTGGAGGTTTTTTCATTTCAATTTTTCAGCTATACTTTTTAATTTTGATGGGGCAGGGATGTCTGTAACTGTATAAAACCTGCAACTTGCTAAGTTAGTACGTGCGTGTACTGTAGCATGTTGATAAGCAATATATTTTTCATACGTTTTCACTGTATTCTTAACAGGTATCTTTGAGAAAAGAATTTCCTCAAACTGTAGGGGGGAGTGACATCTGCTATTTCTGCAAGAAACGGGTCTACGTCATGGAGCGGCTGAGTGCAGAGGGTCACTTCTTTCACAGGGAATGCTTTAAGTGTGATGTGTGTTCTACAACGCTTCGGTTAGGGATTTATGCCTTTGATGTCGAAGAAGGTAATAAGAGAATATACAGCAGTATTTTTTAAATGTTTGAATGCCAAATGTTTATAATATAGCAGGAAAAAAAGAGTGGTCCAGGTGGTTCAGTCAGGAGATGTGCAGATTTTCTTTTACAGCTCTGCCTGTGCTGACCTTTCATGATCTGTAATCCCACTGCAATTGCAGTCCTAAATTCTTCAAGGAAGCCTGATATGACTATGCTTTTGCTTAAAGGAAGGAATGTTTGTGGGAGACCAAATGTATTTCCTTGCTCTGGTCACAGGTTGAAATAAAGACCAAAAGAAGACAGTGATTTCCTGAAATTGTTAATAATCTGGCCAACTTGATCATCACCCAGATATAATAATGTCTTTGTTATTCAGTACTCTGTGTGGGAATGAGTCAGGATAGTGACAGATTTGTTCAATAGGAGAAGTATGGGTTCATTCTTTTTTTCAAGGCTGTGCCTCAGAAATTGAAATCAGTTATGTTAGCTGGCTTGTGGTACCATTCACTTTAATTTTCTCTAAGCTTTAATGGTGCTGGACTCAAGACCTGAACACCGTGGCTGATCTGTTCATTTAGGAAAGGATATGTTAAAACATGTGAACATCTCCTTTCCTTCCTCCAGTGCTCCAAACAAGAACTGAACTTTGTTGGCCTGATCCATCTCTACCTATGTCCCCTACAAAGAAGCTAACTATACAGCTGCAGAAGCAATTTTTTCAACTAATTGGTTCTGCTTTTTCCTGGTTGGCATTTTTAAATGGTTTGTGAAGCTATTTCTAGCAGCTCAGAGCACTTTACTAACCTTAACAAAGATTCAGCCGTGTGAAGAAGCTAGGTACCATCACCCCATGTTACAGTGGGGTTCCCTAAGGACAGAATCAGACGTTGCATTTCTCCCAGGACCAGTTGTGCTTGTCTTTGTTCTGGAATAAAAAGGTCCTGGGTACACACACCATCCATTCAGTCAGGGTATAGTGGGCAGCTAAATGTATTGTTGCTTTTCTGCCATTGATTTAATGATGCAATCTCAGGACAACCGTTCAGATGTACTTTGTGATGGCCTATTAGCATTTCTTATCCTGTGAACCATTAAGGATTTGTCTTGGCACAGCGGACATGGATATCTGAATGATCATACTTTGTCCTGGGAGAAAATGGTCTCTTCTGCAACATCTGTTGGTATCCTGACTCATGCGGTCTGTCAATGGCAAAACTAGGAATAGAGGAAAGGAAGTCACAATTTCTCTAACCAGTAGATTGCAGTTTCATTCAATTTACAAGTATATTCATTTGCAGCCCTTTGATCTCCAAACTAATTATCACACCATTTTTTATAGGTAAATTTTACTGCAAACCTCATTTTACACACTGTAAAATCAGCAATAAACACAGAAAGAGAAGAGCCACATTACCGATACAAGAAAAGGTATGTTTTGATTAATATTTCAAAGCAAGAAAAGTGGAGGCAGTTTCATGGGGTTTGGCTCAGTGTGTTTGGTTGGCTTATCCCCTGACAATGGCTAGCACAGTGCTATGGTTTACATTTTACTGTGTGCATTTAGCATGTTTATGGTTTGGGATCCAATAGTTATAAATGTAGAAAGTGAGCTTTAGCTAAGGTACAGCTAAATGTGATGTCAATCCAAAATTAAATTAACTGTTGGCTCCCAGGAAATTATTAGAGAAAGTGAAAGTAGTTTAACTACTTTTGGACAGCTGTTGTCTCAGTGCTACATGTGCCAGTGCTGTTGGTATTAACTAAAGGAAACTGCAGAACACATTATATCCCATTATTATAAAAGATGACATCAGGGAGGTGTTTAAAATTGATGAAATTGTGTGTATGTGCGTATTTAGAAGTAGGACAGTGGGAATTCGTGGTGCTTCATTACCTCATTTGACTGTTGGTGCCTATCACATTGCAAGAAAATATAGTAATCTTCAGTTTCCACATTACGCAGTCTGATGCCTTTTGAAGCCTGATTTATCTTACAGCACCACAGGATTCAGAATCAACTTGTCCCTAACTTGGAAACGGTGACAACATTTTAAATGCACTGTATGTTCTTTTTTAAACACATTTAGTCTCTGTTTAATTTTTTTGGAATGTTCTTTTTAAGGGGGATGCGGAAATGTGGAAGAAAGAGGAATCCAAGCCCCCAGAAACCACCACAGAAAGCACTTTAACTACTGTTAGCAGTTCAGAAGACAGGCCTCCAGGTATCATGACTTCCTTCTTTAGGAAAACTCTAAGCTGGCCCCTTAGGGTGACAAGGGATCTGCTTGACATTCCAAGACGTCTGTCTAACTGGATGCATGGTTTTCTGCACGCTACCAATCTTCATTTCAGGGACAATGCATACAACTATACCTATTTGTATGAACTTTTGAGCCTTGGTGTGCCATTTCTCTGTGCGCTTCTAGAGGTACTTACTGATATGTACCAGGAAGCAAATCTATCACTTGAAACTGTTCTTGACTGGGTGAAAAAGTTCTTTAGGGCTTAAGTTCTTCTCAGATGTCTTGCTAAGCAGTGCCTTTCAGATTTCCAAAATTAATAGCCTTGCATTATTTTTTTTTCAACTTATCGTGTGCTTTAAATGAACAAAGGGCTCCTTTTGATAAACTAGGTGCAATCAAAACTCTCAATTAAAAATATGTACTGTAAAATAAAGGTATCATGAAGTCAGTGTCCAGACACATTTCCAGAAAGTGCGGACTAAATGAAGGATATTTTATAGACTAATGTGGAGAGTTGTTTTTTCCCTCTCCACTTGTGACCAGCCATTTTTCTGGGTTTACATTTTATAATTTTGTTTTAAAGACAGAGAAAGAACTGGTTCTTTCAGACATTTCAGGATTGTAGTGACAAATGACTGGGTTTTGAAACCTGAATATGGCACACCCCCTTTCTCTTGCTTTGGTCTTTGCTTTGGGTTACATGGTTTACTACTTGCATGAATACGTTCTGAGAAATATTTTTAGTGTATACAATGCACCTACTCTTAGTCATGCGTTTTTTATTTATTCCTTGTGGTGCCCTTTGTCAACACTGGGTATTTTCTGTAATCCTGCTTTATTTAAAACTAAAATAAATTTGAAGAGCAAATACTAGTTGAGTGAAGACTTAATTGAACTTGTCAGATTAAAGAAACATATACTGTAGTTTAGCCGTTATTTATTCCCAGAGTTAAGAGTTTTTGTTCATTTGGGGATGGATGCAAGCAGCATTGGTTTATTGACAAATCCCCCTCCTCCCCTGCCTGCCAAAGTCAGTATATTCTACTCAGATTTTTTTTAAAAGCCATATTTAAGTAATATAGCAATACTTATAAATTAATATTTAAAAAGTGATATTTTGTTAATCACAAAATCATAACATTGTATCAGCTTTGAAGAAAGGTTCTTGTGATGTATCCCAGTATGGGGTACCTTAGCCAAAGTAGTTCACTAGATTGTCTAGGGCTACATAATGGCAATTAGTTAAAAAAACAAAAAAACCCCAAACAGTTCCTCAGGCTCTGACTACTGTTGTCTCCCAGTCTTTAGCCAATGTCCTACGCACATTCCCTGCTTCTGAACTACTTGCGTTAAGTATCTGGCGGAAGCACATAGACAAATATCCTAATAATTTAGAGTATCTGCAACCTTTATCTCTTGTAAAGAGAGATTTTATTTAAGCAACAGGGAACATTTTTACGTTCAGTTGGTACAAAACAAATCTTGGAGAGGAGTCACCTGCCAGTGTTGTTAGCTTGGCTGTCTTTTGAGTTCACAGTCACTTTGGTTTGAATATATATTGTAAAGACCAATTGAAGTTTTCAGTTTTGCTTAGCCTGAAAAAGAAATGCACATTTAAGAGAGCCAAAAAACCCCAATCTGTTGGTAAATGGAAACAGATTTTCTGTAGAAAACTTTGTTCTTATTTTTTAAATGCAGAAAATGAAACATTGTAACATTCTAAATTATAAGAGTTCTTGAGGCTTTTGGGTTATGTGTGTTTTGTAAAAGCTTGTACACAGGATGTGAATGAATGTTTTCAAGAATGGTTTGCAAATGCAAACATAGCATGGCATATATTTGAGGTAAATTGCCATTTATGCACACACATGTATTCAGTGAATATCTGCTAGAGTATTGACAGGACACGACGGCACTTACAGTACCTGGTAAGCATCTACATGACTAGAGAAAAATGTGTCTGTACCTCTCTAGTGTATTTTAAACACTGTACTGTGGAATATTGCTATATCTTGATTCTTTGCTAATATAATTGCTTCATTAAAAAAAAGGGCTGGGGGGCAACCCCACAATTTGACTGACTGTACTGCTCCTGCAACACTAGATTATGTTAAGAAATACTTTTTCTGATCTTATAGAACATTGATTTTTTATTTCAGTGGCCGCATATACACGAGACACTGACTGTGTAGTTGTTACTGCACAGTCATTTAGTACTTGCATACACAAGTACTAAATGACTGCACAGTAACCAGCATTACTGCTCAGTAGTGTCACTGAATAGCTTTTTGGTGATGCTGACTACGCAGTAGCTCATTACTACTGCACAGTAGCATTGCATCACGCTTTGTGCCATGCGATGTTACTGTGGTGAGCTCCAGCAGTCAGTATCTTGTATAGATATGGCCAGTTGTTCTCAAACATTCGGATAGAATGTTTTTTCTCCTAAGATTTTTACAGTCATGCTTATCAAATAAAGGAGATTTTTAGTCTCAGTAGAGTGAGCATAATGGAAGTCTTAATGAAGAATATTGTAGCCAGAAGTTTGAAAATCTGATATGCCATGAATTTGAAGCAAATGAACTTTGCTAGTAGAAAATAAAACAATCCTCGTTGGTTGCTCATAGGTTAATTAATTCAGGGCAAACATGTGCACAATTAAAAACTTTTGCAGACTGCTTTGAATTGCATGGAATACATTCAGTGACATCCCACTGTGCTTCATATTATAAAGTCTCACATTGGTAATAATGTAAAGGATATAATAATGTTTAATCCTTAGCCTTAAAATTCTACTACTAAGGTTCAGCACTGTTCCTCTCTGTTAATAGATTTAAAAGACAATGCTCATGAATTAATGAAGAAATGCTATTTCATTGTATATGATTATTCAACTTTACTGTACCTTTCTGCACCTGATAATATTTCTGAATATATCCTATAATCAAACTGAATTTCCTTCTTCTTTTTTTTTTTTTTTACTCTTCTTCCAATCTTCCGTGTTGCTTTTAGTTAATTTCAACATTCCAGTGCTACACCCTCTCATTGGCTGAAACATTTCTGCTGTAAGGTGATTGATTGCTTGCCAATTTTGAATTTTGTAACTAACACTTAATATTGTTTGTCATCAATGCATCATTTTCTGTTTTACACGTTTTTGGGGCAAACTGTGTGTCTGGTATATTAATGGATGAAAGCTTTAGCGTGATCATTTAACCTATTGCATAATTCACAATTCAAAAAGGTTATTTCTCTTATCAGTCTGGAAAGAACTGTCTCTCTGCATGCATATCTTCTCATATTTCTGATTAATGTTAATTCAATAAGACCCTACTCCCTTTAAAGTACTGAAGGAAAGTATTAAAATATGCACTAGTTCAGGACCAGGACATGAAGAATCTCATAGCCAGTCCCTGTCCCTCTCAGTTTAGGGATTTGCTTCTGTTTCCACTGAACTCAGTGTTAAATGGGGACAGTAATGTTTACTTGGTTTAGTGTTGCACTTCTTAGACCTCTATATGAAATGTGAATCAATTACTCAATATTCATCTAGATAAAAGTTAAAGCACCTGGAAAGAAATAAAGCAATAAAAATTCCAATACCAGAAAATAAAGATTCCTTTGGGCAGGTGCTGCTTATTTTCAAGAAAATTATATATTTTTTAATATTGTACTGTCAGACTTGTTTAACTGGAGAGTTTGATTCAAACTGTTTGTACTAAAATCAGCTCTAACTATGCCCATTAGTAACTTTGGGTGTTGTTTGATGAATTGGTAACAGATTTGTCTTGCTGCATGATGAGTTACCTTGTTCCATGCAAGGGAATGGCTTGTGAGAGCTTTTTTTTATACGTGCCATGAATAATTGAATTAAATGAAAGGCAAGATTAATCCCCATGAGAACCTTGGGCCTGCATGTGGATCCACTTGCATGGAACCCTACACTCATAAGTTTCACTTGAAATTGTTGTCCATGTGGCAAGTCCGATTGAATAAGCAGGCCCTTTGCCAGTTCATGGAAAGCTCTCTCAAGAAGACTTGTAAGGAGATTGCAAGCCTCCCTTGCTGAAATGCTCCTTTCTGCGTGCCATCCTGAGAATAAGGAAGGGGAATGCAGAATCAGATGCACAAACTCATGACCTTCCCCCTGCTACCTGTGTGCTGATATTACTAAATTAATGACATTTCAATGAGCTGGTATCCTAAACCTCTTAAGAGAACTAATCTCTCTTAAAACAAAAACAGTCAGCCCACCTGCCCCATCACCTTTAATTAGAAAAGAAAGCAAGAACTTTCTACATTACAATTTTAAGCATCATTTCTTAGACCAGAAGGGAAGGACAAGTGTTTTATATAAAAGTTTAGAATTCAGATTTTTATTTTATTTTTTGTTTTTACTAAACTCTGCATGTACCAGCAAAATGAGGTTTGTGAAGTAAAGGTCACTCATTTCAAATTGCTTTCCATTGCTGTGTTTCTCTAACTTCTGTTGCAGAGTCTTCATATATTCAAAGAATGCCAGCAAGGATTCTGTCCTTCTCTTCCTTAAACCTTCTGCTTCTTCTTTTTGCTTCCTGATCTTAACTGATTGATTTATTACTGTTGTTGTTATTATTACCTAGTTCTTTTTTTTTTTAAAAGTCTGTATTTGAATTGTCACTTGGAAAGTCTGTATTTTGCACACAGTGAAAGTTGTTTAGTTTTATTTATGGCATTTGCTGTAAATGAAAATAAATGTAGTTCTTTATAAACTTCATTGTATCATCTCTTCCTTTTTAAAAACTGATTCTTCTAAAGACACGAACTGAATGGCAACTATTCAGATTCATTTTCCATATTCTGCTTCTGTTGGATGCTGAAATGATTGCATTGATTCAAAGTAATTTAATTTTAATGGGAGCAATTCGCCACCCCGCCACCACCCACCACCACACCA